>NC_135958.1:37868015-38207015 GCF_053455715.1 Rhinoraja longicauda
GCCAAGTATGTTTTGCAACATACGAGGAATTTGACTGTTTAATAAGTTGCCAACTAGTGGGAAAGATATTGAGGGAAAGCATCAAAATTACATGTGTGCAGAGCTCATGGAACGGTGATAATGTGGGACTTCAGCTGTGAATATGGGCTATCGTAGCTAAAACATGAGGGGAAAAAGTCTCCCCGGCTAAGTCCTTTCCCACTCCACTGAAAAACAAAACATCTTTAGTTTAGAGATACAGCGCGGAAACAGGCACTTCGGCCCATCGAGTCCGCACCGACCAGCGATCCCCGCACACTAACACTATCCTACACACACTAGGGACAATTTTTACACTTACACCAAGCCAATTAACCTACAAACCTGTACGTCTTTGGAGTGTGGGAGGAAGCCGAAGATCTCGGAGAAAACCCACGCGGTCACGGGGAGAACGTACAAACTCCGTACAGACAGCACCCGTAGTTGGGATGGAACCCAGATGTCTGGCGCTGTAAGGCAGCAACTCTACCGCTGTGCCACCGTGACGCCCTTTGAAGATTGTTTTTCCACCATTTAAATTCCATGCCATTAATCAATAATAACTACATAGACATATAATTATGTGTAGGAAGAAACTGCAGATGCTGGTTCAAAGTGAAGATCAACACAAAATGCTGGAGTAACTCGGGGACAGGCAGCATCTCTGGAGAAAAGGAATGGGTGACCTTTCGGGTCGAGACCCTTCTTTAGACTGATGTCAGGGGAGAGGGAGCTACATAGATAAGGAAGTGTCTCAGAGTACATTTTATCTCTGTTTTGCTTTGTTGTTACCTTCTCCCAGCTAACAATGATCTATTCTACATTTTCTTAGGCCTCCGTCCCCTTTGTCCTGGTTTCACACCTTACACTTCCTTATCTATGTATCACCCCCTCCCCTGACATCAGTCCGAAGAAGGGTCTCGACCCGAAACGTCACCCATTCCTTCTCTCCGGAGATGCTGCCTGACCCGCCGAGTTACTCTAGCATTTTGTGTCTATCGTAAATAGTTAAATTAATTCATTATGTTTTAAGAATGCCACATGTGGCAACTAAAATTCTCACAGCCTGCTAAGCAACCCCATTTGTGGAATTTGGCAGCATAGGCGTGGCAGTGGTGTATAGCTGCCTTTACCGGAAGAGTAAAAGCGTGGGCAGAAATAGTGTGAGACACCAGGTTGCCTCAGGGCATCTGACCTTTAATTTTGTGCAACTTACCAATTTTGTGCAGCACCCAAAATCCATCCAATTTACTAGATTTTTGCAGATGTAATAAAGAAAAGTAGGATTGTTATCGTTTTTATATTTGCAATAATGTCTTTGATATTTGTTTTTCATGGGTTTCTTGATTTTGATATTTTTAAAATATTTTTGTCAATGATTTTTGAATTGATTAATTCCTCATTTCATGTCTAATACGTTAAAGGAGAGCTCGTAGCTAAATGCAAAGCGCTCTTCTGAGGTGGCAATCCAGAAGTCGAGTCAATGCATGTTAATAAGGTCAAGAGAAGATCTAATGATAGGGAGACAGGCGTGTGGTAAGGCTGCATAGTGATGAGTGGGATTGTACTTTCCAGAACTGTATGATACTATACGGTAGAACTTTATTTATCCGAGGAGGGAAATTGAACTGCCAACAGTCATAAAACACAAGATACATGAAACAAGAAATTAAAGAGATGAGTGGAAAGGATTGGGGATGTGCAAAGATTGGGGGTGGGGTGGGGGGATAGGGGAGTCAGTCTACCCCACGACAGAAGGGGGAGGAGTTGTACAATTTGATAGCCACAGGGAAGAAGGATCTCCTGTGGCGTTCTCTACTGCATCTTGGTGGGACCAGTCTGTTGCTGAAGTTGCTCCTCAGGATGACCGGTGTGTCATGGAGGGGGTTAGTGCTTGGCAATAACAACATAGCATACACCAAGAGAATATTAAGGACATTCTTTGAAGGGAGCATTTGCAGTGCCGATCCATTTGGTCAACTTCCAGCAAGATTGGGAACGTCACTGGGCGGCCAGAAAGTAAAAACAAATATAGCATCATGACGGCAGCAAAATACCAGGGCGGGAGGAATCCACCCTGCACAGTGAAGACATGCACACGTCAAAGAATTACACCAGGGTGAGGTGTCCCGAGGTGAAGGAGAGCCCAGGGGAAGTAATTAGAGTTAAGAGTACACTGTGGATAATTATTTAGCATTTCCAGAACAATGGGACTGTTGGCAGCCTTTGGCAACAGGCAATTCACACAAGGAATGTGAAATTGTGAGGGTTGGGCGGATGTTTGTATTCAGAAGGAGCTGGAAATCCTTGCATTCCATAACAATACAGCAAGCAATTATGAAGACAAATGGTACGTTACTACAACCTCCATTTGGCTCTGAACCACATAGATTATTTATTGCACTATTATCATTTGTTTTTTATGTGTATATATGTATGCGTGTGTGTATATACCCCCCCCCCCCCACACACACACACATATATATATATTATATATATATGTGTGTGTTCAATGGGCGTGTGTATCTTAGGCCCCCTCGGTCATGGCTGACCATGGGTGATGCATCCTAGTTGGCTGCTTGCTCCACACCTCGGCTAGAGCAGTGTCGCCTGTGGCTGAAGAGACCAATGCGGGAGTGACAGTCTCTGTCACAAGGGTCACATTTGTGTGCGGTCTCTGGCCTGTTGAAGTTGCTGCCCTCCTTCCTGCGTGCCCGCTTGTCTGCCGCTGCGTTCATCAGTTTCTCTTCCCCCGTTTTGAGATGTTGGTTCAGGGTACCTCTCCACCTCATGCGGTCAGCTGCAAGGCTCTCCCAGGACTCCACATCGATGTCGAGTGCCTTCAAATCTCTCTTGCAGACATCCTTGTAACGTTGCTGGGGGCGGCCGATGGTTCTCCTCCCAGATGTTAGCTCTCCACAGAGGATGTCTTTTGGAATACGGCCATCCTCCATGCGGTGGACATGGCCCAGAAACCGCAGCCTGCGCTGCCTGAGTAGAGTGTACAGACTCGGAAGGCCAGCGCCAGACAGAATCTCGGCGTTGGACACTCTGTCTTGCCAGGATATACCCAGGATACGGCGGATGCTTCTAAGGTGGAAGGTGTTGAGTCTTCTCTCCAGTCTGGATGGGTGTGTGTGTATATATATATATATATATATATATATACATACTCACATACACATCCTCAATGCTTGTGTGTGTTGTATGTGAGTAGTGTATATGTATATATATTTACACACACACACACATATACACATAATGCTTGTGTATGTGAGTATGTATATATATATATATATATATATATACTCACTGATTTTTTTTTTCTCCCATTTATTATATTGTTTACAGTGTACTATGTTTACATATTCTGTTGTGCTGCGGATAGTAAGAATTTCATTGTTCTATCTGGGACCTATGACAATAAAACGCTATTGACTCTTGATGTTGACTCTTGCACTAAAAAGAGATCTTGAGCACAAGAATGAAGAGGTAATACTATTGGAATTTGGTGGGCGCACTCCGGAATATTCTGTGGAGATCTGGCCTCCCCACCTAAGGAAGGCTACGCATACAATTGGGGGAGTGCAACAATATATTTCCCGGTTGTTGCATTTGTTCTCCCAGGAACTATTACGCACACTGGGACTATGCTGTCGTGAATTCAGAAGAATGAGAGATTAAACTGAAATTTGTTCAGGACATGTTGTGGCAGACGCAAGGAAACATTTTCCTTGAGTCTCTAGAACAATGAATAATTTCTCAAAGTAGGAGTTGGCCATTTAGGGCTGATTTGAGGAGATGTTTCTTCATCCAGAGGATGGTGAATACTTGGAATTCCCCACTCAAGAGGGCAGGAGTGTCAGTATCTTGGTTTGTTCAAGACCACCCACAACATTTTTTGGATTAAGGCACTACAAGCTGTATTGTTTAAAACTGAATTAAAGGCAAGAACTGTAAATGTATTTTGGTGAAGAACTGTGGAGTTTGTTACCTTCTGGTCAATATTTAACTTCAAGTTATCACAGATCACACAGAGCAGATTTTAGGAATATGTTTTGTGTAAAATGGTTGCCTTGTTTCCTACACCTCAAATGTATGTCATCGAATGCCATGAACTACATTTAAATAAATGGATGTTCTACTCTATTCCATCAGTTTATGATCTTGACTGAAATCATGGCTTTCCAAAACGAAATAGTTGGCGACAATATACTTTGAAGATTTTTGAGTAAATCTGAATGATAAAGTAAATCGATCATTTTGTATCTAGATGGCAAACGTATCTGAGCTTCTCCTGAAATCCATGGATAAACTACATTCTTCTCTTGAGAGTCTGATGCATGAGGAGGACCCGACACTGGTTTTCCATACAGATTCCTTCAGCATGATCTTAAACAGGTAAAGAACTCAGAGAAAACTATTTCATGTAACTGCAAAAAATATTTTATGAGTGTATGCGTCAGTGATTTAAGAGAATTGAAAGGGACAGATTGATCTTGAGTTTTGAAAAATTGCTGTAAGTGGAGTGGGCCTCCTAACTTTTTTTCTGATTGTATAATTAAACCATATTTGCCACCACGGACGATATCTTACTGAAGAGTGCAATTGCAGTTACAAATCAGATAATAGCCTTTCTTCCAAAAGTATTATTCTTTCATAAGAACACAGATATACTAACACCGAACAAAAGCAATATAGCTTTTTTATGCCTTCAGGTACAACTCAAGTGAATTGAAAACGAGCAATGTTAACACTTCAGAAGAAAACCCGTTTAGTTGCACTTTTCCAGATTCTGCAGACTTCCAGGATATTTCAGATAAATATATTCAAATTAGGGTAAGTATCGCGTTATAGCCTCTGATGCATCAAACGTCTCACTGAGAATTTTCTGTTTTGGTTTTACTTAGACATAATTGTACTAGCACGGTATTTTGATTAGTGAATTTGACTCAATATTACATTGGTGATGATAAACATTGACCACAGGTCAGGCAGCATCTCGGGAGAGAAGGAATGGGCAACGTTTCGGGTCGAGACCCTTCTTCAGACTGAAGAAGGGTCTCGACCCGAAATGTCGCCCATTCCTTCTCTCCCGAGATGCTGCCTGACCTGCTGAGTTACTCCAGCATTTTGTGAATAAATACCTTCGATTTGTACCATCATCTGCAGTTATTTTCTTATAAACATTGACCATATGAGTGTTTCTAATTTTGTCCCTGGATCCTCCCCTCTTAATTAATCATAAATGGCAATGTGCAGCATTCTTATAATGTAATTCAAATGCTACCAGTGTGTGGCACTGTGTGAGACTAGAGATTAAGGGGGCGGAAACTGTAGGCATTCTGACCCCAATAATGCCCTTATCGAAAAACACCATCGGCACGTTTTTAAGGAGGTGTCTGGATAATGATCAGGACTACATAAGCTCCAAACCGAAACCAAAAGCAAACTTGTGGAGCGGTCAGGAGTATTTCTGATCTTCTCCTTTTCGGGTACAAATCCGAGATAAAGTTACTAATAAGGTGGGTAAAAAGACACCGCTTGGCAAACTGAAAAATAACGCCCTCCCAAATCTAGAGATCGTCATCATATGACATTTCTGCTCGTCTTTTAGTTTCAGTAAGTCATCCATCATTGTTCTCTATAATGTTGGCTGATGCTTTTTCTGCATTATATTCTGTATTCTTAATTTATGTTCCCACCGTTCATTTATCATTTTCTTCTCTGATTACCAAACAATCATGTTCAACGCAATTTGCTCCTAAAAAAACAACCGTCCATTAATCAGCATGTAATTTTATGAGTTTGTTTGTTCTCTATGCTTTAATTAATGTCTTGCTCCTGGTGTTAGTAAATGTTACAAACCTGGGCGGTTTCATTTTTGCCTTTGGTTTCTAATCTTTTTTTACATGTTGCAGGTGGCAGTAACCACAACCATATCCCTTTCCACGAATAGAGCATCACAGACTAAATCACAGGGTAATTAAATGTTAATAACCCTGTGAATTAGTCTGCTTATTCTCAAAGAGAGGAGTGAAACAGTAGCAGAGCTGGCTTCTCATGCTCCTGGCTGGTCTGTGGATTTGGCAAGAAGTCCATTGATACAGGATACAGTCCACTGATACAGGATGCTGATTGTATGTGTAAAGGTGCACAACCAGCAGAAGGGACAGTCCTGAGATCATTAGTATTGAATATTTTCTCTTCATTCTGGAATCTAAATTGTATTTTTGTTTAGACATGTGTTTTTTGTTGTTGTGGAAAGCACTTTGGGCTGCATTCAATTGCATGAAAAGTGCTATATAAATGGTTATTATTATTGTAAGTTAAATCCTCACTCTCTTCAATGCTCTGGAATAAGGCAGGTGGTAATTAAGAGAATCAGAGCTGCGTAGTTGTAATTGGGAGTTCAATTTACTCTTTCCTGTTTCATCAGTTCTAATGTGAAAATATTGACTTCCAATTTAAAAGTTTAGCATCCCTGCTGTGAAGTCCTGTACCTTGGGACTTGAACAAGTGTGCGGTAATGCATTTTGGGACATCAAATGCACGAGGGAAGTTTACAGTAAATGGCAGAACTCTTTGGAGCATTGATGTACAGAGGGACAATGGGGTGCAAGTCCTTAGCACCCTGAAAGTAGCTGTAAGGATAGATAGGGTGGTAAAGAAGGCACATGGCTTGCTTGCTTTCATTGGTTGGGACTTTAAGTATAAAAGTTATGAAGTCATGTTGCATCTGTACAAAAATTTGGTTGGGCCATATTTGGAGCATTGTCTGCATTTCTGGTCACCACACTATAGGAAGGATGTGCAGTTTACCAGGATGTTGCCTGGATTGTAGTATATTAGCTATAAGGAGAGCTTGGACAAACTTGGATTGTTTCCTCTGGATCTTCAGAGGCTGAGGAGTGACTTGATACAAGTATCTTACAGTATGAGAGGCATAGATTAGGTAGGTAGTCAGAATTGTATCCCAAAATAGCAGAGAGCATTGGGTTAAGATGAGAGGGGGACAGTTAAAAGGATAAATGCAGAGCAAAACGTTTGCACAGAGAGTGGTGAGATGGAATGCACTGCCAGGTGAGATGGAATGCACTGCCAGGTGAGATGGAATGCACTGCCAGGTGAGATGGAAGTAGCAGATATACAAGCAATTTTTAAAAAGCATCTGGCCAGACTCATGAACAGGTAGGGAATAGAGGAATACTCAGCAGCAACCAGAGCCTCGGCGGTGATGGAGCTTCGGCGACAACGGAAGCCTCGGCAGCAGCGGGAGCCTTGGTGGCAATGGGAACTTTGGTGGCGGTGGGGCCCCATAATTGACCCACGATCAGCGATTGATGAGCGTGAGGGAGGGAGGGAAAGACAATGGGGACCCGGTGTGAGGGACGGTGGGAGAACAAAGGGGGGCCCGGTGTGGGGGAGGGGGAGGGGCACTCTAGTTTTAGAATCCAGTGGATAAGCCTGCTTTGTTTGTTTGTTTGTTCGTTCGTTCCGGTTAAGGCGCTGTGCACATGTCAGCCAGCCAACAGTCACTTGTCTTTTTATTTTTGATTTCACTTTTAATTCCAGGTTTTCGTGTACCTTGTTGTGTGCTCTTATTGTTGGCAGAACAATTTCTCTCCAGGGATGAATATTGTTCTATCATATCATATCGTTTCTATGATTTGTCTTAGCTCAATCTGTTTATAGCTCACATATAAAGATAGTAATTATGTTGGTGAAATAATATACGAACAAGGAATTTCTTTCTTTGGTTTTCATCCCTTTTTTACCTGCATCTTTTAGATGGTGAATTATAGAGAGAATCCTCTAATCTGGCTTGAGCAGAGTAATGTCAGTGGACCAATGACCAATATATCTTTGTCTTCAAATGGAACTGAAGTAAAGGTTGAGAATTTGTCAGAAACCTTTGAGGTAAATATGCCATATCTCTCAGTTCTGCCTCCCCTGACTCTCAATCTGAAGAAGGGTCTCGACCTAACACGTCACCTATTCTTTTTCTCCAGAGACGCTGTCTGACTCCAGCTTTTTGTGTCTATCTTAATCAATAAGGAAGATGTGTTTGGGCAAACTGTCTCCCCTTGCTTGCATGTGAAAAAAATCTTCACTATTTTGAGATTAATTGCTTCAAATTTAATGCCAATTTTCCTTTTTCTCCTCAGATTATACTTCCCAGACCTAATGCAACGGAATCTTTCTCAGATACTTCGACCACATTTACAAACCCGATCTATCAAGGGTTCCATGTAACAGATACTGAATCAGCTTTAGTTATCTCTGTAGTGACTGAGCCAGTTATTTCAGTGCAACTATATCTTGGGTATGAATACAATCCCAATGAGACCCTATACGAGTTTGAAATGAGCTTCATTCCAGGAAATGACAGTGAAGGTAACGTGATGCTATTTTACTTTGTTACTCTGAAAACCGAATATGAATATCGCCAGGTTGTGACTGAGGGTTTCATTGGTAATTGAGACTAAGTACAGTATTTATGTCTAGCAAATGTAAGTAAATAAATAACTGAACCATGAATGGGGAAGATGAGGAGAGAAAACATAATAGAGGGGGGTGGAGGGAAGGGGGGGAGGAATAGGGGAACAAGGGAAGAGGCAGGGGCTGGAATAGGAATAGAAGAAAGCCAAAGTCACACAAAGAAACGGTAGGTGCAAGAAACAGGAATGTTGAGAGGGATATCATGGTCTTATGAAAATTGAGAACTGGGATTGGGGTTAGAGAAATGGAGGGAGGAGATGATGAAGAGGCCTTGAGGAGGTGGATGTGGATAAAGAGATGGTAAGGCAGAAGGACGGAGGGTCTGTGTAGGATAACTACTGAGGGGTAAGCTGTTGTCAAGGTGTGTATTCAATCACTGTTGATTAGAGGACAGCCTCCCTGTTGCTTTCTTTCTGTGAGGTTACAGAGGCCCTGCAGCAATCTATGTGCTCAGTCTGGGGAGGAATGGCATCTGCCTGGGGTGATATCCCTGCCTTTAATACAATCTGACATGGACCTGCCATCTGCGGTTGTCTTGATTCTGCTCATGGGAAGTGAATCGGAGAAGTTGATCGTGACTGGAGGCAATCGGGATGGGCCTTGGAGACTGACTTGTTGTCACAGAAAGGACTGATATTCATTCATGGTGATAGAATAGGGCTGAAGCAACAGGCAAGGTTGTGGATCTGCACGTGGGCTGACGGCAAGGCGGGGTGTGGAATATTAATTAACACATCGGAAATAGGAGGCAGCTTGTTCTCAGCACGATATATAAATTACATGGTTGATAATCCCCCAATAATCAGTGAACGTTTGTCACTTCATCCTGTGATTCACAATAAAACCTCCGTATCATTCCCATTCCCCCACTGACCGTCCTGTCCTGGGCCTCCTCCATTGTCAGAGTGAGGCCAAACGCAAATTGGAGGAACAGCACCTCATATTTTGTTTGGGCAGTTTACAACTCAGTGGTATGAATATTGAGTTCTCCAACTTCAAGTAACCCTTGCATCCCCTCTCTCTCCATCCCTCCCCCACCCAGGTCGTACTAGCATCAAAACCTTGTTGAGTCTCATTGTCTGTACTCGTTCTCACCTAACAAACAGCTAACAATGGCCCGTTTCCTTTATCATCGTTACTTTTTTGCAAATCTTTCATTCATTTGTTCTATATCTCTCTGTATATGTATATCTCACGTTTCCAGTTCCCCTGACTCTCAGTCTGAAGGAGGGTGTTGACCCGAAACGTCACCGATTCCTTTTCTTCAGAGATGCTGTCTGATCCGCCGAATTACTCCAGCTTTTTGTGTCTTTCTTCGGTTTAAACCAGCATCTGCAGTTCCTTCCTGCACACTCCGTACAGCTTCCACAGGCAGGTCAGAAAACATTACCACTCCTCAATGTTTGAGATGTTCATTATAAAGGCAAAACAACCCAAAATCAAGTTCTGAAAGGGACGAGGAACTCTGGCTGAAATGTATCAAGTATAAGAATGGAATGCAATTGCAAACGTTTGAACAAAAGCAGAGACATTATTAACTTTTTATTTCAAATATCATGTATATACTCACAGAGATTCAACATAAACTGTCACAAACCGACTGAAACATTTTTTTTGTAAAGAATGAACAGAAAGTTTGAGATTGCTCTCCTCACAAACATAGAAAATGTTAACAGGAGATTTAGCAGAGACCGTCAAAATCATGGGTGATTTTATTCCCGTTGAGAGGCTGAAAATGTTTATGTTGGTGGGGCTTTTGATAATCAAAGAAGTTAGATTTAAGATTATTGGGGAAAAAAATCAACAGGAAGATGAAATCGTCACTTTAAGAACAATTTTTTTTTGCCTTTCTTACATCTCAAGCATTGAGATATGACATTGGGATCATTTTATAAATAGTGAGTCGTGATAATCTTGAATAGATTGCCTCGAAGTGTAGTGCAAACGGATTAAATTGTAACGGCCAAAACAAATGGGATGAATGCAGTTTTACACAGAAGGGGGACTGGGTTTCTGGTCAGTTCAGTCTAGTTTATTGTCACATGTCCTGAGGTACAGTGAAAAGCTTTTGTTGTGTGCTAACCAGCCAGCGGAAAGACAATACATGATTACAAGGATGGTTTAATTGGGAAAGCTCTGTGAAAGCGTTAGAACAGGTACAAAGGCTGCTGCCAGTGGGGTTCTAAAGGGCCCAGTACCCAGTCCTTTTGAAATATCTATAAATGATTTATATTGAAGAGTATGGGGCATACTAAAGGAGTTGCAGATGATGTCAAAGTAGGTTCATTGATTTTCAGGGAGGATCTGTTTCTAAATTGTAAGATTCTATGAAACCTTCAGTTGAATTATATGTAAATTTCTCTGCTGGCCCTCTTCTCAATTGAGTTTGTATATTGTAATTTTACCAATTAACAAGAAGTGGAGTATTGTCACTTTATTTTATCTCTTTCCAGCCAACATCTACAGTTGGGTCATTCATCCTGAAATGTTAATGGACAGGAATGGAACTTATTACCTGACAGCCAAGCCTCTCCTGAAGGCAAATGAGTCTGAGGTCAACGCTACAACTTTTACCATAACCACCTTCAATGTCAAGTGCTTGTATTGGGATGAAGTGCAGCA
Organism: Rhinoraja longicauda; assembly: GCF_053455715.1. NCBI lineage: Eukaryota > Metazoa > Chordata > Chondrichthyes > Rajiformes > Arhynchobatidae > Rhinoraja > Rhinoraja longicauda. The sequence continues at coordinate 37,879,158 of NC_135958.1, forward strand.
TTTTTGGTCGTCGCAAGGATGTAAGGTGAGATGAGTGGCAGATGGCTAACCAGTGGGAGCTTTTTAAAAGAGAGCTAGTAAGAGTAGGCCAACATGTTCCAGGAGGTGAAAGGAAAAGGCAGTGAGATTAAGGAACCTTGGATGACAAAGGATATTGGGAAAAAGAGAAAACGTATGGCAGATCTCGAAAACTGAGATCAAGGAACAATCCCTGTTCCAGGCGTACACTGGCCTTATCCAGGAACTCTATCCCCGCTAAACATTCTACATTTCCCTTGAGCCTCGTCCACTTTGATCTCTCGTTTTCACACCTTACCCTTCCATATCTCTGGGTCTCAGACTCCCCAGACTCTCCGTCTGGAGAAGGGTCTCGATCCGAAATGTTACCCATTCCTTCTCTCCAGAGATGCTGCCTGTCCCGCTGAATTTCTCCAGCATTTTGTGTCCATCTTCGATGTAAACTAGCATCGGCAGTACCTTCCCACACATGAGTACGAAGAAGTTTCTTGAAGAATATTGCGTGTGTAGGAGAGAACTTAAAGAAATTAGGAGAATAAAATGGGGCCACAAAATACTCTGGGCAAGTAAACGAAGGAGAAACACAAGATATTCTGTAAATATATCAGGAGCAGGACATTAGTCAGGGAAAGAGCAGTCACCACAGGGAACAATAATGTAAATTATATATATAGCATTATGAAAGGCATTGATAGGGTAGACAGTCAGAACTTTTTTCCCTGGGTGAAAATTTCCAATTCTAGAGGCCATGACTATAAGGCGAGAGGGGAAAAGTTTAATGGAGATGAGCGGGGCAAGTTTTTTCGCAGAGAGTGGTGGGGGCTGGGAAAGCATTGCCTGGGGCAAAACATTCCTACATCAAAAATCTTCTAACCCCCCCTCTAACTCCAGGTCCCTCAGGTCGGCCGACTTGGGGCTACTCACTATCCCGCGGTCTAGGCTTAAGCTCAGGGGTGACCGCGCTTTTGCGGTTGCAGCTCCTAGACTGTGGAACAGCATCCCTCTCCCCATCAGTACTGCCCCCTCCATCGACTCCTTTAAGTCCAGGCTCAAAACCTATTTCTACTCCCTAGCGTTTGAGGCTCATTGAGGAGGCGCTGTGAACTGTTTGCGTGCTACTGTATGTTTCTTTTTTTTTTCCTTAGTACCTAATCAGATGTACAGCACTTTGGTCAACGTGGGTTGTTTTTAAATGTGCTATACAAATAAAATTGACTTGACTTGACTTGACTTGGGGTGGCGGCAGAGGCAGATACCATAGTGGGGGTTAACAGACTTTCAGATAGGCACACGGAAGTGCAGAGAATAGAGGGATATGGATCATGTACAGGCAGAGGGGATTAGTTCAACTCGGCATCATGTTCGGCACAATTGTTGTGTGCTGAAGGGCTGTACTGCTCCACGTGTAAGCGTGGAGCCAGGTAATGTGGGTGAGGTCCCACAAATGAATGCTTTCCATCTGCGTTCACCAAGGAAAAGGATGTGAAAGATAGTGCGCTCAGGGAGGGATACGTGAATAATCTGGAACTGGTCAGTATTAAGGAGGAGGATTTGTTGGACGTTACAGGACACATAAGGGTTGATCAGACCAAAGGGCCGGATACGAGAAGGCGGCCGTGGGAAGTAAGGGAGGTGATAACCGGAACCATGACCGAGATTTTTGCACCTTCGTTTGCCTCAGGCGGGATACCAAAAGATTGGAGGATAGCTAATGTTGTTCCATTATTTTCGAAGAGTGTCAGGAATAAGCCACTTAACAACAGGCCAATGTTTCTGACATTGATGATAAGGAAACTATTGGACTAAATCCTAAGGGGAAGGATTTATGTATTTTGGAGAGGTCGGGGCTGGTCAGGGCAGGCCAGTGTGGCTTTGTGCAGGGGAAGTTCTACCATAGTTGGTAGTTTTTGGGGAGTTGGAATGCTAGCTCAGAAGATCGATGTCTGGTAACCGGGCTTCATTCCCCACATGGACTTTAGTGCAGCATTTGAAAAGCTCTTGCATGGGGTCGCAAGTTCTATTGAAAGCGACTCAGGCTGGGTAATTATAGTTCTTCAGAAAATGACCCACAATGCTGGACTAACTCAACAGGTCAGGCAGCATCTCTGGAGAACATGGATAAGTGACGTTTCGGTTGGGACTGTCCTTCAGAGTTGGAAACGCCACCATGTTCTCCAGAGATGCTGCGTGACCCGGTTAGTTACTCCAGCACTTTGTGTCTTTGTTTGTAAACCAGCATCGGCAGTTCCTCGTGTTTTCACTTATGCTTCTTTACCTTGCGATTTACTCACGTTTCCTTTGGACTCTCTCTGGCGTCCTTCCTGTAGTTTGCTGACCAGAACTGTAAATGTGCTCTAACTAATTTTTAAACCATTGTTTCATGTTCCTTTTTGCTTGCAAATGTGTGCCTTCCTCACCCCCTTTTCTACCCTCACAGATTTGTGGAGATGCCTTGAAAATCCTTTGTTCCCTACAACTTCTCAATATATTCCTATTACCATGTATTCCTTAGCTTGATTGCCTTCCTTAATTACATTACTTCACACTTTACTGGATGGGATGACATTTGCCACTTCTCTGATGAGCTAACTGGTCAAATTATGTTTTCTAGCAGCCTAGAACTCCCTTCCTCACGATGAACTATACTGCCAATTTAATATCATCCACAAACTTCCTAATTAGAGTCAATCAAGTCCAAACCATTTATACATTCTATGGAAAGCCTTCTCCTAGTTCACCTTTTATGGGTACCCATCATAATTCGCCCATTTACGGATGTTGGCATTCCATCACCAACTGGGCCATTCTCATTTACCGTTCACCATTCATCGCATTTCCAAGCCTACTTTAAAGCCATTCCCTTCAGCTCACTCCTCTCCCTTAGAACTGTGCTCTAATGGGGATCTGTTTATGAGATAGTCCTCATTAATGGGTTAGGACTGAGTGAGACATTATTCACCATCGGACCAATGACAGAAAATTCAGAATGGTGTATTTCACGTAGTTGTTGAATTTGCCACTCGGGGTTTGTTTGAGAAATTTCTACTGCTCTTCGTCTTTCATATTGAACATAGAATAAATGGTTCACATTCGAATTGATTTCATCCCTGCAGGTGGGCCCAAGGACAAACCCAGAAAGGATCCAGTGCCTTTGCAATCACTTCAGTTTATTTGCTACCTCTTTCATTGTTTTGCCCAATACAGTGGATATCACAGAAACAGTAGAATTGTTTTCCAAGGTCAAAAACAACTCTGTGGTGGTCTCATTACTGGCTGCAGTAGTTGGATTGTACATCCTCCTGGTCATATGGGCTCGGGCAAAGGACAGACAGGATTTAGTGAAGGTAAGGAAATTGTCCAGAAGGTGTTGTAACTCCAACACCCTGTATGTTATTTACAACTGAGCTGAAGTGAAAAATTACAATTGCAAAACATCTTCATGAACTTGTACCGACATTTTTCAAAATACATTGAATTCAAATAATATGAGAAAGCTGAAGGACTTAAATGGAAGAGATGTCATATTGTTGAAAAAATGCAAATGTTAAATTTCATATTAAGTTGGCATTGCAGAATAGTTTGATGTTAACAGGAATTAAACATCATATTACAAACATAGACATAGAAACCTAGAAAATGGGTGCGGGAGGAGGCCATTTGGCCCTGCGAGCCAGCACCGCCATTCATTGTGATCAAGGCTAATCATCTACAATCAGTAATACAAGCCTGCCTTCTCCTCATAACCCTTGATTCCACTAGCCCCTAGCGCTCTCTCTAATTCTCTTTTAAATTCATCCAGTGAATTGGCCTCTACGGCCTAATCTGACTCCAACTATATTGATCTGAACGTGAATATTTACAAATCAGAACAATTTTGTACAAGAACGTAACATTGAACAGAATCTTGGATAGAAGACCTGTGCTTCATTTGGTGGTTACATTCTAGTGTCCTGTTCAGTTCCCCCAAGGCATGCAAGAACTATGATTATATGGGATGGATTCTACCTTGCGTTGAACATTTGGAAATTCTTATTGACTTGTTACCTTGAACTTGCCTTGTTCATGCCTATTGTTCCTTTCAATCACCTGATGGATCTTGTTCTTGGTTCACCTGGTGCAGGATCCAAGAGCAGATTCATCAAAACATAAGTGCTGGGGAAATTCAGCAATGATCCTCCCTGCAGACTATATGAGGAATCCTGTCGTGGAAGGGATCAGCCATGATCACAATGAATGGTGGAGCTGGCTCAAAGGCCCGAATGGCCTCCTCCTGCACCTATTTTCTATGTTTCTTTGTTTTTAATGAAACTAGGCATTTCCCAACAGAACTCAGTCATTAGGACTTCTGCATTTGAACAGCAGATAAGAAACTATCAGACACTAGTTAAGGTGAAAACATGGAAAAGTCCAAATCTCTGATGTGCCAACACTTATTTGATATCAAGGCTGAGGTAAAAAAATAATCTTTGAAGATTTGTAAACCACCACTAATTTTTATAAATCTTCAATGGTGATGCTAATGTCTAAAAGTGCGACATTTCTCTTTCTACTAACTAAACTTCTGAAAAATGTATTACTTAATTCTTTATGAGCCGGAGTTCATTTCAATGTGCCTTTCCAGTACTGCACACCAGAATTGAGCTGAGTGTCACTGAAACTTCTGAGCTTCCAGAAGTTCCCACATTTCCTTCATTTCCCTTTTAGTGATGTTTTGCACATTCATTTTCTCAGGGAGACGTGTACGGGCAAGGTATTACAATTTTAATGAATATGGGTCATCGATGAACTCGTATCTTAATTATAGTGATAAGAAATGGTCCTGAACAATAATCCTGCAGAATTAATGCTCCTGCAGAATCTTAAAATAAATTGCTGCATAAAAAGGTATAATTTTATCTCTGTGAATCTACACCTCAACGTTGAAGTTCGGAAACATTCAATAGCCTTTCCTTCATTTTTTGTTTCTTCCATAAAGGTGAAAAAAACTCTTCTTGCAGATAATGACCCATTTGCCAAATACTTTTACTTGGTGAAAGTCTTCACTGGGCATCGAAGAGGAGCAGGAACTACATCTAAGGTTGGGAAAAATATTTCAAATGGTGTGAAAATAAAACTAAATTGAAATGTTAAAATAGCATTGTTCCAAAAAAACTACAAATATAGAAAGGATAAAGTCATTAAGAGTTGCAGGTAAGAACAGGAGAATAATATATTTTTCATAAATTACAATTATTAGTGTGATCAGATGAAGTTTTTAATTACTGTCCGGATATTGTTATGGGAAATAAGATTACACTTATTGACCATCTTCACCTGCCCCAGAAAGTGATTGTAGCCTTACTATTGAATTACTCATATCATATCATATCATATATATACAGCGCGGAAACAGGCCTTTTCGGCCCACCAAGTCCGCGCCGCCCAGCGATTCCCGCACATTAACACTATTAACACTATCCTACACCCACTAGGGACAATTTTTACATTTACCCAGCCAATTTACCTACATACCTGTACGTCTTTGGAGTGTGGGAGGAAACCGAAGAGCTTGGAGAAAACCCACGCAGGTCACGGGGAGAACGTACAAACTCCTTACAGTGCAGCACCCGTAGTCAGGATCGAACCTGAGTCTCCGGCGCTGCATTCGCTGTAAAGCAGCAACTCTACCGCTGCGCTACCGTGCCACCCTGCTGTTCATTCATCAAATTCTTTGATTCTGACCAAGTGACAATAAGATACCAGCAATGCATAACCTTGATGGAATAACCTTTAAAGGGGATTGTGTTCCATAATATTGCTGATCTTGACAATTGTGTCTTAGAAATGCTATTAGAAAGTTTGTTGAGTCACTCCAGTGCATTTTGTATTTATTGAAAGGTGGGGAATCTACTGTGTTAATAACAGTATTAAGACTAAATTGGATCTTTTGCCCTGGTTTGGGTCCAGCTTCTCCAGTGTTCACTTTTTTGTGTGTTTCACTTGCACATCTTACTCCTGGCCCGAGCAGACTGACTTCTCTTCCCCACACTCTTTGGCTCCACACTTGATGTAGGTAACTTGGAGAGACTGGAAGAAATGTAAGGGCCCTCCACACAAATGTTAAGATGCACCTCAACTCAAGCCATTCTGATTTGGTGCGTTGGGAAGTGCGTTTGCAAAACAGATGCTGAAAAAAATCTGTCAAGCCACAGGCATTAGTCTGAGAGGGAGGGAAAATTAGAGAATGGTAAGATCCAACGATGTTGACTTTGATAACATTTAGTGGGAAAACTTTACAGATTGAAATGTAGTTGATGGGAATATGACTTAAACAAGGTCACAGATGGATGTGTGCAATAACATTCAGTAGTGCTTGAAGAAGATTAGAGATATCGGGGAAAAACCCCCAAGATTAAGTGAAGTTTAACATCCAGTGGCCTCAAAGATAGGAGTTTCACCATCAACATAGGCAGTTATTCCTCTGCTCCAGCTAGCCTCTCCTGCGGAGTTCCACAAGGCTCCATCCTAGGCCCCATTCTCTTCTCTCTATACATGCTCCCCCTTGGCCAAATTATTCAAAGGCACGGCATTTCTTTCCACTGCTATGCCGATGACACTCAGCTTTACCTCCCCCTGAAACCCAACAACCAATCAAATTTAAACAGCCTCTTACACTGCCTTGAGGACATAAAATGTTGGATGGCACAGAACTTCCTCCAATTAAACGAGAGCAAGTCTGAGGTCATCCTATTCGGCCCCCCCGACTCCATCAAATCGATAACAGGCAGTCTTGGAAGCCTATCCTGCCTAGTCAAACCGCATGTCAAAAACCTCGACGTGATATTTGACTCTGCATTAAAATTTGACAAGCAAGTCAACGCTGTGGTAAAAGCCAGCTTCTTCCAACTTCGAACCATAGCTAAAATCAAACCATTCCTCCAATTCGACGACACTGAAAAAATCATTCACGCTTTCATTTCCTCCCGCCTAGACTACTGCAACTCCCTATACACTGGAATCAGTCAATCTTCCCTGTCCCGCCTGCAACTGGTCCAAAATGCCGCAGCGAGACTCCTGACGGGTACCCGTAAAAGGGACCACATCACGCCGATTCTGGCCTCTCTCCACTGGCTCCCTGTTCGGTACAGAATCAACTTCAAGCTCCTCCTATTCACATATAAAGCCCTAAATGGACATTCCCCTCCCCCACATCAAAAATCTTCTAACCCACCTCTCTAACTCCAGGTCCCTCAGGTCGGCCGACTTGGGGCTACTCACTATCCCGCGGTCTAGGCTCAAGCTCAGGGGTGACTGCGCTTTTGCGGTTGCAGCTCCTAGACTGTGGAACAGCATCCCTCTCCCCATCAGAACTGCCCCCTCCATCGACTCCTTTAAGTCCATGCTCAAAACCTATTTCTACTCCCTAGCGTTTGAGGCTCATTGAGGAGACGCTGTGAACTGTTTTGTATGTGCTGTTATGTTTGCGTGCTACTGTATGTTTCATTTTTTTCCTTCGTACCTAATCAGATGTACAGCACTTTGGTCAACGTGGGTTGTTTTTAAATGTGCTTTACAAATATAATTGACTTGGCTTGACTTGACTTAATTGCCCAGATTACATAATTGTTCTTCTGACAACATTGCTACATTAATTGTTTGCATGGCCTTGTCACCAAATTCAAACAATCCTATCTGAATATCATCTGAACTTTAAGACCCACATGTAAAGTCAGCCTTTGCTGAGTCAACAGATGGGGATTGAGTAGTAATAAATATTTTTATACTTTCACAGGTAGTAATAACACTGTATGGTTCAGCCGGCATCAGTGACTCCCATCATTTATTTGACCCAAAGAAACCAGTATTTCAGCAAAGTTCAGAAGACGAATTCGTTCTTGCTACCCCCTTCCCACTGGGAGACCTCTCCAGCATCAGACTGTGGCATAACAATTCAGGATCCAGCCCATCCTGGTAAGTCCCATTCATTGAAACTTGCTTTAGTGCTTTCACTATCCCGAAGAGCACACGTTTCACATATGATCAATGCCTATTGACAGCATTTAATCTGACAAAGCATAACTTGCAAAATAACTCTAGAATGTAGAATAAACTCTAAGTCTCCAGAATGTGCTGCTTTTAACATCTCTGTAATTACAGGTACATTAATCATGTCATTGTACAAGATCCAGAAACAGGGCAGCAATGGCTCTTCTTCTGCAATTGCTGGTTGGCGGCTGACTTTGGAGAGTTTGTTCTTGACAAAGTTTTCCCTATTGCTTCCGAGGCAGAAATGAAAGACTTCCGGTAAACTTCTCTATGAATAATTGGGCTCATTTTATTCTTTATTCCGTTTATTTTGTTTACTCTGTTGTAACAGTGGCAATATATGAGAGTTTGAGACTGTTGCCCAGTAATAATGAATGTGATTCACCTCATACTTGTGAGCAAATAACATTTGATTTCAACTAGAGTAGTTTTGACAGGTTATTTTTCATTAATGAAGTGCATGAAATCTCAGCATGAAATGTTAAATATTTAGCTGTTAAATTTAAATCAACCAATATTCTGATGCCTATTCCCCATCCTGAACTAAATCCTGTTTACCCTCCATCCCAATCATCATTGGTCTACAATGATACTTCCAATTTTGAAATTTCATGTTGAATTCCTGCAGGATTTAGACTTTTGCTCTCTTCATAAATTCCTCCAGCCCTTTAAATTCCATAATCTCTCCTGAGGAAATTTGACAAGAGTGTAGAAGTTGATATCTCCCTGTGTTCAAGACAACATTTTGCTTTTCCTGGTTAAATCGCAAGTCCGGACCAGAAACTATTCATGACTTCCCATTCCCAAATACTGATAAACTGTTTTCCACATGGGATGCACCAATAACAAAGCCACTTCTCGTCTTGCTTAGGATGATTGCTGGAAAAATTAGGTCGAATGTTTGTCACAAGCGAACCAGCTCTCTTAGTAGCACCTGTTCAGCACTGCACGATGTAAAAGGGCCTTGGAGCTCAGATCCTAACTGAGTGTGGAAATTCCACACAGCCCGGTTCTAAGTTGATCACTTACTACCTTTACAAGAGGTACACCATCTCTTCTCACCCCAGCATCCCACCAAATTCCCCAGCTCTCTAACAAGATGGCAGCTTCGTTCCCTCATCCTTATGAGCCAGGCTGCACCCCGTTTACAAATCAAAGGCCCCGCCGTCTGATCACCTGGCAACCTTCCCACATCCACACAATGCAGAGGTGGTTGCTTTATCTAAACCCCCCCACACCACACACAGCTACCAGTTACCCTACATGAGCTCCACAATCACCAATTACAAAGCCTCACCCACCACCACTTAAACCCTCCAACTTCACCCACGATTAGCAATGACATGGCCCACCACCATCGATCAATGGTAGTGGGCCCTTCTGACCAACAACGACATTCCTCCCCAATGACCCTCAGAATCAGATCCTGTCTTACATGATATCCTTTGCATCAGGGCACGTAAGGAAGAGCAATTCCTTGTGTCAGGCTGATTCAGTAGTGTCAGGCTCAATGGTACTACATTTCCTCACAAACTCATCAGGAAAGCTGGCTCCGTCCTGGGCGTGGAGTTGGATTCATGGGAGGTGGTCTTGGAGGGGAGGATGCTCCTCAAACTGCAGAGCATCTTGGACCATACAGCTCACCCCCTCCATGACACACTGGTCAACCTGAGGAGCACCTTCAGCAACAGACTGGTTCCACCAAGATGCAGCACAGAACGCCACAGGAGATCCTTCTTCCCTGTGGCTATGAAACTGTACAACTCCTCCCCCTTCTGTCGTGGGGTAGACTGACTCCCCTCCCCAATCTTTGCACATCCCCAATCAATTCCACTCATCACTTTAATTTCATATATCATGTATCTTGTGTTTTATGACTGTTGGCAGATCAATTTTCCTCCTGGGATAAACAAAGTTATATTGTATCGTGTCGTAAGAAACCAATGACCAAGAATGGTTGGTATAAGACAATAACTGCAGATACTGGTACAAATGGAAGGTATTTATTCACAAAATGCTGGAGTAACTTAGCAGGTCAGGCAGCATCTCAGGAGAGAAGGAATGGGTAACGTTTTGGGTCAAGACCCTTCTTCAGACTGATATCAGGGGGGTGGGACAAAGGAAGGATATAGGTGGAGACAGGAAGATAGAGGGAGATCTGGGAAGGGGGAGGGGAAGAGAGGGACAGAGGAACTATCTAAAGTTGGAGAAGTCAATGTTCATACCACTGGGCTGCAAGCTGCCCAGGCGAAATATGAGGAGCTGTTCCTCCAATTTCCGGTGGGCCTCACTATGGCACTGGAGGAGGCCCATGACAGAAAGGTCAGACTGGGAATGGGAGGGGAAGTTGAAGTGCTCGGCCACCGGGAGACCAGTTTGGCCAACGCGGACCGAACGCAGGTGTTGAGCGAAGCGATCGCCGAGCCTGCGCTTGGTTTCGCCGATGTAAATATGTTGACATCTGGAGTAGCGGATGCAATAGATGAGGTTGGAGGAGGTGCAGGTGAACCTCTGTCTCACCTGGAAAGACTGTTTGGGTCTTTGGATGGAGTTGAGGGGGGAGGTAAAGGGACAGGTGTTGCATCTCTTGCGGTTGCAGGGGAAAGTTCCCGGGGATGGGGTGGTTTGGGTAGGAAGGGACGAGTGGACCAGGGAGTTACGGAGGGAACGGTCTCTGCGGAGACCCCTCCCCTCTCTGCGTTCCGGCGATTGCTTCTCCCACTTTAGATAGTTCCTCTGTCCCTCTCTTCCCCTCCCCCTTCCCAGATCTCCCTCTATCTTCCTGTCTCCACCTATATCCTTCCTTTGTCCCGCCCCCCTGACATCAGTCTGAAGAAGGGTCTCGACCCGAAACGTCACCCATTCCTTCTCTCCTGAGATGCTGCCTGACCTGCTGAGTTACTCCAGCATTTTGTGAAAGAATGGTTGGTGAGTCGCTGCACAGCAACTAATTAGTGCCCCCTGCTGGAAGTGAGGAATCTATTCCAATAATTCTGGCCTCAGAATTTCCATTTCCCCTTGTTCTCTGAAGTCACCTTATCTTCAACAGTCTCAGCTCCAACCTCCATCATTCCTCTGTGAATCCCTCATCTTTTACATCTTCATTTCAAATCCTTCTTAAAGTTCCTCTAGGATCAAGCTTTTAATATTTTTTTGTTACTGTCTTTTTCCCCAATATACCACTCTGATATGCCCTGGGTATCTCTCTACACAAAGGGTGCTCTATAAATCAAGGTCCTAAATCAGCTGGATCAAAGTTGTCTGCAGTTTAATGTGTGGCTATGTTTGAATTACTTCAAGTTCACTAGATATGGAACTATACTGAGTCTCATTTACTGCATTATCCTAAGCGTGCTTAGAAAGGCGTCCAGATTTCAGGTTCTCATTCCAACGTGGTTTTATCAAATATGTTTTCTATTCCTCAAAATCCTATCAATACCTTCTTAAAAGGACACTTCAGTTCAGAAGCACTGACAAAGTCATTTTACCGAGCCATCTCATTTAAAATCTGTGGAATTCTCTGCCTCAGAAGGCAGTGGAGGCCAATTCTCTGTATGCTTTCAAGATAGAGCTAGATAAAGCTCTTAAAGGTAGCAGAGTCAGGGGGTATGGGGAGAAGGCATTGAATGGCGGTGCTGGCTCGAAGGGCTGAATGGCCTACTCCTGCACCTATTGTCTATTGTCTAAAATGCTATGTAGTTTCAGACAGAAGAGAACTTTCCATTAATGTGATTAAACTGTCACAGAAAGGTGTGCCAAAGTAATGTAATGTGAGAGTACCAAAAATGTGCTTGTTGGAAGTACAGAGCAGAGTAATAGAAAAGAGTGGTTAACGCTCTGAGTTGCTAAACTTGCCTGATGAAATAGTAAACCATTTGGGAAGAAAGCCTCGCATCAGTAAGGCCTTTCATCATCTCTGGATGTCTGAAGGTGCTGTGCATTAGATTCATCTTTGTTCGAATGTGAGATTATTTAGAATGATAAATTATACCCTGATGGTTAAGTACTTCCAACCTTTTATGGAATATTTGCTCCCTATCATGTTTCTATTAATTTAGACGAGTCAATCCACAATAATAATCATAATGGTATGGCGAGTCCGGAAACTTGTTGGTTGTAGAAGAAGTTTATTGCAGCAGCAATATTCGAATACAAAGTTAAACAACAAGGTAAAGGACAACCATCAAAAACTCACTGTCTTCTTCGAAGACTTCTCCGAACTGAACATTTCGGGCGCCAAAAGCGCACATGACAACGCTGGCCAATCAGCGATGTCGCTCTCTGGACCAATCCCTACCGTCGCGCTCACACGTGACCTCGCTGGCCAATCTGAGGGTTCGACGACCCGGACCATTCTCTATGGTCGCTACATGACCCCCCCAGAACCCGAGGTACGGAACCTAGCAGGGAGCCGGATTTCGCGACCATAACGAGTAAGGAGAGGGGCAGCCTGAACCACAGGAGCAGGGGATTCCGGACTTGGAGGAACTGCCAGAACGGGGGGTCCTGGACTGAGCGGAACAGACGGAGGCCGGCCTCTCCTAGGGGTTTGGCCGACCAGGACTGGTTGATCCGGATCCAAGTGTGCAGGTTTGAGCCGGGACACCGAGACGAGCTCACTCCTGCCGCACATGTCTAAGGTGAAGGTAGCCGTTCCCTTACGCAAAACCCGGAACGGCCCTTGATAGACCCTCTGCAACGGGGCACGATGGGAATCTTTTCGCAGAAACACAAACTCACAGTCCTTCAGGGAAGGCGGTTCATGTACCATGGGACACCCATGACGTGAAGTCGGAACTGGAGCCAGGGAACCCACCCGTGCCCGGAGAGATGCTAAGACTGATGGGACTGGAGGCAGCTGGTCTGAGGGGTCCGGAAACAAATCCCCGGGTACTCGAAGTGTCAAGCCATATACTAGCTCCGCGGACGACGCACCGAGATCTTGCTTAGGAGCAGTCCGGATGCCCAGAAGAACCCAGGGGAGTTGGTCTACCCAGTCCGGGCCTTCAAGCCTTGCACTGAGGGACGCCTTAAGTTGACGGTGGGACCTTTCTACAAGTCCATTTGCCTGGGGGTGGTATGCAGTAGTGGGTTGTAACTTGGAACCGTACAGTTCTGTGAGCGCGGCCCAGAGGGACGAAGTGAACTGCAGCCCCCTGTCAGTGGTAATAACTGCCGGGACCCCGAAACGAGCTACCCAATGGAGGGCCAAAGTCCTGGCACAAGAGGCTGCCGAGATATCAGACAATGGAAAAGCCTCTGGCCACCGGTTGAACCGATCCACCACCGTGAGGAGGTGGGTGTAGCCCCGGGAGGAAGGCAAAGGCCCGACTAAATCCACGTGGATGTGGAAAAAACGAACTGCTGGGACCTCGAACTCCTGTACGGGGGGCTGGACATGGCGCTGGACTTTAGCGGTCTGACAGGGAACGCAGGAACGTGCCCAACCCGCTACCTGTTTCCGTAGGCCATGCCAGACAAACCGAGCTGCTACTAAAGCAGAGTTGGAGCGGATGGACGGGTGCGCCAGCCCGTGAATGGCATCAAAAACCCGGCGCTGAAGGGAGGGCGGTACTACCGGCCTGGGACGGGGAAGGGAAACATCACACCAGACCTTTGTGCCTTCCGACCCGCAGGCTACCTGAGCCAACTTCAATCCCGAAGTGGTGGACTGGTATGCCGAGGCGGTATCCGCTAGAAGCTGTGCCTCCGCAAGCTCCTGGGGATCCACCTCGCAGTCCACCGCCGAAATAGGGGAAAAAGCAGGTCTAGACAGGGCGTCAGCAACGGCATTAAGCTTACCCGCGACATGACGGACATCGGTGGTAAATTCGGAGATAGCAGTCAGGTGCCGCTGCTGGCGGGCCGACCATGGGTCAGACAATTTGAAAAATGCAAATGTTAATGGTTTGTGGTCCGTAAAGGCCACAAATGGGCGGCACTCAAGGAAATACCTGAAATGACGAACAGCTAAATAGAGGGCCAGAAGCTCTCGGTCAAATGCGCTATACTTCAGCTCAGCCGAATTTAGTTGCCGGCTGAAAAACGCCAAGGGCTGCCAACGGCCACCGACCTGCTGCTCCAAGACCCCGCCCACCGCCACATCAGAGACGTCAACCGTCAGGGCCGTGGGGGCGGAGGGGCTCGGGTGGACCAACATGGTGGCGTCTGCCAAGGCTGCCTTAGCTGCTGTAAAAGCCGACTCTGCGGCCGGGGACCATATCAACTCTACCGGTTTTCCCGCAAGGCACTGGAAGAGCGGGCGCATGACCCGCGCAGCTGCCGGAACGAACCTATGGTAGAAGTTAACCATACCTACGAACTCCTGTAGTCCTTTTACTGTGGTGGGCCTGGGAAATGCCCGGATAGCCTCCACCTTCTCGGGCAAAGGGGAGGCGCCGGCAGGGGTAATTCTGTGCCCTAATAAATCAAGAGAAGGGAGGCCGAATTGACACTTGGAGGGTTGGATAATGAGCCCGTGGTCTTGGAGCCGCTGGAACACAGTCCGCAAGTGGACCTGGTGTTCCTGCACTGAGGGGCTGGCGACCAGGATGTCGTCTAAATAAATAAACAAAAAGGGTAAACCCCGACCCACACGGTCCATCAGTCGTTGGAAAGCCTGTGCCGCGTTCTTTAAACCGAAAGGCATACGCAACCATTCGAACAACCCGAACGGAGTAATCGTGGCAGTTTTCTGTATGTCCTCCGGCCGCACCGGAATCTGGTGGTATCCTCGCACCAAATCGATTTTGGAGAACACCACCACTCCTTCCAGCCCAGACGAAAAGTCCTGTAGGTGCGGTATGGGGTAGCGATCAGCCGTGGTGACAGCATTGAGACGCCGATAATCGCCACATGGTCTCCACCCCCCAGATGCCTTGGAGACCATATGCAACGGCGAGGCCCACGGGCTGTCGGACTGACGGACAATGCCCATTTCCTCCATCTTCCTAAATTCCGCCCGTGCCACCACCAGTTTGTCTGGTGGTAGTCTCCTGGCCCGAGCGAAAACGGGAGGGCCCTCGGTGCGGATGTGATGGACCACGCCGTGCTTGGCCGAAGGCGTGTCAAAACGTTGGATGAGCAGCTCTGGAAACTCCGCCAGGATCTCAGCATACGAGTCAGGGGCCGCGACGACGGCCTGGACAGTAGGGCTGGGCGGGGAGGCGATTGTCGGAGCGACGGGCTCCTCGCCGGCGGAGGGTCGGAGGTCGTTACCGCGGACATCAGGGACCAGTGAAAAAGCCCAGAGAAAATCTGCGCCTAGGATCGCTTGTCTGACGTCTGCTATGATGAATGGCCATTCGTACGTGCGGAGGCCTAACACAAGGGACATCTTCCGTATACCGAAAGTGCGAATGGGGCTGCCATTAACCGCGATGAGGGTGGGACCTGTCTTACCCGTTCTGGTTTCGAGGTCGGTCGGCGGCACTATACTGACGATGGCTCCCGTGTCCACCAAAAATTCTGTGTCCGTGAATCGATCGTGGACGTAGAGGCGTCGGTTCTGGCCAATCGCAACTGCCCCTATGTACGATCGGCCGAGGAATTTCCCGCGAAGGTACAAGGTGAGCGGCAGTTGCGGGATTCTCTACCCCATCATAGGTGATAATAGCACCAGCCGCGCTTGTGCGGATCTTTTTGGCGGGCTTTCGGAGAACTGGCGGGAGACGCGGCGCCATCTTGATGTCGCTGTGGCGTGGCCACCGATGTCGAGACCTTGTTGATCGAACCGCTTGCCTTCGATTTAGCCGCTATGAGCGCGTCCGCTTTCTCTGCAAATGCTTCGGGGTCCTTAAAAGAACAATCTGTGAGCAGCAGTCGGACATCCTCGGGAAGCTTCTCTCGGAATGCCTGTTCGAACATGAGGCAATCCGTATGCTCACCGGCTAGCATCATCATCTCGGCCATGAGAACGGACGGCCGTCGATCTCCGAGGTCCGGTAGGTGCAGAAGTTTTTCAGCGCAATCATGCCTATTAAACCCGAAGGTTCGCAGTAACAATTTCTTCATTGCCTCGTACTTGCTTTCCGCAGGCGGATTAACGATGAACCGCATCACGCGTGTGGTCGTCTCCGGTGATAGAGCGCTGACGAGATAGTAATACTTCGTCGAGTCGGCCGATATGTTCTTTATATGAAATTGGGCTTCGGTGTGGACAAACCAAGATTGTGGTGAATGTGTCCAAAACAACGGAAGGTGAACGCTTACCGCGCTTAACTCCGGTGTGCCAGGCGCGGCATTCAACAACGAGGCGTCGTGTTCCTGCATAGTCGGTGATCGTCCAGATCACGTCGGGGTCACCAATATGGCGAGTCCGGAAACTTGTTGGTTGTAGAAGAAGTTTATTGCAGCAGCAATATTCGAATACAAAGTTAAACAACAAGGTAAAGGACAACCATCAAAAACTCACTGTCTTCTTCGAAGACTTCTCCGAACTGAACATTTCGGGCGCCAAAAGCGCACATGACAACGCTGGCCAATCAGCGATGTCGCTTTCTGGACCAATCCCTACGGTCGCGCTCACACGTGACCTTGCTGGCCAATCTGAGGGTTCGACGACCCGGACCATTCTCTATGGTCGCTACAATGGCAACTTTATAATGGAATCTAGAAATGAATTTGAATTGTGGTTTAATATTCAATTCACGATGTTTCCATTTTTTGTTTTCCACGGGAGAATGTTATTAACTGCAAACTTGTGGCCCATAAATCACCTGCTGACATTATGCCATGATTCACATGTTCTTTGCTCCATTATTAACGTGCATCAATTGCTTGTTCAATATTTATTCAGGACGGATGTTCTCAAAGAATTGATTAATCACGTTGATTGAATTTGACATGTTGCAGCAACTTGTTCTTCATGAAGACAGCTGAAAGCTTCACGGATCAACATATCTGGTTTTCTGTGATTGCTCGTCCCCCAAGGAGTTCCTTCACCAGAGTCCAGCGAGTTTCCTGCTGCCTCTCCCTCCTGCTCTGCACGATGCTGACCAACATCATGTTCTGGAACACAGCTGCCAATGGAGATGGCCAGAACGAGGAACTAGGTACATGTTAATGATACAAAATGAAAATTTAAAAAAAAAGGAAAATGCACAATAGACTGACCAAAGGTTAACCTATCCTAGTCTTTCATATATTTATCAACTATATATACACGATATAATGTATATATACACGCACACTGAACTTTTTATTCTCGTATTGTTATATTGTTGACAGTGTACTGTGTTTACATATTCTGTTGTGCTGCTGCAAGTAAGGATGTCATTGTTCGATCTGGGACGTATGACAATAAAACCCTCTTGACTTTTGACTCTCAAACTAACTTCACATTTCCAGTTGGCTCTGGTTTAGATTTAGATTTAGAGATGCAGTGCGGAAACAGGCCCTTCGGCCCACCAAGTCCGCGCCGCCCAGCGATCCCCGCACATTAACACTATCCTACACACACACTAGGGACAATGTTTACATTTACCCAGTCAATTACTCTGCAAATGGAAAGGCAGAAGGGAAAATCGGAAGTGTCGGTATTACAGTATAGCAAAGGGGATTACAGAGGCATGAGGCGGGAGCTGGCCAAAATTGATTGGAAGGAGGCCCTAGCAGGGAAGACGGTAGAACAGCAATGGCAGGTATTCCTGGGAATAATGCAGAGGTTGCAGGATCAATTTATTCCAAAGAGGTGGAAAGACTCTAAGGGGAGTAAGAGACACCTGTGGCTGACAAAGGAAGTCAGGGACAGCATAAAAATTAAGGAGAGGAAGTATAACATAGCAAAGAAGAGTGGGAAGACAGAGGATTGGGACTCTTTTAAAGAGCAACAAAAGTTAACTAAAAAGGCAATACGAGGAGAAAAGATGAGGTACGAGGGTAAACTAGCCAATAATATAAAGGAGGATAGCAAAAGTTTTTTTAGGTACGTGAAGAGGAAAAAAATAGTCAAGGCAAATGTGGGTCCCTTGAAGACAGAAGCAGGGCAATTTATTATGGGGAACAAAGAAATGGCAGACGAGTTAAACCGTTACTTTGGATCTGTCTTCACTGAGGAAGATACACACAATCTCCCAAATGTTCTAGGGGCTGGAGAACCTAGGGTGATGGAGGAACTGAAGGAAATCCACATTAGGCAGGAAATGGTTTTGGGTAGACTGATGGGACTGAAGGCTGATAAATCCCCAGGGCCTGATGGTCTGCATCCCAGAGTACTTAAGGAGGTGGCTCTAGAAATAGTGGAAGCATTGGAGATCATTTTTCAATGTTCTATAGATTCAGGATCAGTTCCTGTGGATTGGAGAATAGCAAATGTTATCCCACTTTTTAAGAAAGGAGGGAGAGAGAAAACGGGTAATTATAGACCAGTTAGTCTGACATCAGTGGTGGGGAAAATGCTGGAGTCAATTATAAAAGACGAAATTGCTGAGCATTTGGATAGCAGTAACGGGATCGTTCCGAGTCAGCATGGATTTACGAAGGGGAAATCATGCTTGACAAATCTACTGGAATTTTTTGAGGATGTAACTAGGAAAATTGACAAGGGAGAGTCAGTGGATGTGGTGTACCTCGACTTTCAGAAAGCCTTCGACAAGGTCCCACATAGGAGATTAGTGGGCAAAATTAGGGCACATGGTATTGGGGGTAGGGTACTGACATGGATAGAAAATTGGTTAACAGACAGAAAGCAAAGAGTGGGGATAAATGGGTCCCTTTCGGAATGGCAGGCAGTGACCAGTGGGGTACCGCAAGGTTCGGTGCTGGGACCCCAGCTATTTACGATATACATTAATGACTTAGACGAAGGGATTAAAAGTACCATTAGCAAATTTGCAGATGATACTAAGTTGGGGGGTAGTGTGAATTGTGAGGAAGATGCAATAAGGCTGCAGGGTGACCTGGACAGGTTGTGTGAGTGGGCGGATACATGGCAGATGCAGTTTAATGTAGATAAGTGTGAGGTTATTCACTTTGGAAGTAAGAATAGAAAGGCAGATTATTATCTGAATGGTGTCAAGTTAGGAGGAGGGGGAGTTCAACGAGATCTGGGTGTCCTAGTGCATCAGTCAATGAAAGGAAGCATGCAGGTTCAGCAGGCAGTGAAGAAAGCCAATGGAATGTTGGCCTTCGTAACAAGAGGAGTTGAGTATAGGAGCAAAGAGGTCCTTCTACAGTTGTACCGGGCCCTGGTGAGACCGCACCTGGAGTACTGTGTGCAGTTTTGGTCTCCAAATTTGAGGAAGGATATTCTTGCTATGGAGGGCGTGCAGCGTAGGTTCACTAGATTAATTCCCGGAATGGCGGGACTGTCGTATGTTGAAAGGCTGGAGCGATTGGGCTTGTATACACTGGAATTTAGAAGGATGAGGGGGGATCTTATTGAAACATATAAGATAATTAGGGGATTGGACACATTAGAGGCAGATAACATGTTCCCAATGTTGGGGGAGTCCAGAACAAGGGGCCACAGTTTGAGAATAAGGGGTAGGCCATTTAGAACGGAGATGAGGAAGAACTTTTTCAGTCAGAGGGTGGTGAAGGTGTGGAATTCTCTGCCTCAGAAGGCAGTGGAGGCCAGTTCGTTGGATGCTTTCAAGAGAGAGCTGGATAGAGCTCTTAAGGATAGCGGAGTGAGGGGGTATGGGGAGAAGGCAGGAACGGGGTACTGATTGATAGTGATCAGCCATGATCGCATTGAATGGCGGTGCTGGCTCGAAGGGCTGAATGGCCTACTCCTGCACCTATTGTCTATTGTCTATTGTCTATTGTCTATTGTCTATTAACCTACATACCTGTACGTCTTTGGAGTGTGGGAGGAAACCGAAGATCTGGGAGAAAACCCACGCAGGTCACGGGGAGAACGTACAAATTTCGTACAGACGGTGCCCGTAGTCAGGATCGAACCTGAGTCTCCGGCGCTGCATTCGCTATAAGGCAGCAACTCTACTGCTGCGCCACTGTGCCACCACGTTTCTTTTAACTTGCTTTCTTTGGGAGGTGATTGCCCTCCTTGAGGTAAAAGTCCTTCTCTCCTGGTCGCACATGGAAGTCAGCATCGTCTTGGCAGGTTGTGGAAGACATGAAATTGAAATTATCCTGTTTATTCCTATTGTCCACACGAATGTTTTTATCAGCAGGGTTCATTTAGCAATGAGCTGTTTTGCCCACTTATGAATCAAGAGGATACTTCTTTACACATAACATCTCGGCCACCGGACTGCTGAGATTAGTATCTCATCAGTGACTAAGAATTAAATCCCGGTTCTTTAGACCTGTTGATGTAAGGAGTAGTGTTTTCTCTTCATTTAGTAGTATTCCATATTGGTGTGCAAGAGACAGAAGTGTGCACGGGCTTTTGAACTTTGTTGCCTTTGGAGGGGTGCAGACACACATGCTGGGTATTAACAGACATGTGCACACAAATCCATAATCTCACCATGCTATTTGGGTAGTTGGAAGATTCCCTTACCATCCACCATTCCCCCAACCCCCCCCCCCCCCACCTGCACCCCACCACTGATCCACCACTGATCACTGATTTACACATTTCACTGTAAACACCCACTGGAATACTTGCTAAAGACTGATAAGTATATTGCTTCTTTAATCCCACCACCTGACTTGGTGAAAATGGTCCCATCTCTGGGTTAAACTTACATTCCACGTCCACCTGTACTCTGCCATCAAAGATAACTTGTGGAAAGGATTTAAATGTATGAATGCACACAATTATTTGTTTTTACTACTATCACAATTTGTTATTTGTTGGAATCAAATGCAGCATTGAAAGTCAACACAACCTATTTGGTTAAAATATGGGAAATTAAACTAAAATCCTTTTTTTTTTTAATGAACAGGTATGCAATGACAATTGCCATTAGTAACTTAATGGGATTTTAAAAGTTGGGCCCATTGATTGCATTGAGTTGATTTGTGTCTAATGCCTCCTTTACAAGTTCATTACAAACACAAAATGGGGACATGCTGTCATAAATAAATTATTTAATTAGTGTGGGTTTTATTCTTCAAGGAATAAAGAGGAGACTAGCCTGTCGCTGACATGTTGTTTGTAGGAAGGAACTGCAGATGTGGGTTTAAACCAGAGATAGACCACAAAATACTGGAGTAACTCAACAGGTCAGACAGCATCTCTGGAGATGGCATTTCAGATCTGAAGGGTATCGACCCGAAAGGTCACCTATTCCTTTTCTCCAGAGATGCTGCCTGACCCGCTGAGTTACTCCAGCGTTCTGTGTCTATCTTTGCTGACATGTTGTTTATCAGGTTGTATGTTTTATTTCTTGCAGATGGCAGTACTATCACCTGGCGGGAGCTAATTATCGGAATCGAAAGTGCCTTCATTATTTTTCCTGTGAATCTTGCAATTGTACAAATTTTTCGCAACGTCCGTCACAAACCAATTAAGATGAAGAAAATGTTGAAAAAGTCAGGCGGTATCTGTGACCCATCAGGGCGTCAACGGACACCTGAGGATTTAATGATAGTGAGATCCTCTTCTTACGTTTGACGGCATGCCTTACGACTAATCTCATATCTTTGTATCAGGGTCTTAAAGTTCAGATGATTGATCTCATATTGGTGTTAACAGTGCATTATAAATCTACACATGCCCAGAAACAATATTCAGTTTCTAAATTGCAGCAAAAGTTATTTTCCCTTATTACAATTAATTACTCAATTAAGGACTCTGGCCTTACAGCGCCAGAGAGCCGGGTTCGATCCTGACTACGGTGCTTGTCTGTACGGAGTTTGTACGTTCTCCCCGTGACCTGCGTGGGTTTTCTCCCAGATCTTCGGTTTCCTCCCACACTCCAAAGACGTACAGGTTTGTAGCTTAATTGGCTTGGTATAAATGTAAAAAACTTGTCCCTAGTGTGTGTAGGGTAGTGTCAATGTGCGGGGATCGCTGGGCGGTGCGGACTCGGTGGGCCGAAGGGCCTGTTTCCACTCTGTTTCTCTAAACTAAACTAAACTAAACTAAACTAAACTAAACTAAATAATAAATTTATATCTGCTTTTCAGATATTACACATTGTTTGCATGAAGTTGACAAATGTGAGACCCTTCTATCCATCTCCAGTACAAATTTATTACAAAGGTCGGAATACTTTTGATCAAAAATAATTGGTTTCATTCTTGCCTCATCTCTTTTCTGTATTCATAGCAACGTGTCAATATTTTCTGCTAGCGTGTCATGACAGGAAATTTAATTCTATGAAAGAACATCTTTAATATCCTAAAGAAAACAGTGTCACCACAGCAATCAGAAATTCCAATAATCAAAAGTAGAGAACAATTACAAAATTACAAAACCTGATGACTTGAGAGCAAACATAAAAACTATTACTGACAGTATATGTATTGTAAACACAAAGGAGATTTTTGGCAACAAGTGTATTGACATTTCATGATGTATTGACATTTCTTTGCTTGTCTCGCACTGTAAACTCTGAGTGAAATGACTTTGATGGGCGCTTACAATGCCAACCTTGCCAAAGTACAGTGCAGGTTAGTAACAAGGAAGTGGAAGAGAGAGCATTGAGATAAAAAAAGAAAGAGCAGAGTGCGGCAAAGAATTAAGGTAGAAGAGAACATACAATTAGAGAAGTAAGAGACAGGCGATTAAAACTATTTGAACTGGTTTTGATTTCTAGGAAATAGATTTGGGCCAAATAGAGTTGGAGGGAACATGCTGAATTTTAGGAATATCCTCTTTATCTTTCAGGGAATGAAAAGATCCTCGCAACTTATTAGCCATGTCTCAGCACCATCCAGCTGCCACTTGTCAGACAGTATATATCTCACACAGTCATTTATTACTCTTTCACCTCTTACACTTTGGTGTTCCTCCTGCATAACTCATTAGCATGAACACATGTCTGTCCTTGACAAACATATGTGATCTAATCAGTGAGAGCGAAGTGAGTTTACAGATTATATGGTGTACATAATTGGCCTATAAAATTCAAAAGCAGACTGTGCTGGTGGGAGGAAGGCACCTCTAAGACTGAGGCCAGGTAAATGTTATGCCCGGAGATAGATACAAAATGCTGGAGTAACTCAACGGGACAGGCAACATCTCTGGAGAGAAGGAATGGGTGACATTTCAGCTCGAGTCCCTTCTTCAGACTGAGAGTCAGGGGAGAAGGAAACTACAGATATGGAAAGGTAAGGTGTGAAAATGATAGATCAAAGCAGATGTTGATCAAGGAAATGTAGAATGGTTCGTTGTTGGCTGAGGGGCATTGTGCCCAATCTGTAGTGCTCAATATTGCCATTAGATTTGAAATGCAAAATATTATTCCCTTCCCAACAATAACATTGCCCACCAAGAACCATATATTTATACATCAGTGTTAACACACCGTAAAATTATTAAAAAAATAATCTGTGAGCTATATCTCGAGGGAGTTACTTTTATTTTCTGAATCTTTAGGACATCAAAAGGATTGCGAGTTGTTTGCCAGGAAAACTGAAAGATGCCATGCCCTCACTGGAAGAAGATATTAGAAACACTGATGACATGAATAAATTGTTGGTTTTAATAGCAGACATTATTCAGCACTATAATGAAATTGAAGATTCCGAGACTCAGGGGACTACTGTTCCAGATACGGGTGAGTATATCTGCCTATCTTTTGCAATCTTCACAAGGCCACTTTAGACAGCAATAATGAAGCACTTACTCACACAGCAGCTAGTGCTGACCTGGAACACCCTTGGCCAAAAATGCTATAAGGCATGGACAACGGAAACTTCAAAACCTCTGCACGTTAGGTGTGAGTATTAAATATGCAGACCCAAGAGTGCTGAGGGAGGCAAGATCCACTTGACCGTGATTGAATTGACCAGCAGGACAGGCTGAAGGGACTTAAAAGCCTCCTCGTATTCCGGTTTCCAAATCAAAACTTCCACTTTGCCTTGTGGGGTTAGGAAGAACATGGAATTCTTCTGCAAGCCCTTTAATAAATTTTTAATCTTCATGCGCTGCCTGGCAGTGCAGCAGTTTCTGCTGCTGTCTCACAGTTTCAGGGCCTCAGGTTCAATCCCCATCCCCAATGCTGCATGGCTGTGTGGCTTTTTGCTGCATGGATGTGTGGCTTTTTTGCTGCATGGTTGCGTGGGTTTTTGTCGTTTGCTCCAGCTTCCTCACACAACTCGAAGAAAGTCTGGTAGATTTATTGTCCGCTGCAGAGTTTGCTGGTAAGTAACAAAAGTGGCCTGTGAGAGGGAATAAGTTGTGGGGCTGGAAGGAAAATAACGAGAAGCGGAGGAAGGAAGTATTGGTGCCATTTCGAACTGATTGTGTTCTGATGATGAGGAAGTCGAGGATCCAGTTGCAGTTGGATGTGGAGAGACCCTGTTTCCATGAACTTGGTAACGTGCTTGGAGGGGATCTTGGAGTTAAATGCTGAGCTGTAGTCTATGAACAACTGTGTCGGATAAACACAAAAAGCTGGAGTAACTCAGGGGGACAGGCAGCATCTCTGGAGAGAAGGAATGGATGATGTTTCGGATCGAGACCCTTCTTCAGACTGAAAGTAGAGGGGTGGGACCATTCTTTAGACTCTGAAGAAGAGTCGTAACACGAAACGTTACCCATTCCTTCTCTCCAGATATGCGGCCTGTCCCGCAGAGTTACTCCAGCTTTTTGTGTCTGTCTATCAACAACTGCCTGTGTATGTGCTTTTATGTGTAGGAAGGAACTGCAGATGCTGGTTTGTACCGAAGATAGACACAAAGTGCTGGAGTAACTGAGTGGGTTAGGCAGCACTCTGGAGGAAGAGGATGGGTGACATTTGGCTGGAGACGAGGCAATAACGGAGGACAACAAGGATGCAAACAGTGGAACTAACAGGATGACAAGGGTGGGGTGGGGGGAAGAGAGGGGATGCAGGGGTTACTTGAAGTTAGAGAGGTCAATGTTCGTACCGCTGGAGTGTAAGCTGCCCAAGCGAAATATGAGGTGCTGTTCCTCCAATTTGCTTGTGGCCTCACTCTGTCAGTGGAGGAGGCCCAGGACAGAAAGGTCAGTATTGGGAATGGGAGCTGAAGTGCTTGGCAACTGGGAGATTACGCAGGCTAAGGCGAACTGAGTGTAAGTGTTCAACCAAACTATCGCCCAGTCTGTGCTTGGGTCTCACTGGTATATAGGAGCCCACACCGAGATAACAGAAACAGGAAATGAGGTTGGAGGAGGTGCAAGTGAACCTCTGCCTCACCTGAAAGGAATGTCAGGGTCCCTGGATGGAGTCAAGGGGGGAGGGGTATAGGGACAGGTGTTGCATCTCCTGCGGTTCCAGAGGAAGGTACCTGGGGAGGGGGTGGTTTGCTTGGGAAGGGATGAGTGAACCATGGAGTTGCGGAGGGAACGTTACCTCCGGAAAGCAAAAAGGGGTGGAGATGTTGGAGGTGGCAAAAATGTCGGAGGATGATGTGTTGTATGCGAGGGCTGAAGGTGAAAGCTGAGGACTAGGGGGACTCCAACCCTGTTGTGACTGGGGGGAGGAGGAGTAAGAGTGGCACTATGGGATACAGAGGGGACACGTGTGAGGGCCTCATCTGTGATGGAGGAGTGGAACCCCTCCATGAGGACATTTCGGATCGCATCAGCTGTTAGAAATTTTCCAACAAATGACTATTACAAAAACTGAGGTACAACTGAATGAACTTTATTGAGAGAGAGAGAGAGAGTCATACAGAGTCATACAGAGCACAGGAGTCTGTACGAGCCCCCCCCCCCCCCCCCGTGCTAATGCTGCAACACACCTCTTTTATACATTAATTGAAAACCAAAAAGCGTCGAGACAGTGGCAACTGATAAGTCCCTCGGGGTAAAAGGAATCAACAGATAGCTGACTGAGACCTGTTAATTACTTGTGCCCTAGGCAGTTTCAGTAAGCGATCTTTCAAAACAACTTCTGGTCGCGCCAGTAATTATCTTATAGGTACAGACACAGACAGAATACACAAGGTAACAAATACATAAATTTTCCATCATCAACCGCCGCATTTAACATCCTCTTGAGCTGGGTCAGCACGATCCTGGAGCTATCAACTTAATGATGGACAGCAACCCTCTGCCCTTGAAGAACAGCATTTTGCAATGGAAGCACCAGCAGAGCTGTGAGACCACACTGAGGCACAAACTATGCTTCCTCCACTGCCTCAATGAGAGCAGTGACCTACTCCATCTGCCAAGGTACTGTGGGGGCAGCAGCATCACTTGGCTCTGCCGCTTCTCCATCTCTAGACTGGGAAGGAAGGACAGGGTGGACTGAGGAGGACTGGAGATGAACTCCCCTATGTTTCCTAAGTTGTTGTCAGCCAGGTTGAACAATTCACCAGGGAAAAAGCAGGAACGGGGGTACTGATTTTGGAGGATCGGCCATGATCGTATTGAATGGTGGTGCTGGCTCGAAGGGCAGAATGGCCTACTCCTGCACCAATTTTCCATGTTTCTTTGTTCTTACAAAGTGGTTTTCCTGTGAATTTCACTCGCTCTATTCCTCACCAGAGGGTGCAATGCGGCAGAACTGACTTACAGCTCTTCCCTGCAGAGCTGGCACGATCTTCACCAACCCCATGAACTGACGTACAGCTCTACCCTGCAGAGCTGGCATGATCTTCACCAACCCCATGAACTGACGTACAGCTCTACCCTGCAGAGCTGGCACGATCTTCACCAACCCCATGAACTGACGTACAGCTCTACCCTGCAGAGCTGGCATGATCTTCACCAACCCCATGGCCTTGATGTTAATTTATATGTTTGCACAAGTGCAACCTTATAATTAAGTTCCACAGCAGGATCGGTGTGATTATTTGTGGGCTGTGTCCATATTGTTGGTCTTGAGATTTGAAGAGTATGGGTGCTGTAGCCGTATCTATTTCGAGGCTACATTTGTAAGCTACATATCCACCACAATGATATGAAAATCGTCCTCCCTCCAACATAGTTCTCTTGCATCCATTTCATCAGAGAACAATAATATAACTAGATGCTGGTTTACACCGAAGATGGACACAAAATTCTGGAGTAACTCAACAGAACAGGCAGCATCTCTGGATAGTTACTCCAGCATTTTGTGTCCATCTAACAATAATAACTGAATTTCCAACTGCGATGTAACTTAGCGTTGAGATGCCCCTTAAGATCCTTGCCCTGATGTTAATTGATGCATGGTTAGAATGTGGTGTTGAAAAACAAAACAATATCTCGCTTAGGGAAAAGAGGTTTTGTGAGTGATGATTTTAATAATAATGAAATATGATGTCCAGCTTACACCAGAATGATCGGACGTGTTAACCCAAACACCTGGAGTATAGAATTCTATTTGGGAGGAATCTAATTCCTACCACTCCTCTCCAGAGCTAGCATCTAATGTGCTGTAACCCATTCTCAATAATCAGAAATTTTGAAAGTATATGGAAATATTTTCATTCTGGGTGAAAGCCAGATAAACTGAAGGACTGTGTAAGACACATATCCCTAAAGTAATGGAAATGGTTGTGTTTTCAGAAAATGATTCTTCCGCTGACTCTTGCCCTGATCGCCAAAATGTGGATGGAGATTCAATGGCCCGTAACCCTGAAGAAAATGAAGACACTGACAGCAATTCTGAGAAGCAGAAGGACCAGATTATGCAGCACTTCTATCACTATGTGAATCTTTTGCTTCAATTTGTGGAGACTGAGCTGCAACTGATGGGTGTGAAGAAATTTCCGAACCCGTACACTCAGATTCACGCCACGGATCAAGTGCAGAAGTTGATTCACTTTATCAAAGCTGCAGTGAAGGCTGAAGATGGTGATAACAGTGATGAAGATGACAACAGCAGTACTCAGGGGTAGAGTTCACCTTTTCAAGTACTTAATGTTTCATGTTCATAGTTCAAAGCAATTTTTAAAGGTGACAACGAGTTGGTTCAGTAATTCTGAATAATTGGTTTGTGAGTAACGGAAATTGTGGGACATCGTGGTGGCACAGCTGGTGGAGCTGCTGCCTCACGGCACCCAGCTTCGATCCTGACCTCAGGCGCTGTCTTTGTGGAGTTTGCACGTTCTCCGTGTGACAGCGTGGGTTTGCTCTGGGTGCTCCAATTTCCTCCCACATCCCCAAAACATGGTTTGTTGGCCGCTGGTAAATTGCCCCTAATGTGTTCGGGGTGGATGAGAAAATAGATTAATATGGAATAACTGTGAACGGGTGATGGATGTTTGGTGTGGACATGGTGGGAGAAGGGCCTGTTTGCAAGCGGAGTCTCTAAACTAAAATTGTGGGCGGCACAGTGGTGCAGCACTGCCTTACAGCACAAGAGACCCAGGTTCGATCCTTACTACAGGTGCTGTCTGTATCGAGTTTGAACATTTTCCCTGTGACCGTGTGGGTTTTCTCTGGGTGCACCAGTTTTCCTCCACATTCCAAAGACGTGCAAGTTTGTAGGTTAATTGGCTTCTGTAAATTGTCCCGAGTGTGTCGGATTGTAGTGTATGGGGGATTGTTGGTCAGGGTGGGCTTGGCTGTCCAAAAGGCCCGTTTCTACGCTGTATCTCGAAAGTAAACGAAACTATACTCTTGTGTCCACGTTCAACATTTAAAGTTAACCTAATTTTCAGAACCCTTGAGTCAAATATTTACATTTATAAACTGTGCTTTGTAATTTCTATTCCTTGTCTTGGCTGTTGATTCCATTCATGAGTAGTTTGTATACTATTGAACAGGGAAGCCGTGCCTGGAAGTGAAAGGAAAGGCTCTCATTTGGAAGGACTGCCTTGGTGGTTCGTTTACATTGGCTGGCTCCTGGTGTTTGTGACAAGTGGTGTCTCTGCATTTTTTACCATGCTCTACAGTTTTGATTATGGCAAAGAACAGTCCATTCGATGGCTTGTGTCCATGATCATCAGCTTCCTCGAGAGTATTTTGATCATACAACCAGTAAAGGTAAAGAATTAACCGATGAAGGAAACTAATCTGTCAATGTAATGAATGTTGAACACAGCCAGAATCGTAGTGCTTTTGGAGCCAGGCGAACCACTAGCTAATATTGCCAAGTTCAGCGAGGCTAGCTAGAATTACAATAAACTCCCTATGCAGAGAGGAACTGCAGATGCTGGTTTACACCGAGGATAGGCACAAAATGCTGGAGTAACTCAGCGGGACAGGCAGCATCTCTGGAGAGAAGGAATGGATGAGGCTTTGGGTCGAGACTCTTCTCCAGACTGAGAGTCAGGGGAGAGGGAGACAAAAAGATTTGGAAGAGTAAGTTGTGAAAACGACAGTCACAGAGGGGGATCGGCGAGAGAGGGCGTTGCAGGATTCTCATCAGAGAGAGGAGGAGAACTTCTTCAAAGTAGGCCAACCCTGAAGAGATTTCATATTGGAGCAGTCAAAATATGTAGGAAGGAACTACAGATGCTAGTTTAAACCGAATATAGACACAAAATTCTGGAGTAACTCAGCAGAGACGGGCAGCATCTCTGGTGAGAAGGTGATGTTTTGGGTCAAGACCCTTCTAGACAAGGAATGTCATGAGTCCATTTCTCTTTGTCTCCCTCTCTCCTGACTCTCAGTCTGAAGAAGCATCTTGATTCGAAAAGTCACCCATTCCTTCTCTCCAGAAATGCTGCCTGTCCCACTGAGTTACTCCAGCATTTTGTGTCTATCTTCCATATGCAGAGAGCTTGATGATTGGTGGGAGGCAGACTACCGATGATATGTTGATATTAAAGGACGGAAGCTCCTCCTTAATGTTAGAATTTTTGGTTGCCAAAATTCTGCGAAGCCTGATTTGAATGTAACTTTGAGAAGATGAGCAGATTTCGTGCTAATGATGGGGAAAGCCAAAAGATGATCCTCCCTGGAACCTTTCCCGCCACACCAAAAAATCCACAGAGATATGGAAGCAGTATAATGTATACATGTCAAATCAAGTGGAGTTTATTGTTCTACGCACAGGTAGGGTTGCCAACTTCCACTCTCCCAAATACGGGACAAGGTGACGTCACCGCCCCGCGCCCCACATGACCTCACCCACCCGGGCCAGGCGGCCGCCATTGGTGGAGCGGGAGCTCGTGGCCGCTAGCTTGGTGAGGTCATGTGGGGCGCGGGGCGGTGATGTCACCCTTTGTCCCTTATTTGGGAGTGAGGAAGTTGGCAACCCTACTAATATGGGACAAGGGCGGTCCTGTACGGGACAAACTAATTTAGCCTAAAATACAGGAAGTCCCGGCTAATACGGGACAGTTGGCACCCTAGGGCACAGGTGCAGTGAGGTTCAAGTACAATGAAAATCTTGGGCAGTGCACTGGTAATTAGAATTGAAGAGTGTTTATAAAAGTACTGCCATGTTTGGTCAAGCTTTGGGCTCTTTTTCTTGTATTAAAGTGCCCTTCGAGTGCTGCAGTAACATACTGTACATAGTGTCCTGACATATTTGTGGTGTCATTCATGCAAACAAACGAGTATACGTAACAGGAGCAGGAGTAGGCCATTCAGCCCATCAAGCCTGCTCTGTCACTAATAAGATCAATTATTCTGGTAAATGCTATGATTCTATAAACTGGTTATGCTTTCTGCAGTGGTTTCAATTTGCAAAGACCTACAGGGAATGGTGACAATGTTACTGAATAGCTTTTCATTTACTTTAGGTGGCAAGTGCTGATTGATGGAGATAATTGATGGAGATAAGTCAGCCTTCACTGTAGAGGTCCTCTCTGCACTTGCTCCAACAGTGCAGAACAGCCAGAGGTGACACTGATAATCAGCAGTGTAGTTAGCACTGGCTATATTCTTTGATAAATACAATAAGCAGACATAAAGCAATGAGAATGCGGGCTCTGTTTTAGTGAACAGATGCAGGTTTGTTGTGCTTCATAGTCTGTGCATTGTTCAGGATAATCACGTTGAGGCCTGTTGTAACTAACCAGCGTTAATGGTCTCTTCTTTAAGGTTTTGCTTGTGGCTGTTTTTGTTGCCCTCATTATCAAAAAAATTGAAAGAAATGACACTGAGCAAAATTTCAATAAACATCTTCTATCTTCCGAAGGTAAGTCTTAGTACTGTAAAGAATATGACATGAAACAAAGGGATGGTTCTGGTATTTATTTGTATTAAATTATAATAATAATATAATTAACACAATGAAACTGCTGATAACTCGGCGGGTCAGGCAGCATCTCTAGAGGAAAGGAATAGGTGACGTTTCGGATCGAGAACCCGAAACGTCACCTATTCCTCTTCTCCGGAGATGCTGACTGACCCGCTGAGTTACTCCAGCTTTTTGTGTCTATCTTCGTTTTAAACCAGCATCTGCAGTTCCTTCCTACACAATGAAACTGGTTGTATGTTTAGCATGACCAATCAACTTGGTCGGCCAACAAGCCACAGCGGGAGATGTCCAAAGGGAGCCGCTGGTTTGGTTGAGTCAGTCTATTTCATTGGCCAAGCCACCTCTTGGGAGCGGCCATGTTGGGAGTGAACCTGTCTGGACAGGAAGTGCTGTGTGGAGGGCAAGTGCAAGGTTTTGGCTCAAGAGGCTTTGGTGAGAAGGCTGAAAGAGTAGAGGTTGACAGGAGATCAAGGTACCGTCAACTGTGTCGTGTGTGTGTTTGTTGTGTTTCTCCCCCTTGGTTTTAGTGCAGCCTAGTGAGGGCAGGTGGAAAGGTACAATGTTCCTCCTGCAAAATGCGGGAAGTCAGGGAAACTGTTGCTGTCCCTGCTGACTACACCTGTGGAAATTGTGTCCACAAGATGCTCCTGAGCAGAGTTGGCAGGCTCTGGGCATCCTGGATCTGCAGGGAATGGAGGGATATGGATTATGTGCAGGCAGACAACGGTTGGTAGAAACAGGGAACAGCAGTGGCTAGTTTACAAAAAAAGACAAAGGGTTCAGAAAAGATTTACGAGGATGTTGCCAGGACTAGAGGGTGTGAGCTATAGGGAGAGGTTGAGTAGGCTGGGTCTCTATTCCTTGGAGCGCAGGAGGATGAGGGGTGATATTATAGAGGTGTCCAAAATCATGAGAGGCATAGATCAGATAGATGTGCTGAATCTCTTGCCCAGAGTAGGGGATTCGAGGACCATAGGTTCAAGGTGAAGAGGAAAAGATTTAATAGGAATCCAGGGGGGTAACATTTTTCATCTCAAGGATGGTGGGTGTATGGAACAAGCTGCCAGAGGAGGTAGTTGAGGCTGGGACTATCCCATCGTTTAAGAAACAGTTAGACAGGTACATGGATAGGACAGGTTTGGAGGGATATGGACTGAGCGCAGGCAGCTGGGACTAGTGTAGCTGGAACATGTTGGCCGGTGTGAGCAAGTTGGACCGAAGGACCTGTTTCCACACTGTATCACCCCACGTATGACTCTATGGCAGAAGATGTGAGACAACGGATTGAAGAGTTGCGAATTGTGAAGCTAGAGGATGAAATGTAGGTGGAAGGGTAGGGGGAGAGGAGAAATAGGTATGAGTCCAAGCGGAGCACGGGGAGGGGGGGCGGGAGGGGGATGGGGACAAGGGGGTTGGGGCAAGAAGAGAGAGGGGGAAGGTTGGTCTTGGCATGATGTTTGGCCAGGCACTGGGCTGAATGGCCTGTCCCCGTTCTGTACCATTCTATGTTCTATGCCATGTACACATTCCTAGCGCACAAAAGATGTAAGAATAAACTGAAATGAATATCATATTTATGTCAATTCCCGTATCTATGTCTCAGTATGAAATATGTATCATTGGCAACTTTGAAGCCTGTTTACATGTGAAATGTTTTATTAGATGATACACATGACACGTTGACTCCCAGTCCCAACAGAAGTGATAGTACTATTTACCAACCACCATCATTGAAAAATGTGGAGGAACTGAAAGCACTGCACATGAAAGAAAAGAAATTGTATTGCTTGTTGAAAAACATAATTGGTATGTATATTTATTTTTATATATTGCTGTCTAAAAACAGAGTGTTGTTCTATACACACAATGCTCTAATCAGTGGCAGGATGAAAGTAAACTGGTACAGGCCAATAGTGGTAAGAAATTGATGTTATTTTCATCTCTGATTATTGGTCTATTTAAACCTGTTCCACAAACCTGTCCCACATTGCAACATATATCATTTTCAACATATCCTTACATCTCTGAAGGTACCACAGAAGAAGCCATTTGTGGACATATAAGATAAGATGAAAGAATGGGATGACTGGGCTTGTATTCACTGGAATTTAGAAGGATGAGAGGGGATCTTATGGAAACATAAAATTCTTAAGGGATTGGACCGGCTAGATACAGGAAAAATGTTCCTGATGTTGGGGGATTCCAGAACCAGGAGTCACAGTTTAAGAATAAGGGGCAGGCCATTTAGGACTGAGATGAGGAAAAACTTTTTCACCCAGAGAGTTGTGAATCTGTGGAATTCTCTGCCACAGAAGGCAGTGGAGGCCAAATCACGGGTTATTTTCTAGAGAGAGTTAGATTTAGCTCTTAGGGCTAAAGGAATCAAGGGATATGGGGAAAAAGCCGGAACAGGATACTGGTTTTGGATGATCAGCCATGATCATATTGAATGGCGGTGCTGGCTCAAAGGGCTGAATGGCCTACTCCTTCTGTATTCAATGTTTCCATGTTTCTAATTTATTCCTCATTGTTCAAGGCATAGAATGTAAGAGCAAGGCATTTATTTTGGAACTGTATAAAACTAATTAGACCACAGCCAACATACTATGTATATTTCAGAAAAGCACATCACATGAAGGGTGTCAGAGCACTGTAGAGTTCACGAACATTTCAGCACCTGGGAATTTTTATAATGAGGAGAGATTGGTTAGACTGGAGGAAGGCAGACAGATTAAAGATTTAATTGAGGTGTGTAAAATTATGAGCTGTTTAGACTAATTAACCTTACCATTGAGGTCAGTGACTAAGGGACATAGATCAGAAAATTGGTAGAAAGATCCAAGGGGAGTTCTTTGAGAAGTTCAATTACGTCAACATATTCAATGAAAAAAGACAGACATGAACTGGAAATTGTAGGCCAATAGTGACATTAATAATTTAGTAGCCAATAAGATGAAAGATTTTCCATTTCATATTGTACATTCAATGACATGTGGTGTTCCAAATCCATTTACCAATTTAGACCTTTAAAGTATAGTTAACATTGCAAAACAAAAAAAGACATCAATTTGTACAACAACCAAATGATTTTTTTGTTTATTGATAGATAAATATTGGCCTGGACAATGTCCTTCAAACAATATAATATTTTGGAAAACATACCAATTTTCAGAATGAATGATGAATACTTTATTTGATATTAGTCGCAGATAAAATGTCCTGGCCATGGGATGATCTTGGTGCTTTTTCTTTGCAATGTTCTCTGATGTTTCACATCCAACTGAGTGGAAAGGACATTAGTTTAAGATTAATCGGAAAGACAGCACCTTCTAAAATCCAAATTTCCATTACCACTGAATTGAGGTTGCCACCATTGTACGTATCCACAAATGTAATGATTTAAAAAATATATAATACGTGTGTCAGCCCCTTAGGTGTTCTACTTCCTGATTAAGCTAGAGTGTATGTTTGATACCTGGAGCAATCAGGGAGTACATAGGAGTAGATGAATATTGAAAGGTAGGTGATGAATATACAAAATGGCTTACAGTAAAAGAAAGAAGGAAAAAATGAGGATGTAGGAAAGAGGCATCTATGATATTGTGAAAAACATGTGAGGAGAGCAAAGATGGTCAGATAGAAACATTTGACAGAGAGAGAGAGCAAGGGGGGAGGGGAGCAGGAGAGAGAGAGAGAGGGAAGCAACTTCAACCTACAGAGCCTGATGCATACAATGTTAACAGCAGCTTGTAGCTCCTGAAACTCAGCATCAGCTATTTTTCAAATTTAGTGAGAACAAAGTTTTCCTTTAGAGACTGGTTGTAGAAAAAAATCAGGAAAAAAGTAAAAGTATAATTGTATTTTTTAAATTTTATAAATTCTGAAATGTATTATTCTTATAAATTAGAACTGTGTAAATTGTATGAAAATAGTTCTTATTCATAAAGTACTATAGTAGCTAATTCTTAATGATATATATATAGTGCAGAAAGGCTTTGCACATCGCACTTCAAAAACTTTATGATGCTGTGACCCAACTTTTGCTACTTCCACCAGCTGTTTTGCCATTGTTTCACTCTTTGTTATGAAGATCCAATGAGTAAAATAGATTTAGTGAGTTATACAGAGTGAGGGCCCAGCGCAAATTGGAGGAACAGCATCTCATATTTCGCTTGGGCAGCTTGCAGCCCAGCGGTATGAACATTGACTTCTCTAACTTCAGATAGTTCCTCTGTTTCTCTCTTTCCCCTCCCCCTTCCCAGTTCTCCCACTGTCTTCCTGTCTCCAACTACATCCTATCTTTG
This sequence comes from Rhinoraja longicauda, assembly GCF_053455715.1. NCBI lineage: Eukaryota > Metazoa > Chordata > Chondrichthyes > Rajiformes > Arhynchobatidae > Rhinoraja > Rhinoraja longicauda. Next base: position 37,914,637 of record NC_135958.1, read on the forward strand.
TCCCGCCCCCTCCCCTGACATCAGTCTGAAGAAGGGTCTTGACCCGAAACGTCACCCATTCCTTCTCTCCCGAGATGCTGCCTGACCCGCTGAGTTACTCCAGCATTTTGTGTCTATCTGAGATACAGCTGATACCTGAGTAAAAAAAAAACAACACAAGCGACCCTTGCTTGTGGGAGGAAAAGTTGTATTCCTAGAAAACTGACCATATCGTGATTTTCTGTAATGGGAAGTCGTGTCATCTGCACCAATATCAGGAAACGTGAGAGGAAAAACATTTTTACTTTCGATTGCATAAATTCCATGAGTTCAAATTTTATTCTGGGATGATTTATAAATTTTGTAAGGGCAAGTTCCCATGACCTTAAAAGCTGTAACATGAAGTCGGGCTGCCTTGCTTTATTTTGGTACTTTAGCGTGCAAGCCACAGATACATGTGGCTTATTTATCGTTGTGGCCAATGTGGCAAAAATAGGGCAGAGGTAAAACTATTTCTTATGCATTTCTTCTTTATTTTAGCACATGTGCTATTTCTGGTATCATTGTCGATTATTGCCTATGGAGAACGAAGTCCTCATTCGTTTTATTTAAACAAAGCTCTCAATGATAGTTTTACCAAGAAGTTCAATGGTTCAGTAACTGTCAATGACTTTTACGATTGGTCTGAAGAAATCTTATTACCGAATCTATATGGAGCTTATGAAGGTAAGTGTTAAAATAATATTTCACGTGTGATAAAGAAAAGAATTGTTACCTTAGATAGACACAAAAAGCTGGAGTAACTCAGCTGTAGTGACTCTCAGACTGAAGAAGGGTCTTAACCCAAAACGTCACCTATTCCTTTTCTCCAGAGTCGCTGTCTGACCCGTTGTATTACTCCAGCTCTTTGTGTCTATCTTCGGTTTCTGCAGTTTCTCCCTACAGAACTTTTACCTTGGTCCTTTGATTTCCAAAGATGGTTTGTGAACGAGATTCTGTATTGCCTTCTACAAGGACTTTATTTATTTCTATGTTGAGTAATGCGCAAATATTTTTGGGGGAGTGTATGGGTTCTAGAAACTTTGAAAATGTTCTCTGGTATTTCTTCATGATACTTAAAAAGTTACTTTAATATGTACCCTGCAAATCCCAAAATGGCAATGGATGCATCTGAAAAATGTTCAGTCCAGTCACAGACTATCAGGTGGCAATCTATATACTAAACCTCTTGTTTGTTTGTTTGTTCCTGAACTACAGCCAAAATGGTACATGATAGTGCGAACATTTTGGGCCCACCTTACTCACCGTCGTTCCTTTGGGAGGGGGAGGGAGGGGGGTGGAGGGAGGGAGGGGGGTGGAGGGAGGGAGGGGGTGGAGGGAGGGAGGATGATAAGGGGGTTTGAGGGGGATGGAGTAGGGGGGAGGGGAAAGGGGGAGGGGAGGGAGAGGGAGGGGGGAGGGAGGGGGAGGGGAGTGGAGGAGGGAGGGGGAGGAGAGGGGGTAGGGAGGAGGGGAGTAGGGGGGAGGGGGGGTTGGAGGAGGGTTGGAGGGGGGGTTGGAGGGGGGGGAGGGGGGTTGATGGGGGGGGAGGGGAGGAGAAGTTGTTGCACCAATGCAGGAGAGGTTTGGCCTAAAGGGTCCACTTGGTCTAGTTGTAAATAAATGTTGTGACTGACCTGAAAATGACTGTGTACTTTTGAACCAGGATTTATAACAGATGGGAATTCAAAGCTGATCGGTAGTCCTCGCCTACGTCAGCTGAGAGTGAAACCAGCTCCTTGTCCTAAGCCAACTCGATTGCTGGATAGTATTAAGGAATGCCGCGCTCCCTACTCCTACAGCGATGAATACATGTTGGACTTTGGAAACCTTAGTGTGTATACTGACCCCTCAGGCCTCGGCTCCTCCTGGCGATATCAGAGTGAAGTGCGGTTGAATGGATATCCTGTCTGGGGAAAGCTGGCAGTTTATCGAGGAGGTGGCTATGTAGCTGAGCTGGGAACAGAATTCAAAACTGCATCCAGGTAATTAAAAATAGTAAGGATAATAATGGGATTTTGTCTTTAAGACCTCAGTGATGGAAATTATGTCATATCTGTAAACATCAGGTAATCATTTGCTTACCTTATTGTCATCAAAGATTGGGGGATTTTCAAATTCTAGTTGATAGCAGTCCAAAAAATTATTTTTTCAACAAAAAAACCAACTGCTGGAGAATCTCAGTTGGTCAGGCAACATCTGTGGACTGATGACTGATGAAGTGTCTCCACCTGAAATGTCAACTATCCATGTTCTTCAGAGATGCTGCCTGACCTGCTGGGTTACTCCAGCACTTTGTGTCCTTTTGTGTATTAACCAACATCTGCAAACATCATTGTTTCTACAAAACCTTTCTGTTTTTGGTTGCTAAACTGAAACCATTTCATGACCTCTTTCTCTGTCTCAAGTTTTATAGTTTTAGTTACTATTCCTTTGTGAGGTAAGATTTTCAGTAAAGGTCTTTAAACATTCATTTATTCATTTATAATCCTTCCACCTTGAATATGCTCATTTCGGATGGAATCTGCTGCATTTAAATATCTTCACCACATAATTAGTCATGAAGAAGACTAGACAAGTTGCCCTAAGGCGTGCAGCGTAGGTCTTGCTATTGAGGGCGTGCAGCGTAGGTTCACTAAGTTAATTCCCGGAATGGCGGGACTGTCAAATGTTGAAAGACTGGAGCGACTAGGCTTGTATACACTGGAATTTAGAAGGATGAGAGGGGATCTTATTTATTTATTTATTTATTTTATTTTCATATTTCAGATACAGCGCGGAAACAGGCCTTTTCGGCCCACCAATTCCGCACCGCCCAGCGATCCCCGCACATTAACACTATCCTACACACACTTATCAAAACGTATAAGATTATTAAGGGGTTGGACACGTTAGAGGCAGGAAACATGTTCCCAATGTTGGGGGAGTCCAGAACAAGGGGCCACAGTTTAAGAATAAGGGGTAGGCCATTTAGAACTGAGATGAGGAAAAATTCAGTCAGAGAGTTGAGGAAAAATTCAGTCAGAGAGTTGTGAATCTGTGGAATTCTCTGCCTCAGAAGGCAGTGGAGGCCAATTCTCTGAATGCATTCAAGAGAGAGCTTGATAGAGCTCTTAAGGATAGCGGAGTAAGGGGGTATGGGGAGAAGGCAGGAACGGGGTACTGATTGAGAATGATCAGCCATGATCACATTGAATGGCGGTGCTGGCTCGAAGGGCCGAATGGCCTCCTCCTGCACCTATTGTCTATTGTCTATTGTAAGACTGTTCATTTATGGATAATGTTAGAACCAGAACTGATTCTGTTGGTACACACCTTGCAGAAAGCATCTCCACAGCTACAGCAGCCATCTTCTTAAAAGAACCACAGGCGTCATTTGTATCAGGAACTTTGTATTTTGATGTATATTTGCAGACTTTTCCATTAGAGTGTTTGTTTCCTCCTCTTATCTAAAAATCAAGATGAAATCTAGTGTTTTACTTTCTTTTTCCTGCAGAGTTATTGCGTATCTGAAAGACAATGGCTGGGTTGATATGTACACCAGAGCCATCTTTATAGAGTTTACGGTCTACAATGCCAATGTAAATCTGTTTTGCGTAGTCACGCTGATGCTGGAGATGAAAGCTATTGGTAAGGGACAAATATATTTTGCTTTGATGCAGTTGTTAAGATGACACCAGAGGGAGAACTGAGCATATCAAGTGGTGGGAGAATATAAAGCTGTGCATGTAATTAAAACTACTGCACATGAGAGTAGACAACAGCACAGCCTGGTGTCTGTACTGCGATCTCAATGTGAACTACTGTATATGGTCATGTTTTGTTCTGTGGTAAATCCTCAGCAGTTGTAAACGTCTCTCCTCAGGTGTCTTTTTTGGCAATATGGAGAAGGAGATCATCCGGTTGTACCACTACGTTGACAGAAATTATCCTTCCGTTATAGGGGCACAAATTGTCTTTATGCTTGTGGTTATTTATTATATGGTCATGCAGGTAGGTGGAATGATTAGCAAAACATTTTAAAATTGAATTGAGATAATCTTCTGGAAATTACACACTGTAATATTATTGTCTAAATGCGCCAAGCATTAATATTGAAAAATTATACAAACCTATGATACGTTTCTATATTAACAGAGAGGGTAACTTCCAGCTCTTAATGTTAGTTTCCATTATACCATAACGTTTGCATGGTGGGTCCTGAGACCTTTCAAGTTGAGCGACCAGCTGGAAGCATTGGTCCTTGTCAGCCTGGGGTCAGAGAGGGGAAAGGGCAGATGAATTACTGGCAGAGTCCAAAGTGCAATGATCTGCAAATTACTCCAACGTTTGCACAACCCTGATCATTTTCAATCATTCAAAAAACTTTTGAAAACAAGGAATTAATGGTTTCAAAGGTTTTGGGTTCTATTCAATGAATTTTATGTGTTGTTTAATGGCAATTACTGGGACTCCGTGGACTTTGAGTGACCGGGCAAACCATTTTCTAGATGCCTGGCAGTGTGGGACAGGCTGGTTCCTGGGCTGTTGCTGCCACTAACTCAGTCCTGTATTGAATTAAAAGAACTGCTGTGAACAATGTGTCTGAGCCTTGACAGAAACATAGAAACATAGAAAATAGGTGCAGGAGGAGGCCATTTGGCCCTTTGCGGAGCGGGGGCATGTGGCTGCTGGCTGGGTGAGGTCACGTGGGGCGTGGGGCGGTGACGTCACCTTGTCCCGTATTTGGGAGTGAGGAAGTTGGCAACCCTAGTGCTATGACTTGAAAATTGTCGCTTCTTATGTTTACAACATGAGAAGTATTTTTTGCCAAGTGCCAATGTGGTGAAGGGGAGACTACTTTACTTTAAAACTGCACATCACAGCAGGTAAATCCCTGAGCTTCCCTGTAAGAAACTAAAATAAATGAACATTGCACTCGGATCATAATTCCTTTAACCCATATCTAAAATTAATTACAGGCTATCCTGGATAACAAATGGGTTCCATTTTTACAAAAGTCAATTTTGTCCATGTCAGAAAATATACAAACTATATCCCTCCAAAATGAATTACATTATAAGCACACGCAATGGATAAAAAAGAACAATGACTAGAAGTGGAGAGGGGAAACTAGTCCTGTTGTTGATAGGAACAAAGATATGAACATACATTCGACGTTTGAATGTAATGATGTTACGGGAGCTCCCTTGTATGTACAGTGCATTTACCGCTCTCTAGTTAGAGAGGAGTTGAGTATAGGAGCAAAGAGGTCCTTCTGCAGTTGTACAGGGCCCTAGTGAGACCGCACCTACTGTGTGCAGTTTTGGTCTCCAAATTTGAGGAAGGATATTCTTGCTATTGAGGGCGTGCAGCATAGGTTTACTAGGTTAATTCCCGGAATGGCGGGACTGTCATATGTTGAAAGACTGGAGCGACTAGGTTTGTATACACTGGAATTTAGAAGGATGAGAGGGGATCTTATCGAAACGTATAAAATTATTAAGGGGTTGGACACGTTAGAGGCAGGAAACATGTTCCCAATGTTGGGGGAGTCCAGAACCAGAGGCCACAGTTTAAGAATAAGGGGTAGGCCATTTAGAACAGAGATGAGGAAAAACTTTTTTAGTCAGAGAGTTGTGAATCTGTGGAATTCTCTGCCTCAGAGGGCAGTGGAGGCCAATTCTCTGAAGACATTCAAGAGAGAGCTAGATAGAGCTCTTAAGGATAGCAGAGTCAGGGGGTATGGGGAGAAGGCAGGAACGGGGTACTGATTGAGAATGATCAGCCATGATGACATTGAATGGCGGTGCTGACTCGAAGGGCCGAATGGCCTTCTCCTGCACCTATTGTCTATTAACGAGGCAAATTAGTACCTGGACAATTTCTGCAGAGCTTTGCAACCTTGTGCACCTGTCCAGTTTAGTAAAATGTTTCATTGATCAACCGAACAAACAGAAGGTTTATCACATTGACAAACAAAGGCACTGGAATGAGATTAATTCTGATCAATTAAACTCAGATCAATTATAACTGATGAAGGCAACTGAAGTGTGTAGCGTTAGAAGATAGACACAAAATGTTTGAGTAACTTAGTGGGACAGGCTGCATCTCTGGAGGGAAGGAATGGGTGATGTGTTGGGTCGTGAGCCTTGTTGAGACTCTTCAATTTTGACCCGTAGCATCACCCATTCCTTCTCTCCAGCGATGCTGCCTGTTACTCCTGCATTTTGTGTCTATCTTCGGTGTAAACAGGCATTTGCAGTTCTTTCCTACACATTGTGTATACAGGTGCTCCTTGACTTTACAATGGGGTTACGTCCCGATAAACCCATCGTAAATCAAAAATATCGTAAGTCAAAAACACATATTGCTAGCCCGGGAAAAGATCAAAATTCAAAATTGGAAGTACTGTTTCTACTGAATGTGTATCGCTTTTGCACCATCGTAAAGTCGAAATATCGTAAGTCGAAGCATCGTAAGTCGAGGAGCATCTGTAGTTAGAAATGGAGTATACTAAAACAAAGATAAAATACAACGTTGCCTTTAACCTCACATCTTATCTCCGTTCTCAGGGAAAACAGCTGAAACAAAAAAGGCTGAAGTATTTCTGGAACAAATGGAACCTGATTGACGTGGCCATTATACTGTGCAGCTGGAGTGCATTTGGACTATATATAAAACGAGCAGTGATTGGAGCTAGAGTTATTGGGGACTACCTCCAGAATCGGGACAGGTGACTGGGTTATTTATCAAGTTCCTGTAAATACTGGAGCATACTTCCCGTGTTGTCGAAGTTGAAAGCCTTGTAGTGTGATTGTTGGCCATGAAAGTTTTGAATTTGAGTCCTGAATCTAATCTAGCATTACCTTCTGTTTGGTGATGTGACTATTGGTGCCATTTAATTTTAAAATTGCTGTTGGCAGCGATAATGCCTTTTACACATTGTCTCTCATGGAAGTTAGGTGAGAATAAGCACTTGGTCAAGAACAAAATACCTGATTATATTTATTTTAAAAAAGAGAAATCTCATTCCTGATTGACGAAGGATAGAACACCTATTACCTTGCTCCTCTGAGAACAAATGGTTGTAAAATAATCCTTGAAGTAATATTTTCTCCTGCATCAAGGCTCTCATGTTATTCAACACTGAAATGTGTATGGCAGTTGCAAAACAGTGACTTCCAATTCAACCCAATTGATAAAAATGTTTGATCGTCATGTGGAGAATGAGATTTGCAGATAATAAATGTTTAATCATCCACATTAACTTCCAGCTGCTTCTGGTTTTACATTTATTTGTTAGTCAGGTGTCTGAATAACTTCTGTTTTAAATATCAACCCACTTTATTGAGCCAGTTAAAACACTTTGTCAAAATCATGAGAGAAACTCTGTACAATTAATTTGATATACCATGCCCCAACATCGGGAACAATTTTCTTGCATTTAGCCTGTCCAATACCTTAAGAACTTTTTATGTTTCTATAAGATCCCCTCTCACCCTTCTAAATTCCAGTGAATACAAGCCCAGTCGACCCATTCTTTCATCATATGTCAGTCCCGCCATCCCGGTAATTAACCTGCTGCACTCCCTCAATAGCAATAATGTCCTTCCTCAAATTAGGAAGGTGCGGTCTCACCAGGGCCCTGTACAACTGCAGTAGGACCTCCTTGCTTCTAAATTCAAATCCTCTCGCAGTGAAGTCCAACATGCTATTAGCTTTCTTCACTGCCTGCTGTGCCTGCAGTGACTGATGTACAAGCACACCCAGGTCTTGTTGCACCTCCCCTTTTCCTAATCTGACACCATTCAGATGATAATCTGCCTTCCTGTTCTTGCCACCAGTGGATAACCTCACATTTATCCACATTATACTGCAACTGTCATGCATCAGCCCACTCACCCGACCTATCCAAGTCACCCTGCAGCCTCATAGCATCCTCATCGCAGCTTACACTGCCACCCATGCGCAAACTTGGAGATGTTGAGGAGGATTTCCTGGAATGTATATGGGATGGTTTTTTAAACCAATATGTACGGGTGCTGTCTGTACGGAGTTTGTACGTTCTCCCCATGACCGCTTTGGTTTTCTCCGAGATCTTTGGTTTCATCCTACACTCCAACGACTTGCAGGTTTGTAGGTTAATTGGCTTGGTATAAGTGTAAATTGTCCCTAGTGCGTGTAGGGTAGAGCTAGTGTGTGGGGATCGCTGGTCAGCGTGGACCCGTTGGGCCGAAGGGCCTGTTTCTGCACTGTATCTCTAAACTAAACTCTGCCAACTTTAATTTATAAACTGCAGGTGTTTCATCATGGTGATATCTCTTAATACAGTAAACCTTTAACTTTCACAGGGAATACATTCCAGGAATGGCAGTGAATCTTAAGACCACAAATACCATTTAATCCCCACCAGCTCAGGAGCTGATTTTGTGGCAGGGTTTCCAGAGCTGAATGAGTTTTTCAGTCAATATTAGACCAAGTGGACCCATTGGGCTGAAACCTCTCCTGCATTAGTGCAGCACCCTCTCCTGCCCCCTCTCCTCTCCCCTCCCCCCTCTCCATCCCTCCACCTGCCTTCCTCCCTCCCCTCCCCTCCTCCCTCCCCTCCTCCCTCCCCCTCCCCTTCCCCTCCCCCCACTCCATCCCCCTCAACCCCCCCCTTATCCTCCCTCCTCCCCCGTCCCCCTCCCTCCCTAGGAGATAGATTTAAACTTTAAAATGTGAATAACTTAAAAAATATAACACCGATTTCAATGAAACTTCTTCCATTTGCACCAAAGGGACGACGGTGAGTAAGGTGGACCAAAACTGTCGCGCTATCATGTACCGTTTTGGCTTTAGTTCAGGAACAATCAAACAAACAAACAAGAGTTTTAGTATATAGATGAGATTTCTCCTGGATCTTCACAAAGTGATCATTTGATCGGCACGTGTTGAGGCCACAGCCCCAGTGGCAGAGTAACTGGGCATGGTGCTTTCTGCAATATCTCTCAAAAATGTCAGGCTTTTTTTTTGGGAAAGGAAACATCTCCCCTGGAATCTTTATCAATCAAATTCAATGCATTGTGTTTAACTATGGTCTGTACCTGGGCAGCCTACAACCCAGTTGTCCGATCGTTGAATTTTCACATTTTCGGTAACCCTCTCCCCACACCCCTCATTCCAACCCTCCTCCTGTCCTTCCACATTGTCCCTTTCCCCATACCACCATCCTGCCCCAATCTCTCCCTCTCCTCTTTATACTGGCGGTCTCCGCTTTCCACTCTCAGAATTTCAACTGGAAACGTGGAGCCATCCTTTCCACCCACTGATGCTGCTTGACCTGCTGAGTTCCTCCAGCAGTTCGTTGTTGCTCCAGATTCCAGCGTCTGCAGGCTCATCAGCTCATTAGCTGGAGAATGGATTTACTCATTAGCAGTGAAAAAAAAGTATAGAGCTAAATAGCATGGGAAGTAGCTCTTTGGTCCAACCCATCTACTCTAAACAAGTTGCTTGACCAAACTAGTTCCACTTGCCTGCACCTTCATCTTTGTCCTTACAAACTTTTCCCATCCATGTCCTAAAAGTGTCCACCCTCACTGCCTCCTCTAGCAGCTCATATTCTCATAATCCTACCCAACTCACTGTCTCTGCAGACAGACACAGAATGCTGGAGTAACTCAGCAGGACAGGCAGCATCTCTGGAGAGAAGGAATGGGTGTCCCGCTGAGTTACTCCAGTATTTTGTGTCTTTCTTTGATGTAAACCAGCATCTGCAGTTCCTTCCTATCACTTTCTCTGCAGCTCGTTCCACTTAGCCACCACGCTCTTTGAGGAAATAGCTGCCCCTTTAAGTACCTTTGAAATCATTCCTCTCACCTTAAACCTATTCCCTTTAGCTTTAGACTCCCTACCTATTCTCACCCCTCATGGTTTTATACACTTCCATAGGCTATGAAATGGTGGTTTAAAAATGTCCTAAAACTGTAACATGGGTTACAAAACCTTTGGATGCAGGTGTACCAATTTGATCATGAATTCACATAACTGCAAAAAGATAAAGGTTTACTGTTGATTTAATGATAAAACATTTGTCTTCATAATCATTATATCGGTAAACTGATGGTGTACGTGGTTACTTCCAGGTTCATCAACTTCTATGAGACTGCAATTACTGACGCTGCCCTTGGCTACGTGATTGCTTTCCTGGTCTTACTCGCGACCGTCAAATTCTGGAGTCTGCTGCATTTGAATCCTAAGATGCACTTAATTACTTCTTCCCTGGAGAGAGCCTGGGGTAATCTTCTGGGACTTCTGCTCATCATGCTGGTGTTGCTCGTGAGCTACTCTTCCATAGTAAGCAAACTGGTATCTCCACCGTTCTCCCTTGCCTCCATGCCCTTGCCTCCACCCCCCGGCCCCGCCCCCGGGCCCCGCCCCCTGGCCTCCATCCCCCTGGCCCCCATCCCCTTGTCTCCATGCCCTGTCTCCATGCCCTGTCTCCATGCCCTGTCTCCACCCGCTGTCTCCACCCCCTGTCTCCACCCCCTGTCTCCACCCCCTGTCTCCACCCCCTTGCCCCATCCCCTTGCCTCCATGCCCTTGCCTCCACCCCCCGGCCCCGCCCCCGGGCCCCGCCCCCTGGCCTCCATCCCCCTGGCCCCCATCCCCTTGTCTCCATGCCCTGTCTCCATGCCCTGTCTCCATGCCCTGTCTCCACCCGCTGTCTCCACCCCCTGTCTCCACCCCCTGTCTCCACCCCCTGTCTCCACCCCCTTGCCCCATCCCCTTGCCTCCATGCCCTTGCCTCCACCCCCTGGCCCCGCCCCCGGGCCCCGCCCCCTGGCCTCCATCCCCCTGGCCTCCATCCCCTTGCCCCCATCCCCTTGTCTCCATCCACTGCCTCCATGCCCTGCCTCCATGCCCTGTCTCCACCCGCTGTCTCCACCCCCTGTCTCCACCCCCTGTCTCCACCCCCTGTCTCCAACCCCTCCTGCCATCCTACATCCCTTTGAGATATCTTAATATTTTATTTGCATCACCATCTGTGCCATAAACACAGAGACCTAAAGCCTGGAAAGTCCTCCCTATGTCTCTCTCAAGTTGCTCTTCAAATTATTTCTTTGTTTAAGCTTCTGATCACATGTGAAACTTTGCTTGGTTGCACTCCTGTGCAGTATAAATGGGGGATGCTTTTGCTGCCTAAAGGAGCCATATACATTCAAGTTGTTAATACTGTAGAAAAATATTTTATTACAATTACCCTTACCAAAAAAAGTTATCAGAACATACGAGTGAATTCACAACTCAAATGGTCTATCTGTCCCTTCTTTGTTATGTCACTAACATTATTACAGAATAAAACCAAGGCTGTTCCTTCTCTTCCTCAGTGTAACCTAGTCCTGGGTTTGAACCTGTCCGCCTACAGAACCTTCACGAGTGCAGTTGTAACAATGGTTCGTCTACAGCTCGGAGTCTTCAACTATGATGAGGTGAAACAGTTGCCATATCACTAAAGCAATTGAAAATCACTCTAATCCTGTGGATGTGTTCGAAATGTGATTTAATTACTGTTTGTAAATGTTTAACTAGGGATAATTTTGGCACAGCATAAAATGTACACTAGGTCCGGCATGGTGGCATGGCAGTAGAGCTACTGTCTTACAGCGCCAGAGACCCGGGTTCCATCTGTACGGAGTTTGTACGTTCTCCCCGTGACCTGTGTGGGTTTTCTCCGAGATCTTCGGTTTCCTCCCACGCTCCAAAGATGTACATGTTTGTAGGTTAATTGGCTTGATATGGATGTAAAATTGTCCCTAGTGTGTGTAGGGTAGGGTAGGTGTGTGGGGATCGCTGGTCAGTGTGGACTCGGTGGGTCAAAGGACCTGTTTCTGTGCTGTATCTTTAAACTAAACCAAAGTAAACTAGATGTCCCACCTGTCTTTAAGCTTATCCAGTAATCCTACTTCCTAACTCGAAAACCTATTTTAATTTGTCTTCCACCTTAATACTATTCATTAGATTTATAGTATTCATATAAATGTTTACATCTTTCTGAAGAAAAAAGCTCTGGGTAGTGAAAAGGTTGTTAAGGCGTAGAAAAGAGGTTAGTCTTCAGTTGGTGAATTAGTTATTACTCCGGTGTGGGACGAATAAAGGAATATATTATTAAATCTGTTATTACGAAGTGTAGAGAGCAAAAACAACAATGAATCACCTGTATTCATACAGCACACTTAACACAGTAAAACACATTTGTATTATCGCTACAATTGATGCTGAATCACAACTGAAGAAGTGCTAGATTTAACTAAGCGGACTAGGGAAGTTTTGGTGAAACTCCACTCTTCAAGTTGTTGGCAGGTGGTGCCATAGTGACAATTGGAAAAGGTGCTCCAGAAGCAGGAATTGAAAGAGCACAGATATCTCGGGCAGTAGGGATGAAGGATGTTATAAAGGCCATAGCCTTTGTCAATCAGGATAGACTCTGTTAGTTTTCAATGAACGTCAGTGGTTTCAAAAACTCGTCTCCATTTGTCCAGCCGTGGGTCATAGCCATCTCCTCGGAATGCCAGCCTTGCTGCTGGTGCCCACATTCTGTGAATAAATAAAGAAAGGATTCCGCACATATATGTGTGCATGCTGTTGAAGGACAGGCAACACAGATCCTGATGCAGAGTTTTTGACAGCAGGTTTAGTTTAGTTTAATTTAGAGATGCAGCGCGGAAACGGGCCCTTCAGCCCACCAGGTCCACGCCGACCAGCGATCCCCACTTTTATTAACACTACCCATTAGGGACAATTTTTACATTTGCCCAGCCAATTAACCTACAAACCTGTACGTCTTTTGAGTGTGGGAGGAAACCGAAGATCTCGGAGAAAACCCACGCAGGTCATGGGGAGAACGTACAAACTCCGTACAGGCAGCACCCGTAGTCGGGATCGAACCCGGGCCTCCGGCGCTGCATTCGCTGTAAGGCAGCAACTCTACCGCTGTGCCACTGTGCCGCCCGTGCCGGTGAAATGGGTCAGACTGTCCAGCACCCGGCATCTGTTGAAACCCTGAGCTGATGGGCACCAAGAGGGGGTGTCTGACCACTGGGCTGGATCCACTGGTCTGGATCCACTGGTCTGGATCCACTGGTCTGGCCACTGGTCTGGATCCACTGGTCTGAATCCACTGGTCTGGATCCACTGGGCTGGATCCATGGTGGCAACTTCATGGGTTTCCCCCATTCTGCCAGCATCACCTTGTCAGTGGAGTTTCTCCCAAACCAATTCTGAGGAATTCAGCCCTTAAATTATAGTATGTAATACAACATTTAATCATCCCTACATACCATAAGTGTTGGGGCCTGAATACTGTGAGATTTGATGCTAATTTCTGAACTATGCATGACATTCTGTTTGATTTTGTTCAGGTGCTGAGAACTAATCCAGTCTTGGGTGCATTCATCATCAGTACCTGTGTGATCTTCATGACATTCATCCTCATAAACGTCTTTATTTCTGCCCTACTCGTGTCCTTCAGTGAGGAGCGACATAATCCTATGGTGTGTACCTAAAGTGGGGGGACTCCTTGTTGCTTTTGCCAACTGCTGTTGTAGCTTTACAGTCTGAAATGATCATATAGTAAACATACGTTACACACATGCGCGCACACACACTCACAGAAGGGTGATAGACAATAGGTGCAGGAGGAGGTCATTCGGCCCTTCAAGACAGCACCGCCATTCAATGTGATCATGGCTGATTATTCTCAATCAGTACCCCGTTCCTGCCTTCTCCCCATATCCCCTGACTCCGCTATCCTTAAGAGCTCTATCCAGCTCTCTCTTGAATGCATTCAGAGAATTGGCCTCCATTGCCTTCTGAGGCAGAGAATTCCACAGATTCACATCTCTCTGACTGAAAAGGTTTTTCCTCATCTCAGTTCTAAATGGCCTACCCCTTATTCTTAAACTGTGGCCCCTTGTTCTGGACTCCCCCAACATTGGGAACATGTTTCCTGCCTCTAACGTGTCCAACCCCTTAATAATCTTATATGTTTTGATAAGATCTCCTCTCATCCTTCTAAATTCCCGTGTATACAAGCCTAGTCGCTCCAGTCTTTCAACATATGATATTCCCACCATTCCGGGAATTAACCTAGTAAACCTTCGCTGCACGCTCTCAACAGCAACAATATCCTTCCTCAAATTTGGAGACCAAAACTGCACACAGTACTCCAGGTGCGGTCTCCCTAGGGCCCTGTACAACTGCAGAAGGACCTCTTTGCTCCTATACTCAACTCCTCTTGTTATGAAGGCCAACATTCCATTGGCTTTCTTCACTGCCTGCTGTACCTGCATGCTTCCTTTCAGTGACTGATGCACTAGGACACCCAGATCTCGTTGTACGTCCCCTGTTCCTAACTTGACACCATTCAGATAATACTCTGCCTTCCTATTCTTACCACCAAAGTGGATAACCTCACACTTATCCACATTAAACTGCATCTGCCATGCATCCGCCCACTCACACAACCTGTCCATGTCACCCTGCAACCTCATAGCATCTTCCTCACAGTTCACACTACCACCCAGCTTTGTATCATCTGCAAATTTGCTAATGGTACTTTTAATCCCTTCGTCCAAGTCATTAATGTATATTGTAAATAGCTGCGGTCCCAGCACCGAGCCTTGCGGTACCCCACTAGTTACTGCCTGCCATTCTGAAAGGGACCCATTTATCCCCACTCTTTGCTTTCTGCCTGTCAACCAAATTTCTATCCATGTCAGTACCCTACCTCAAATACTATGTGCTCTAATTTTGCCCACTAATCTCCTATGTGGAACCTTGTCAAAGGCTTTCTGAAAGTCAAGGTACACCACATCCACCGGCTCTCCCCTGTCAATTTTCCTGGTTACATCCTCAAAGAATTCCAGAAGATTAGTCAAGCATGATTTCCCCTTCGTAAACCCATGCTGACTCGGAACAATCCTGTTACTGCTATCCAAATGCTCCGCAATTTCGTCTTTTAGAATTGACTCCAGCATCTTCCCCACCACTGATGTCAGACTAACTGGTCTATAATTTCCCGTTTTCTCTCTCCCTTCTTTCTTAAAAAGTGGGACAACATTAGCTACCCTCCAATCCACAGGAACTGATCCTGAATCTATAGAACATTGGAAAATGATCACCAATGCGTCCACAATTTCTAGTGCCACCTCCTTAAGTACTCTGGGATGCAGACCATCAGGCCCTGGGGATTTATCAGCCTTCAGTCCCATCAGTCTACCCAACACCATTTCCTGCCTAATGTGGATTTCCTTCAGTTCCTCCGTCACCCTAGGATCTCTGCCCACTAGAACATCTGGGAGATTGCTTGTATCTTCCTTAGTAAAGACAGATCCGAAGTACCGATTCAACTCCTCTGCCATTTCCTTGTTTCCCATAATAAATTCCCCCGCTTCTGTCTTCAAGGGACCCACATTTGCCTTGACTATTTTTTCCTCTTTACCTAAAAAAGCTTTTACTATCCTCCTTTATATTATTGGCTAGTTTACCCTCGTACCTCATCTTTTCTCCCCGTATTGCCTTCTTAGTCATCTTTAAAAGAGTCCCAATCCTCTGGCTTCCTACTCTTCTTTGCTTTGTTGTACTTCTGCTCTTTTATTTTTATGCTGTCCTTGACTTCCCTTGTCAGCCACATGTGTCTCTTACTCCCCTTGGAATCTTTCCACCTCTTTGGGATAAATTGATCCTGCAACTTCTGCATTATTCCCAGGAATACCTGCCATTGCTGTTCCACCGTCTTCCCTGCGAGGGCCTCCTTCCAGTCAATTCTGGCCAGCTCCTGCCTCATGCCTCTGTAATCCCCTTTGCTATATGAGGGAGTGATCTTTCTCTCCCTCACCCAATTACCATTCCGAAACAAAACTCGGGACCAAGTTACAAACACAAATTTATACATATTGATTCCCCAGCTGCATCTCATTTCTTCAGAAGATTTTATCCTTGGTTCCCTTATAAAAATAACATAGAAATAATCTTTTGCTCAAACTTACTCCACAAAGATACTACAGAAGATTATGATGCTACTATTCAAAGGTGTGATTTTTAATGCATTTGCCGTCTGATTTCATGATATTTGGTGCCGCACATTTGTTTCTTTAACTGTCTTGTGTCTGTTTTACTTCAGTTTTGCGGTTTATTCTGAAAATACTTACCTTAATTATATATGATGGCTTAATTTAAATTTCCCATACACAATGGTGAGAAACGTAATGTTTTTATACGTTCCAATAACACTGCCTGATAACTGTGGTAGCCAAATTAAAGGATCGGTAAATGCAACAGCAAACGCACCTTGAATGTGGTGTCTACATCAGCCAGTAAACCATGACCCAGGGCGATTCATTTGTTAGAGATGTGTGGACGCATCTATTTGGGTGACTTTTACAAATGACAGCCGTTTGTGGCTTGGGACACTGCAGGTATATGGTTTAAAATGAACAGCTTTTCCAGTTACCAAGTGGCAGGTTCCTTTGAGTGTGGAGAATGGAAGTTCTGTGGAGATGGTTGTGAGAAAATGATGGGGTGGGATACTGGGGGGATGGTTGCCCCATCTTCCTCAATCCCGAGATCCAGGTGAAAATCGAACACTGAACCACAGATGATGTCAGATTACAGGAGGAGACTCACTGTGATGGATGTTTCTTGCTTATTTTTATTGCTTATTTTTATTGGTCTTATTGTTGGACTGTGGGTAATCTTTCATTTCACTGCACATTTATGTGTATGTGACAAATAAATTGACTATTGGCCTATATTTGCTGCGTTATCTCAAAGCTGATGGACGTCGATGTGAGAATAAACTAAGGCCTGTGGCCTTTGGTGTTTCATCATTCCCCTTATTTTGGCTTCATTCTGGGCAATTGTACAGCTATCCTGTGTGCACAGTTATTGATGCTTTAATAATACAACATGGTACGATAGAACTTTATTCATCCCAGAAGGGAAATTGATCTGCCAACAGTCATACAAACACAGTGATGAGTGGAAAGGATTGGGGATGTGCAAGGACTTTTGGAGGCAGTGTTCAGTCTACCCCACGACAGAAGGGGGAGGAGTTGTACTGTTTGATAGCCACAGGGAAGAAGGACCTCCAGTGGTGTTCTGTGGTGGAACCAGTCTGTTGCTGAAGGTGCTCCTCAGGTTGACCAGTGTGGGGTGAGCTATATTGTCCAAGATGCTCTGCAGTTTGAGGAGCATCCTCCCCTCTAAGACCACCTCCCATGAATCCAACTCCCCCCCCTCCCCCCCTCCAGGACGGAGCCAGCCCTCCTGATGAGTTTGTTGATCCTATTGGCATTTGCGGCCTTCGCCCTGCTGTCCCAGCACACGCAGCGAAGAAGATGGCACTGGCTACCACCGATTGGTAGAACATGGTGGCAGTCTAGCTGGATATTCACTTCACCATTACCTCACCTCCCTTTCTCATTCTACTGCTTGTTTCTCCACCAGCCCCCCCCCCCCCCCCCCCCAAAATCCTGCTTCAATCCAGTTATTCAACTGGATCTTGTGTCTGCTGGGAATGCAGTGTCAGGAGATAGGAACTGAACCTGTAACATACAGATTAATCTGCCACCCCAAGCTGTCATCATTAACACAGCTGCGTCTTGGATCAGCTCAATCCTGATCTTACTGCTAGTATTAAAACCGGATCTTTAGACTGTAGTCTCTACTTTAGACTTCAGAGATACAGCGTGGAAACAGGCCCTTTGGCCCACCGAGTCTGCACCTACCAGCAATAGTACACTAGCACTATCCTACACACTAGGGACAATTTACAATTTTATTTACCGAAGCCAATTAACCTACAAACTGTCTTTGTACATCTTTGGAGTGTGGGAAGAAACCAGAGCACCCGGAGAAAACCCACGCGGTCATGGGGAGAACGTACAAACTCCGTGCAGACAGCACCCCGTAGTCAGGATCGAACCTGGGTCTCCGGCGCTGTAAGGCAGCAACTCTACTACTGGCAGGGAGTTGTAAAATTACAATATGTTAACTGGAGGAGCCACTTTTCCACTGCCTAATTGCAGAGCAAATTGTAGTATCTAACCTCCTGATGATAACTCCTGGAATAGCTGGTCCGTTCTAAGTGGACAGATTGAGTAGAATAGTCCTGCATGCCTGGAAAATCTCATTCAAATACAAACATATTTTTGGAGACCTTGAAAGAAGGGCGGCACGGTGGCGCAGCGGTAGAGTTCAATCCCGAACTCAGGTTCGATCCTGACTACGGGCGCCGTCTGTACGGAATTTGTACGTTCTCCCCGTGACTCCGTGGGTTTTCTCCGAGATCTTCGGTTTCCTCCCACACTCCAAAGACGTACAGGTTTGTAGGTTAATTGACTGGGTAAATGTAAAAATTGTCCCTAGTGGGTGTAGGATAGTGTTAATATGCGGGGATCGCTGGGCGGCGCGGACTCGGTGGGCCGATGGTCCTGTTTCCACGCTGTATCTCTAAATCTAAATCTAAATCAGTTGTTGTTTCCTTCGTCTGGAACCTTCATCGTTCAGATTAAGATCTGGGAAAGCACAGGCTGAGATGTTTAGCAATTTTCTCATCATTGCAAATCCATGGAATTCTCCACCAAGGGAACAGCACGGTGGCGCAGCGGTAGAGTTGCTGCCTTACAGTGCTTGCAGCACCAGAGACCCGGGTTCCATCCCGACTACGGGTTCTGTCTGTACGGAGTTTGTACGTCCTCCCCGTGACCTGCGTGGGTTTTCTCCAAGATCTTCGGTTTCCTCCCACACTCCAAAGACGTACAGGTTTGTAGGTCAATTGGCTTTGGTTTGTACACTTGGTGTAAAGTGTAAATTGTCCCTAGTGTGCGTCGGCTTGTGTTAATGTGCGGGGACCGCTGGTCGATGCGGACTCGGTGGGCCGAAGGGACTGTTTCTCTGAGCTAAATTAAACTAAACTGAAAAACTGTGTTTAGTCAAGACGAGATCGATAAATTGCTGGAAACTAAGGGAATAGAGGAAATTGGGGATCGGGTGAGGATGCAGAAAGTGTGCAGGGCCTCATTAAACAGCAAGGCACACTTAACGAGGAAAGTAGAATACTGAACATTTTATGCATCACCTAACCTTGAGCATTACAGTGGAGTTGGCTTTAGATAGACTTTCAATAACTACAGGCCAGGACTGGTGACCCAGTGATTTCTGAAATACATATATTTTGTCCCTTTTCATTTTATTTACCTGGATTTATTTTCTTTAACTTAATCTGCTGCAGCTTTACTGTGGGCAAGGGGTGGGAGCTGCTTTAAGTCCTCATCGTCCACCCTGCAGCAAAGCGTCAACTACGGTACTCTGAAGCACCAATTGCCATACGTAGTTGACATACGAAAGAAGAAGACTGTGGGAAATGGAAAAATTCTCATTTTCTTTAAGTAAATCTCCCTCTGGGTGAAGCACGTTGCCTATCGATGAATTCTATTTCCACGATGCTGTTAGCTGAAAATATTGTAAAGTTTATGTGTATTGGGAATTTTTTTAATAAACTCCAGGTAAAAGCAAAGTCACAGGAAGTGAAAGATGAGATGTCGGAAGTACAGCCTTTATATTGGCTAATTCTACAGTCATTACTGGGAAATGTAAACGCAGGTGGACAGTGTTATAAGAATCGAATACCTGGAACGTTTCTGATATCTGATTGATCCATTTACTTTTCAGCCTTCGGGAAATGAAGAAATAGTTGACTTATTTTTGACAAGATTATGTGGCATCATTGGAGTTGAAAGGAAGAAGAAAAGTACGCCTCGGTCAAATGCTGAAGTAATGGAATCTTTGCTCCAAGGGGAAAAGGCAAATCAGCAAAAGGAACCAAATGGAGAAAACCAGAAACCCTATTGAAGGGTTGCATAGTTCTGCAAGGCAGAGAGACAATGAGATATAAGAGTTAAGGAAGAGTGCAGATTATTTCACAACAAAAATGGAGTGCTTTTTTGAATAATGTCTTCATTATCTTTTTTTTTTTGGCCTTCCATCACAGTGAGGAATGTGGAGGAGTCACTGTGGGGGATGTTTATGTTAAAATGTATTTTGTGTGTTCTGTTACTTTTTATTGGTATGACTGTATGGCTAATCAGATTCCTCGTATGTTGCAAAACATACTTGGCTAATAAGGTATGATTATGATTAGTGTTTTAGGTAATTATTAGACATCTCAGAATTTATATAAAGTTGATAAATTGCTAGGAAATATTCAATTTAGAAACATGGAAGCAGGGAAGAAGAAACAAGAAAAAATTGGATGCTGAAGGAACTCAGCAGGTCAAGTAGGCAAATGAGACAAAAGGTGTGCGGTTGCTAAACACTTTAACTCCCCCTCCTATTCCCACACTGACCTTCTTGTCCTGGGCCACCTCCACTGTCAGAGTGAGGCCCAATGCAAATTGGAGGAACAGCTGCTCATATTTTGCCTTGGCAGCTTAGGGCGGCACGGTAGCGCAGCGGTAGAGTTGCTGCTTTACAGCGAATGCAGCGCCGGAGACTCAGGTTCGATCCTGACTACGGGTGCTGCACTGTAAGGAGTTTGTACGTTCTCCCCGTGACCTGCGTGGTTTTACTCCGAGATCTTCGGTTTCCTCCCACACTCCAAAGACGTACAGGTATGTAGGTTAATTGGCTGGGTAAATGTAAAAATTGTCCCTAATGGGTGTAGGATAGTGTTAATGTACGGGGATCACTGGGCGGCACGGACTTGGAGGGCCGAAAAGGCCTGTTTCCGGCTGTATGTATATGATATGATATGATATGATATGATATGATATGATAATCCAGCAGTATGAATTCTAATTTCTCTAACTTCAAGAAACCTTTGCATCCCCTCTCTCTCCATCCCTCCTCCACCCTAGTTCTCCGACTATTCTCACTGTCCTTCTGATTAATTTTACTGATTGTATGCCTCCTTGTCACCTTCTCCTCAGCTAACAAAGAACCATTCTGCATTTCCATGTCATCATCTGCTTTGATCTGTCGTTTTCACACCTTACCCTCCCATACTTCTCCGCTGACTCTCAATCTGAAGAAGGGTCTCAACCCAAAACATCACCCGTTCCTTCTCTCCAGGGATGCTGCCTGTCCCACTGAGTTACTCCAGCATTTTGTGCCTACCTTCTGTGTGTCAATGTTGCAGGTTGAGATCGCCTGACCTGCTTTCTTCTAGTGTCCTGCCTTGTCCCAGATTCCAGCAACTGCAGTGTCTTTTGGCTCCATTTAAGCCTGTGT
The DNA here is from genome assembly GCF_053455715.1 of Rhinoraja longicauda. Taxonomy (NCBI): domain Eukaryota; kingdom Metazoa; phylum Chordata; class Chondrichthyes; order Rajiformes; family Arhynchobatidae; genus Rhinoraja; species Rhinoraja longicauda. The sequence continues at coordinate 37,935,907 of NC_135958.1, forward strand.
CTGAGCTTATTCTGCCACTCTAGAGTCTGGCTCTACAATTAAGACAGTGGGAATATGTTTTCTACACTCAGTCGAGCTCTTTCCAACTTGACCATCACTCACAACTTCTAGTATTCCAACTTCTTTGTGGTAGAAATCCATTTTTGAATACATTTTGTCTGTGAGGTAACTTTTTTAATGCACCTGAGCACCTCATCGTTTTGGATTCTAATTTATCACCATTAAAAACACATTACAATTTTAATATTGAAGAAGGGTCTCGACCCGAAACGTCACCCATTCCTTCTCTCCAGAGATGCTGCCTGTCCCGCTGAGTTACTCCAGCATTTTGTGACTTTCTTCGGTTTAAACCAGCATCTGCAGTTCCTTCCTACACATATTTGATCCTATCTGAGAGGTATATTTTGTATTTAGATTTGCTTCAGATCAAACTCCCCTTCAAACATCATGATAGATCCTGCCAGAGATAGCTCAATGAAATACAAATATAAGATTAGAAAGATAAAGTAAGATTCTTCTGTAAGAATTTGAAAGGGCACACTGTTTTCCATTTCTATTGAAGTGCATCCATTTTGATTTTTGTAACCACCTGTAATGTATTATTTAATAACTTTGGTTAACAAAAATCTCAGATGTAAAGTTAACAATTGACATTGTATCAGTTACCATTGAAGACAGTTTCAACTTTTTACAACTTTTTGCATGTGGAAATGCTTTTCAACTTTAATGTTGAAGGGACTGATTGCAATTGTTTCCCACCCCACCCTTTTGCTTCAAGACTCCTCAACCAGTAAAAGTAGATTATCTTTATCTATCTTTTCCATGTCTTTAGATCCCTCTTCATAAGTTAACCCCCAGGCTCTTTCTTTCAATCTGGTAAAGTTATGCTGATTTCCCTCGTAAGTCAATAATCTTTCCCAACATGTATTGATCAGAATGTGCCTATTATGTAGGAAGGAACTGCAGATGCTGGTTTACGCTGAAGATAGACATGACATGCTGGATTAACTTCAGCATCTCTGGAGAGAAGGAACGGTACACTATCTGCACCATTTATAGCAGACATGGTTTTAAAAAAATTGAAACCGAAAGTCTAAAATTGCGGCAGGACTAAATTAATACATAGAGTTAATGATCTATATTCTAAAGCCTAAATATCATTCAAATGAGTAACAACATGATGGTTTCTTCATGGGTGCTATTTAGGACCATTTTGAGGACTGTAATCTAAGGTTTTAGGAAACTTGCTCAATTATGTTATAATATCAACGAGAAGGAAAATTTCAGTCACAACTAATGCAAATAACAAAAATGAAAACAATTAGAAGGAGACAAAATAATACATCTGTTGCTAAATCATGACAAGCTTTGTGTTTGGTATTTATATTCATTTGCTTTGCTTTTTTTAAAGTTTGTTTTGAATGCAGTGTTACTTTTGTCACTTGCACTGTACTTAATGTAGACTCCGGCACAATTTAATCTTAAATAAATTCAGGCTTTACAATCTTCATGCAATTGTAAAGATTTTGCTTGGACATGAAGACAGTGCATGTGATCTGTCTTCCTCGGTTAATATGAATTTCAGTGGTTAGACGGTGGAATCCTGTTGCATTGTCGACAGGATTATCTTGAGGATGAATAAAAAAATATTATTTAAACAAAAAACTTGTCTCTAGTTTCCAGCAATTACTTCAGCTCAACCAATATAATTGCTAAGAAAATATATAGAGAGAGTATTTTTACTCAGGGTTTGATTTAAAATTCCAAAAGTTAAACAGTGCAAATGCTGAAAATTAGAACATATTACAAAAATTAGAAATATGCAGCAGTTCAGGCAGCACCTTTAGAAAGAGATTTGTTTTGATTTAACATAAATACAAACTAGAGATCATATTAATCTTAATCATTTTACCGAGGACAAAATTCAGTTGGCAGTGATCTGGATGAATGGTTTTGTAATTATCTTTTGTGCATGACAGTATTTTATATATAGTGATTTTCAGTCGGGCTGATGCAAGTTATAAGCACAGTGTAGCAAAGTGACAAACGTTCATGGATGTTTAGTATCTGTATAATACGTGACAGATTAAGCCACAAGTGTGGTGCAGAGTAGTCCCATCCCACGCAACACTGATGTTTGTTAGAGTTTTGTTCAGTAGCTGCCCATCTGCTTCTCCTGAAAATATATCGCATTTCCTTCATCTGAAACTCGTCATTTGCAAAACCATGAATAAATCAAATAGATAATACCATAGGCAGAGCATCTTTTGAAAGAAAATTGGGTCAATTCAGAAGAAGATTATAGAATCACAGAGAGAGAAATTAGATTTGGAATAGTCAACAAAAGCGACAGCAGCGATGTGGTCCTAGAGTTATACAGCATGAAAACAGGCCCTTTGGCCCATTTCAGCTATACCAACCAACCAACCAACGTGCCCCACACCCTCCATACCATTCCTATCCATGTATCTGTCCAAATGTCTTTTAAATGCTGTAATTGTACCCACCTTATCCATGTTATAGATTGTGGAGGCATTGATAGTGATCTTCCAATAATCACTAGAGTCAGAAGTGATTCCAGAGGACTGGAAAATTACAAACGCTACTCCGCTGTTCAAGAAGGGAGTGAAGCAAAAGAAGGGAAACTAAAGGCCAGTTAGTCTGACTTCGGTGGTTGGTAAGATGTTAGAGTCCATTGTAAAGGATGAGGTTTCTGAGTACTTAGAAGAGCAGGATAAAATAGGCCAAAGTCAGTGTGGTTTTGTGAAAGGGAGATCTTGCCAGACAAATCTGTTGCAATTCTTTGAGGAAATAAATAGGATATGAGCAGGGTAGACAAAGGAGAGTCAGTGGATGTTGAATTGCAGTAGGCCTTTGATAAGGTGCCGCACATGAGGCTGCTAAAAAAGATGAGAGCCCATGGTATTAGAGGGAAGATACTAGCAAGGATATCAGGTTGTCTAGCTGGCAGAAGGCAAAGAGTGGCACTAAAGGGAGCTTTATCTGACTAGCTGCCAGTGACTAGTGATGTTCCGCAAGGGTCGTTGCTGGGGCCGCGACTCTTCACGTTGTATATCAATGATTTGAATGAGGGAATTGAAGGCTCTGTTGGCAAGTTTGTGGATGACATGAATATAGGTGGCGGGGCAGGTAGTGTAGAGAAGGCAGGGACTCTGCAGAAGGACTTGGATAGGTTGGGAGAGTGGGGAAAGAAGTGGCAGATGGAATACAGCATAGCAAAGTGTGCAGTCATGCATTTTGGGAATAGGAATAAAGGTAAATGTTCTAAATGGGGAGAAGATTCAAAAATCGGACGTGCAAAGGGACTTGAGAGTGCTGGTGTAGGATTCCCAAAAGGTCAATTTGCAAGTTGAATCGGTAGTAAGGAAGGCAAATGCAATGTTCGCATTTATTTCAAGAGGACTAGGATATAAAAACAGGGATGTAATGCTGAGGCTTTATAAGGCACTGATCAGACTGCAGTTGGGGTATTGGGAGCAGTTTTGGGTCCCATATTTGAGGAGGGATGTGTTGGCGTTGGAGAGGGTCCAGAGGAGTTTTACGAGAATTATCTCGAGGGTGACTACATTAACCAATGATGACCGTTTGATGGAACAGGGCCTGTACTCGCTGGAGTTTAGAAGGATGAGGAAGGACCTCATCAAAACTTACTGAATAGAGAAAAGCCTGGATAGAGTGAATGTGGAGAGGATGTTTCCACTAATGGGAGAGTCTAGGACCAGAGGGCACAAACTCTGAATAAAAGGATGTATTTTTAGAAAGGAAATGAGAAGGAATTTATTTCGTCAAATGGTGGTGAATCTGTGGAATTCATTGCCATAGATGGCTGTGGAGGCCGTCATTGAGTATTTTTAAGGTGGAGATTGATAGATTCCTGATTTTAAGAATGTCAAAGGTTATGGAGAGAAGGTAGGAGAATGGCGTTTTTAAGGAAAGATAGATCAGCCATGATTGAATGGCGGAGTAGACTCAATGGGTCGAATGGCCTAATTCTGCTTCTACAACTTATGAACTTATGTGTTCAGTTACATCTAGTCTTAATGCATTGTACATCAATGTTCTAAACTAAATACTTTTGCATTAGCGTTTGTTTCTTACCTAGATTGGTGTTCATTCTTCAGCTTTGTAATCTTAGAGAATGAGTAAATAATAAAATGGTGCTCAGTTGTTATTGCTTTAATGAAACCCAACAAATGTATTCACTTAGGGTCTAATAAATTTTCATTTGAATTAATTAAAAATTGTTGTAAGCATTAGCGACGCAGTGGTGCTGGTTTCTGACGGGCAAGGTGACAGACGCACCACACATCTCTGACCTCCATACCGCTGGCAAGCTCCTCTTGTCTCTAGATATGCGTCTTCCATCAACGTCTTCAGCATCGTCTTGTCTGGTCATCCCGGGTTCCGTCTTCCATGGGTGGGTTCCCACAGCACAACCTTGTTTGCTGGTGTTTCTGGACGGCGGTGGCAATGACCAGTGAGCCTCATCCTTCTCCACCTGATCTTCTCGGTCAGAGGAGGAATCTCCCCATAGAGCTGGGAGTTGGTGATGTGGTCCCTCCAACTGACATTTTGAACTTTTCTGAGCATTCGGGTGTAGATACCATCAGGAAACGTGGACAGTGCTCGAGTGAGAGTCCATGCCTCACAACTGTAGTACAATAATATTGTCTCTACAGTTGCATGGAAGAATCTCAGTTTGAGACCCTTAGACATCCGAGACGTCCAGATTTTCCCCATGTTATTGAGGGCTTTCCATCCGAGCGCTTTCATGCGAGCGCTTTCCGGATCTAATAAAGGAGGCCAACATTTACCCAACCCAAGGCAAAAAGCGTGAGCGGTACAACAACATATACTTATTGTTTGAAAACAATTTATTTGCAGTAATGTTTAAGAATCTTCAGTACATTTACTTTGGACAAATTTCAGCAAAGGCTTACTGTTACACCATTAAGAGGTATTCATTTTACCTCAAAATTCAGACGCGTCAAAGAAAAATGTGAATTTTGAGATGAAATTTTGTTAGTCGCAATAAAGTACTGGCTCTTAATAACAATCTTAATGCCTCACATAATCCCAAGTGCAAGACATCACTAGGCTCCTTAAAGCAAACACTTGCAAAGCTGACACATCCTGAGGCAAGATCAGAGGGACTGAAGAATCACAGGCTAAGATGAGTCAAAGTTGTGGCACTGTCCTAGCAAGGTAACTGCAGCATCCCAGTTATTTGGGAATATGCCTCAGTCATGACATGTATGAAAAACTAAAAATAATAGTTGTTTAATATTCATTTCAAAGGGAGTCTATTTTGAGGTGGCCCTCTACACGACAGAGGACAGCAAATCTCCCTGAACTGCTTATTTCTTTCACTCCTGTGGTGATAGCTCAATGTTTTTCCCTTCGGTAAATCGACAAATGTCAGGGGAAAACATCCACGTTGCAATAATTATCCAGCCGGTAAACAGAGTGGAAATAAAGACCAGTGAAACTATGTCCCTAATCTTGCCACTTGACAAATAGACCTTGATGGGCAGTTGAAATGAAAGCCATTGATCACAGGCAGGGCGTCTTTCAGGGAAATAAGGAAATAACCCAAGTACCATTGTGAATGGCAAAGGATTAGTCCTGAATTATTAGTCTCCCTTCAACAACGAGAATCTTGGGGCATAACACAAGCTTGATGATCGCTCTGGGCAGCAAGTAGTTTCCTCGAATTCAACCTAAGCAAGCACCAATGGAACGGCATCTAAAATATAAACTTTTCTGATTTGGCCACACAGCAGCTGCACTCCATTGTCAAGATTTTTCTTTAATAATCTTATCGGGGATCTTATCGAAACGTATAAGATTATTAAGGGGTTGGACATGTTAGAGGCAGGAAACATGTTCCCAATGTTGGGGGAGTCCAGAACCAGGGGCCACAGTTTAAGAATAAGGGGTAGCCCATTTAGAACTGAGATGAGGAAAAACTTTTTCAGTCAGAGAGTTGTGAATCTGTGGAATTCTCTGCCTCAGAAGGCAGTGGAGGCCAATTCTCTGAATGCATTCAAGAGAGAGCTAGGTAGAGCTCTTAAGGATAGCGGAGTCAGGGGGTATGGGGAGAAGGCAGGAACGGAGTACTGATTGAGAATGATCAGCCATGATCACATTGAATGGCGGTGCTGGCTCGAGGGGCCGAATGGCCTCCTCCTGCACCTATTGTCTATTGTCTATTTGTCCTTATTTTTATTGGTCTGGTTTCTATTTCACAAAAGGGTACCAATGCCTTGTGCAGAGTTACAGGTAGAACAAAAATGTCATTAAAATCTTCCACCATGAATATGCGATGGATTTTTAATAGCTTGCAGTGGTTACCTGCTGCTGGTGGGAACATTGTCTTTGATCGGACAGGGTTTAACATTGAGGACTGAGAATGGATGAATATTCTGGATTTTTCTTTGAAATCTTGGGAAGCAAGAAGCATTTATCTGGACACTCTTTCAAGAGATTAGTAGAGCCATGAACATTAAGATAGCGCACAAGCTGCACAATGAATGGGTTTGGTAATCCAAACGTTGTTTTGTGTGTCTATAACTCTGTAGCCCGCTTTCCTTCATTAGGTGACTTTCCTCTGCTGTGGGTTCCAAACAGCCCATTGAGTTTCTCCAACAGTAGATCCATTACTTCCTCATCTTCAGATGGCTGGACAGCAAAAAATCACAATTTAAATAATGGTTAGATCTTAAAACATACAACCTAAATGAATACTACTGATGAATATAAACGATACTTATTTCTAGTACATTTAAAAAAATTTTACAATTAAGTGTAGTTTTAATTATTTAAAAAATATTATAGTTTCATGTTCCATCATCTTTAATTGTAAAGAATAATAGGCTCATCCAATAAAATTAATAGGCTTAAGATGTTTGTTAGTTTCCTTTCTGCTGACATGTGAATTTAGCCTCTGACTAAATCCAGTGGTTTTGTTGGCTGGGGGAAAAGAAAACTTTCCATCTGAAGCATCACGGACAAATGGACTATTCCAAGCAGTTGCATTTTTTGTTCAGTGCATGGGACATGTGCATTGCTGGCTAGGAGTGTGGTTATTTCCCATGCCTCCCTGTCCTTGGACTATGCTCCGAAACCCGTCACCAAACCAGATTTGACTGTAACATTAGACTGAAGGATATGATGGCTCTTGCTGTTGTGATGTTCTACTGCTAATGATGATGGTGCACAGCATTTCACGGATACCTAGTTTTGATCTGTTGTAAATCTTTCAGCCAGGCCATTTCCACTGAGGTAATGAGACTTAAGCACTGTATCCCTGTTGCTTTGCTGCCCTCAGCTCTTCTGCCAAATGATGTTCAAAATGATGAGATTTCCAGTTGCCGGCTCAATCATCCTGACTTCTCTACTCCGGACACTCTAATCTCACCCCCTCGGAACGCACAGGCCTCCACTCACACAGTTAACAATCCCAACATTACTATTAAACCTGCTGATAAGGGAGGTGCTGTTGTAAGTCTGGCAGGCTGACCTCTACTGTGCTGAGCCAGTACTGCACCAGCTCTTGGACACCTCACACCTACCATTTTAACCTAACTAACCATTTTAACTCCTATTCCAATTCCCACGCTGACCTTGATGGCCTGGGCCTCCTCCATTGCCTGAGTAAGACCACATGTAAACTGGAGGAACAGCACTTCATATTTTGTTTGGGTAGCTTACAACCCAACAGTATGAAAATTTAATTCTCCAATTTTAGGTAACCTCTAACTAACCCCTCCACCCCTTTCTCCCCCACTCCGACCTCCCCCTCCCCCCCCCATCCACCTCCCCTCCTTCTGTCCCACCTGGACACCCATCTATTTCTCCCCTCAACTCCCCCCCCCCATCCCCCATGCCACCTATCCATGTTCCACAGATGCTGCTTGACCCTTTGAGCTAGTCCAGCACTTTGTGCGTTTTGAGAAGAGTCCATGTTAAGGATCCTCAGAGCACTCTCTCTTACTGAATACCACTACACTGTCCCAACCTAATCCGTGCTGATGCTGCAATGAGACATACCAGCAGTAATTGATATGCTTGGGAGACTGAATGACCCATTGAGCATATTGGTTTAGGTAACTGCCCAACCAGTCTGTGGGACAACTCACCAACACTGGGAAAGCCAACCAACTTTACTTCTGTCTTGTAGTAATTTGATACAACCGAATGATTTTTTTTGTGCACTGGGTGATGAAGGTAGATTTCCTTGGCGAATCAGATGTATTTTTATGACCATTACTGACAGCAGATATTTTTATTCCTGATTTACTTAATTAACTAAATTTCAATCAGCCCCCTGTCAAGATGGGCTGTGAGCTCATATCTCTGGATGGTATCCAGGCCTCAGGATTTCCAATAACAGAATCACAATGCTCCCATACCTGGTAAGAAATAACAAACAGATTCTCATCACTGTGTGGGAAGGAACTGCAGATGCTGGTTTAAACCGAAGATAGACACAAAAAGCTGGAGTAACTCAGCGGGACAGACAGCATCTCTGGAGAGAAGGAATGGGTGATGTTTCGGGTCTGAAGAAGGGTCTCGACTCAAAACGTCACCCATTCCTTCTCTCCAGAAATGCTGCCTGTCCCACTGAGTTACTCCAGCTTTTTGTGTAGATCTTCATCACTACCTTGTTAGTTTTTTTGCTAATAAACTTGGAGAGATTGAAAGCCTGTGACATTTCATGAGCACTCTAGTGTTAAATCTGGCGGCAATTGCTTCAAATGAAGGAACAAACCAGATTGTGTTGGTTCCAAGAGTGATGACTAATTAGATTTAGCTGTGCCTCCATTTTCCCAGGTAACGTCGCCAGGTAAGCACGGATGGGGAGGAGTTCCCCATTCCATAATATAGAGAGGCAGAAGGGCACAATACCAATGCCTATGATGACAGGCCGGGTTGGTTGTCACTGTCGAGGAGTGTTGGTGGCGGGAGCGGTCTGGAGGCCAGCAAGATTCCAATTCTTAGTGGAGTCCAGGTAGGGGAGGAAGCGTTTGTTAAGGCCGTGGATCCGGCGTTGGATAAAGTACAGTTGGGGTCCTTGTCGCTGTTCAGGAGTGTCAATGGAGGGAGAGGTCTGGAGGCCAGCACTGTCGCTGTCGAGGAGTGTCGAGGAGTCTGAAGAAAGGTCTTGACCCGAAACGTCACCCATTCCTTCTCTCATGAGATGCTGCCTGACCCGCTGATTTACTCCAGCATTTTGTGATATCTGCGAGCTTATGATGATGATGAATTGTGCGAGTGGAATGATGAGAATCCATGCCCGGCCTGTGGCCCGCCCAGTGGAAAAAGTATTTTATAATTTAATGACCCTTTTTAAAGGGTCCCATCCACACCCATGATTAGTTCCACCTTCCAATGAATTTTGTGGCTTTCCTCCTCTATTGCATGTTCAAAATCTGACTGTACTCATGGATAAATTCTCATGATTTATTTTAATTATGTGATGTTGAGCCAGATGAGACAGACCCTGATAGTTTTATTAGTAATGATGGTTAGTGTTATCAAAGGCTTTGAAGTAATCTGCAGTTTCCACCAATCACATCTCAATTATCTACAGTCAATTAATTCGGTAGAGACCCTGGATTTTAGCCAGAAGTTTTCTGACCACTTCAACGACTCTCAGAGGTATTGGCATTGATGGTATCAATGGCTGACGTCCCTCTCTTCATTAATAAACAATCAAAAAAAGATATCAATCCAATTATTATACATGGCTATTGAAGAGGTTACCAGGGAAATTGATAAGGGCAAGGCTGTGGATGTTGTCTATATGGACTTCAGTAAGGCATTTGACAAGGTTCCACATGGAAGGTTGATTAAGAAGGTTAAATCGTTGGGTATTAATAGTGAGGTTGCAAGATGGATTCAACAATGGCTGAATGGGAGATACCAGAGGGTAACGGTTGACAATTGTATGTCAGGTTGGAGGCCAGTGTCTAGTGGAGTGCCCCAAGGATCTGTGTTGGGTCCACTGTTGTTTGTCATTTACATTAATGATCTGGATGATGGTGTGGCAAATTGGATTAGTAAATATGCAGATGATACTAAGATAGGTGGAGTAGTTGATAGTGAGGTAGATTTTCAAAGTCTACAGAGAGACTTGGGCCTTTTGGAAGGGTGGGCTGAAAGATGGCAGATGGAGTTTAATGCTGATAAGTGTGAGGTGCTGCATTTTGGTAGGACAAATCAAAATAGGACGTACAGGGTAAATGTTAGGGAATTGAGGAATGCAGTGGAACAGAGGGATCTGGGAATAACTGTGCATTGTTCTTTGAAGGTGGAATCTCATGTGGATAGGGTGGTGAAGAAGGCGTTTGGTATGCTTGCCTTTATAAATCAGAGCATCGAGTATAGAAGTTGGGATGTAATGTTGAAATTGTACAGGGCATTGGTGAGGCCAAATCTGGAGTATGGTGTGCAGTTCTGGTCGCCAAATTATAGGAAGGATGTCGACAAAATGGAGAGGGTACAGAGGAGATTTACTAGAATGTTGCCTGGGTTTCAGCACTTAGGCTACAGAGAGAGGTTGAACAGGTTGGGTCTTTATTCTTTGGAGCGTAGAAGGTTGAGGGGGGACTTGATAGAGGTTTTTTAAATTTTGAGAGGGACGGACAGAGTTGACGTGGGTAGGCTTTTCCCTTTGAGAGTGGGGAAGATTCCAACAAGGGGACATAGCTTCAGAATTGAGGGACAAAGGTTTAGGGGTAACATGAGGGGGAACTTCTTTACTCAGAGGGTTGTGGCTGTATGGAATGGGCTTCCGGAGGAAGTGGTGGAGGCTGGCTCGATTTTATTATTTAAGAGTAAATTGGATAGGTATATGGATGGGAGGGGATTGGAGGGTTATGGTCTGAGTGCAGGTAGATGAGACTAGGTCAGGGAGAATGGTCGGCGTGGACTGGTAGGGCCGGACAGGCCTGTTTCCATGCTGTAGTTGTTATATGTTATATGTTATATGGCTGTTGTAAAAGGTTTGTTTTCTCTCAGGAAACGAATACCTACTGTTGGAGAACGTCGCTCCATTGAGAAGGTCAGCAGAAGCAAGGACAGCATGAGATTTAAAACCAAAAAAGTCATACAGATGGTGGAAGTGGTAACAATGATTGCACCTGCAATGGGATAAAGCTCCATCACCTGGATGTGAAAAACAGCACAAAGAGACAGTTAGAAAAGGATAAATTGCATGCATCTGTAATCTAGTAGCTTACAACTAGGATAACTAACAGGTAACATTCTAATTTCATCAAACTGGGGGGAGATTACTCCTTGCCTGAAAACTACATTTAAAAATGGGAGAAAATAGCTGAGATTTCCATTTATTGGTGGTTGCTAACAAAGCACTCAATTCAAGGACAGTGGTTGTCATAAAATAAGTAATCCCTCTTCTGCACTTTCTGATATTGGAGAGGGTGAAAAATAGTTCAACAGAAAGAGAATGAAGTGTTTGTAAAATTACAACGAGAAATCACGGTCCACCTCTAGTACCATGAGCTGTTTGAACTTGGAGTATCCACTACACTTATCGTTCAGACTCGACCAGGCAAATACTGTGGCACCAACTATTTGCAATTACCAAAATAAACTCTTTTCAGGGATTACTCAAATGTAATGAAAATGCTAACTTATTCGGCCCGGGGAGACTGGAAGTTTTACCAGATTAATGTCCACAGATTGCCAACAGTCCTCTTTAATGTCTCTGAAATGATTAGCTCCAGAACAGAAACAGTGACATTTATGGAACTACTTCAAAATGTCGAGGCACCAAATGAATCTAGCAGAGGAATCTCACCCATACACTGATGGAAACTAGAGAAATGTTGTAGGGCTACAATTCTCTGGCAGCAGCATTAAGCTGCCCACGATGTTTGCTCGCTGTCCAGCTATTTCCACAATGACTTCTGTAGTTTTCGCAGAAGCAACAACCTCATCAAGGCCACCATAGTCTTATTGATAAAGGCCCGTGTAGAACGGGGCCTTCTTGCTGTAAATCCCAGCAAGAATTAGCATATACTCGACTCCAATGTATTCTCTGGGCACCCCTCTACCCACGATGTAAAGTAAACTAGCCAGACACAAAGTGCTGGAGCAACTAACGGGACAGGCAGCATCTCTGAAGGGTGTAGTTTTGGGTCGAGACCCTTCTTCAGACCCTTGTAAAGTGAACAATGTTGCCTCTGGAGGTCTACCCATTGTGGATCTAAAACAGGTACAATAACCAATGGAATGAGTAAGCTATACAGGCAGGATTGTCAGTGATAATACATTGGTGGGAACCTATTTTTAGACACCTGTGAGCCAACAGAAATGAATGCAGATTTCTGATCCTATTTTCAGCCAAGGATATTAAATTTATTTATGCAAGGCGGAACATTTGATGAGAAAAGCTTGTTAAGCCGCATTCACTCCAAAGTACTTTGCAGCATGTTAAACGTTCCCTTACCTCAGCACAATTGGAGTATCCCAGCTGCAGACTGAGCAATGATAACGCTGCCTTGAAGAATGTCGCATACGATGCCAAGTATGGACCCATCATCACATAGGACTGCAGCACATAACATTACAAATTACTTAAATCATCTCTCCTTATTACAGTAAAACTTTCTCAACTGCTTATTTGAACAAATTACGTCAATAAATGTCGGCAAAAAGATGCCCTAGCAGCTGCGGTGTGCCTGCAGTCTGTTTCTTTTGTGCTTTTGTTGTTTTTTGTCTTAATTGTCGTGTTTAGATATGATGTTATGTTTGTGGTTGTGTGTTATGTGGGGGGGAACTGTAAAACTGTAAAATTGTCTCTTCCGAACGGAGACGCGACCTTTGTTTCTGGGTGGTGTCTCCGTTCCCGCTGCGGCCTACCATCGGCCAAACACCTGGAGCTGGTGGCCTCCGGCTGGGACCACCTGGGCTCTGGTTCGCAGAGCCCGCGGACTGGACTCAGGTGCTGGCTGCCTTCGGATGCTGCGGGAGCGGCTGCGACTCATCTCTGGAGGCTACTTCGGCCGCGGGCCACGTGGACGTCGGACGCTCGCGCTCCGGCAGCGGCAGAGGCAGCGTTTTCACCTGCCCCGAATCGCGGGGCTTGGGTCGGCCCGCCGCGGACCTTTCACCGTCCAGCGCGGCCTGGAATAGGCCGCGGGTTTTTCTCCGTCCGGCGGGGGCTTCAATGTCGGGAGCCCCGACCGCCCCGACGTGGCAACTCCAACAGCCTGACCGCGGGAGACATCTGTTTCAGGGCTCAAGGTGGACGTGAAATTACTTCTCAGACCTTTCCAAACTATGGAGGTGGACATATGGTTACAAACGACTACATCAAAACTTGAGGCAAATCCAAATGGGGCAAATGCTGTGTTCAGCAACTACCTCTTAATGTCAAATGACAAAAATAATAATGATTAGATACTGGCATAATTGATAATGTGGGCCTCAGGAGAGACAACGTGAGAGTTTTTGGTTCACCTACAGCTATTTGCAAACAATCCATGTTCCACCGAGGTGCAGATCTAATATCTGAAGCATTACAAGTGTGATACAAAATGAATCCTAACCTAGTGTTACAATCTTTGCTGTTTTTCAATAAGCATAGAACAAAATATAATCAGTTATGAACAATTTCTAAAGAGACTGAAAATGTATAGATTCGGATAATGACAGGAGTCACTATTTTCATTTCATTAATCACTATGTTCTAATCTACATTATCTGGACAGGAAAGGTCACAAAGTGCTGGAATAACTTGGTGGGTCAGGCAGCATCTCTGGGAAACTTAGATAAGTGATGCTTCAGGTCGGGACCATCTACAAACAGAAGAATGTAGATTCTGTCTGAAGAAGGATCCCGGCCCAGAACGTTCTCCCGAGATGCTGCCTGACCCACTGAGTTGCTCCGGCACTTTGTATCTATTAGGTGAACCAGCAACCACAGCTCCATCTGTGTGCCAGGAGGATTCTTACCACACTGGAGTAGGCCACAAGTAGCAGTCCTATAACTAGAAGTAAGCCTTTTAGTTCCTCCCAGGCTCTTTGCATTGCAGATGTGAGTAGATGCAGCTTTGGGTTGAGATGCAACAGGTGCCAGAGCTTCACAGTGTTCAGCACCACCAATATGGAGATGGTGTAATTAAGTGCAGAGTTAATGAAGGCCAACCCATGGAAACTTATATAACTGCAGAAATAATAGATGTGAAAGGTTGATTATTGATGTTGGTAGATCCTTTAATACAACTTAGACATCTTTTAATTAAATTACAATTAAAACACAAAGTACTTGAGCTACAACTCCAGGAAAAGCGCTCAACTAACAAAACCCAACTAAGAAGCCCAAAGCCAAAGTATTAACCAACTATCTAACTGAATATGCCAACTTATACTAAGGACAAAAAATAACTCCGGATGCAAAAATCAGCTACCGACATCTTTTTAAAAAACTAATTATAGAGATGCAAAGGTACAAAGAAAGATATCCAATATTCACCTGTGAGAAAGGTGTCCAATTTTCAAACATAAATCCAATGAAATTTAAATGGACTAAAATGTAAAAACAAAATCACTTATTGAAAAGGAAAGACACAAAAAGCTGGAGTAATTCAGCGGGTCAGGCAGCATCTCTGGAGAAAGTGGATAGGTGAAGTTTCGGGTCGGGACCCTTTTTCCGACTGGTCGCAGGGGTGGGGTAAAGAGAACTCGAAGAGCACTGAGAGCTGGCGTCTGGCCTCAGCACGGTACAGGTCAGCTTGCCAGACAACAACAGCTCCTCGCCGGTCGGCGGCTTTAATGACAACGTTGGGATTGTTTCTGAGAGAGTGGAGCGCTGCGCGTTCAAAAGTGGTGAGATTGACGTGGGTAAGGGAAGTGGAGTCGTTAAAACAGTTGATGTCGCGCTAGCAGTTGGAAATAAAGAGGTTCCAGGGAGAGCAGAAGGCCGGCAGCGGGAGTCCACAACGAGGAGGCAAGTTGGAGATGGGAGAAGAGGTCATCGCACCTTACCATAGAAAAATGCCTGGGGGTGTCGGCGAGGGGAGAAGACCTTCACATCATTTACAGGCCTGGCATTTGTTGAAGTGAGTGCATAGGGATACGAAGGTAAGGCTTTTGTTTGGCACGGACTGTTCTGTGTAAGTGGGAGGTCAGGGGGGGATGGTGAAAACACAACAGGGGTGAGGGATGCTCGGGCGAGGTACTGTGGGAGGGATGATGGGGGTTTGGGGTGGAGAGGGGCTGTAACAATGGGAGGGGGGAGGGTAGGAGAGGTAACGTGGTTAGGAGGGGGGGGGAAGGGCAGCAGGACCGTGATACCATTATGGAAGGGGTTCCATGTTTGAAGGGGAGACAGTTGAGAAAGTTGTAGAAAACAAACCTGTAGGCCCCTGTACAAATAAATTAAAGCAAATAGATACATAAACACAAAACAAATTGCTCGGGATGAAAATATATTAGAAGAATTAGATATTTATTGTGGAAATACCTTTGAGGACTTTTGAGATAATTGTCTAGAGTAGCTCTTTCCAGTAATAATCGTTTCAGAAACAGTGCAAATCCGCTCCAACTGCACAGGATGATGGAGATTTCCATCAGATTCGCCTTCCTTGAAAAATACTTCCAGTTCTGCTTTTTGAGAAGCTTTCCCTAGGAACAAAAAGGCATAACTAATATTTCCGCACGATTGAAATAGATGTGGGAAATTATGTTTCGGTGGCTTTACATTTGCATTTTACATTTACGTTTAGATTATTGTGAAACAATCTGGATATGAAAATGTTGCCATTGTTGTTTATTGTGGCAATCGCACTTTGTGTTTCCTTTCACAAAGGCTGATGTGTTCAACTTTAATCACCAGTTTTTGGTTGTCTTGCGTTAGATGAGCTCTGTGAACATTTTATTTGGTTACCTGTTGCACCATGTAGTAAATGGTGAAGAGCATGTATGCGATCTTTACAGCAGCAAACAGGACAATGTCTCTGTGGACCAGTTGTATGCTTTCCAGAGAGGTCGAAGTTATAAAGGCCCCTGTACAAATAAATTAAAGCAAATAGATACATAAACACAATCAATAGTCAATAGTCAATAGTCGTTTATTTGTCACATACACATAAATGTGTAGTGAAATGAAACATTACCCGCAGTTGAGCAATAAGACCAATAAGAATAATCAATAAAAATGCAATAACACATACAATCATAAACTAACACCAAACAAAAAGAAACATCCATCACAGTGAGTGAATTGAGTGTTGTCAGCATTTACATTTCTGTTCTACCTTTAACTTGACTAATACCCCAGGGCTCACGTTGTCGACCTCCCCGTGGTGAGCCCTGTCAACTGACCTCACTCAGTCAGGCGAACGACAACAAACAGAGACAGCAGAAGCAGAAGCAAAAGCAGCTTCGTAACTTCTGCTGCCTCAGACGCAAGAAGAAGAAGACTAATACCCTGCCCTAGTGTTGTAAGACCAGTTGCAAGACATGGCAGAGTGAAAATCCAACTCTACATTCAACACCCCAAATATAATAGGTAGGAAACTTAAACAGAACCTATTGTGCAGTAGATTTACACAACCAAAGGTTGATTCTTGCAAATGAGTTTCATAACCGTGGCCAAAGACAGATTTATTTATTCACAATGCCTTTATATATTTTTTTTCTCTCAGCATGTACCTACTAATGCTGTGGTTGGCATTTAATAAAACCTCTTGAGAAGGTGGTGAATTACCACCAGATTAAGTTATTGCTGCCCGTGCAACAAATCCTTTTAGATAAGGAACGATGAGAGGGCAGTGAATGAACTGGGAGGCAGCACCGAGCATAAATTAGAGCACCGGGTTCCATATCATGATGGCCCTCATCCAAGAGTCTTAAAAGCAACATTGAGTGAGATAATAGATGCTGAATATTTTCCTTAACCCGGGAAAATTTCATTAATCTGGAAAATACAAAATGTAACTCTTTGAGGGAGGAAGCAAGAAAGCAAGAAATGTTGAGTACGATAATCGATGCCGAAAATTTTATTTCATTCAGGGAAAGTTCGATTAATCTGGAAAATACCAAATGTATAGGAAGGAACTTTAGAAGGATGAGAGGAGATCTTATCGAAACGTATAAGATTATTAAGGGGTTGGACACGTTAGGCAGGAAACATGTTCCCAATGTTGGGGGAGTCCAGAACAAGGGGCCACAGTTTAAGAATAAGAGGTAGGCCATTTAGAACTGAGATGAGGAAGGCAGGAACGGGGTACTGATTGAGAATGATCAGCCATGATCACATTGAATGGCGGTGCTGGCTCGAAGGGCCGAATGGCCGAATGGCCTCCTCCTATTGCCTATTGTCTATTGTCTATTGAACTGCAGATGCTGGTTTAAACCGAAGATAGACACAAAAAGCTGGAGTAACTCAGCAGGACAGGCAGCATCTCAGGAGAGAAGGAATGGGTGACGTTTCGGGTCGAGACCCTTCTTCAGACTAAATGTAACTCTTTTAGGGAGGTGCCATTAAATACTAAACCACTGGTCAGTTAGCTTGACATCTGTCATTGTGAAAATGTTAGAAGTTATTATTAAAGACATCGCAATAGTTGCGTGCGGTTCTGGTCACATGACAGGAAGGATGTGGAGGCTTTGGAGAGGGTGCAGAAGAGCTTTACCAGAATGCTGTCTGGATTTGAAGACATTAGCCACATGGAGAGGTTGGACTATCTTGGATTGTCTTCTCAGAAACACCAGAGGTTGATAGAAAGATATAAAATTATAAGAGGCACAGACAAGGTAGACAGTCTGAACCTTCTTCCCAGTGTGGAAATGTTAGACTAGAGGGCATAGCTTTAAGGTGAGAGGAGCTAAGTTTAAAGAGATATGTGGGGCAAGTTTTTTTACACAGGGGTTGGTTGGTGCCACGAATGCGCTGGTGGGGATGGTGGTGGGAGCAGAAACAATGGAGGCATTGAAGAGGTTTTTAGATAGGCACATAGATGTGCAGAGAATTGAGGAATATGTATCATGTGTAGGCAGAGGAGATTAGTTTATCTTGGCATCATGTTCAGCACCGAGATTGTGGGCCAAAGGGCCTGTTCTTGTGCTGTACCATTCTCTGTTCCATGTTCTATGTTCTAACGGGGCATTTAGTGTAAACTCAATGCAATGAGGCAAGGTCAACATGGTTTTAATGAAAGGGCAATCGTGTCAGAGCATTTTTCATTGGCATTCTTTGAAGCTGCATAAAGTGGATGCCTTGATGGACTGCACACATATTTGCAGAAAGCCTGTGGCAAGATGTCACAACAAAGGTTATTGCAAAAATAAAAGCTCTTGGTGTAGGACGTATCATTTTGAAGTCGATGAAAATTTGGCTAGCTGACAAGAAATAGTGAGCAGGCACAGATGGGTCCTTTCCTGGTGGAAAAGGCATAAGGAGTGAAGTGCCTGCCTTGGGGATCAGAGCTTGGAACTCAACTTTTCATCATTTATAGGTAATATGGTGTGAGAACATGTGAAATGGTGCAATTTAACATAATAAATAAAAAGCATACAATCTAATTGTTGAGAATTGCAGAACTCTGAGATGCAGTGGGATCTGAGTGTCCTCGTGAAAGATTCGCTCAGTTATTAGGCAAGTACAGCACATAATCACAAAAGCTAACAGAATATTATCATCTGTTGTGAGCGGAATTGAATGCAGAAGTAAGTAGGGTAAACTTTAATCTTGTAGGTCATTGGTGAGAGCACATCTGGAGTTCGGTGGACACTGTTGGCCTCCTTATTTAAGAGAGGATGTAAATGTATTGATAACAATTCAGAGAATATTTACCATATTGGTACCTGGACTGGGCAAATTGCCTTATAAGGAACTGTTAGGCAGGCCTGGTTTGTATCCACTGCAATTAAGAAGAGTGCGAGATGACTTGATTGAAAGAAATAAGATATAATGAGATGGAGCAGGGTGACCATGGAGAGGATGCTTCCTCTTGTGGAAGAATGTAGAACCAGGTTTCATGATTTAAAATTAAAGAGTTGCCCATTTAAAAGCGAGAGAAGTGATGTGAACTTGGAACTCTCTTCCGCAAAGGGTCGTAGAAAGAGATATATTTAAGGGTGAAGTAGATAGATGTCGATAAGCGAGGAGTTAAAAGGTTAGCAGAAGCAAGTGGAAAACATCATCTGACTGAATGGTGGAGCAGGCTTGAGGGTCCAAGTGGTCTACTCCAACTGAAGTCCAACGTTCATTTGCATGTCATTCATTTGTAATCATGAATTTCTGAAGGATGATCGTGCAAGATTTGGCAATGATATGGCCATATCGTTGGTTGCTGAGCAAGGTTTTTGAAAAATGGCTATTGCCCGGCCTTATGGTGTCAATAGTCAATAGTCAATAGTCTTGTTGCATGTAGGTATAGATTGCTTCTGAGGAATTACAAATGAAGCTGAAAACTATGGGGTCATCAGAGAAAATCTTATTTTATTTTCTTATGAAAAAATAGTCATTGATGCAATAGCTGAAAATAATTGGATCTAAGATCCCGTCCCAAGGAATTCCTGTTCGTGTTTTGGTTGTTACACTGAATAGATTCAATCATGAAATTCAGCAAGGGTTCTGCAACATTTTAAATATACATTGATTTAGATTTAGAGATACAGCGTGGAAACAGGCCCTTCGGCCCACTGGGTCCGCGCCGCCCAGCGATCCCCGCACATTAACACTATCCTACACACACTAGGGACAATTTTTACATGGCGGCACGGTAGCGCAGCGGTAGAGTTGCTGCTTTACAGCGAATGCAGCGCCGGAGACTCAGGTTCGATCCAAACTACGGGTGCTGCACTGTAAGGAGTTTGTACATTCTCCCCGTGACCTGCGTGGGTTTTCTCCGAGATCTTCGGTTTCCTCCCACACTCCAAAGACGTACAGGTATGTAGGTTAATTGGCTGGGTAAATGTAAAAATTGTCCCTAGTGGGTGTAGGATAGTGTTAATGTACGGGGATCACTGGGCGGCACGGACTTGGTGGGCCGAAAAGGCCTGTTTCCGGCTGTATATATATGATATGATATGATATGATAATTAACCTACATACGTGTACGTCTTTGGAGTGTGGGAGGAAACCCACGCAGGTCACGGGGAGAACGTACAAACTCTGTACAGACGGCGCCCGTAGTCAGGATCGAACCTGAGTCTCCGGCGCTGCATTCGCTGTAAGGCAACAACTCTACTGCTGCGCCATTATGCCACCCGACATTGGGTTTTAACTGCTCAGGGTTCTTTGTGACTTCTCATTTTATTGTAAGAAATTTCATGACAATGATAAACGCATCAGCATTGAACTGTGAATCGTTAAAGTTCAACTCCAAGATAAAGAGTCTTAATTTACAAAGTTACAGAAGCCTAATCCATCACGCTGATTTTTATATATGGCAGCAAAGCGTTCCAAAGAACAAACTTAATTAAAAATTATTTGACAGTAAACTCTGTTTCGTGCATATGAATGAGTGCGCAGCTACATTCCACATACCAGGTCGTGTGCATTATAACATATGTCCTGTACTGAAAGATGACTGGAACGATTGTGAAAACATGTCACATAAATTATAAGAGAAAATATCATTCAGTATATATCGGCGTCGTTCCTGGCCCGATTCATCACAAAGTCACAAATTTATATATCTACATACTAAAACTCTCGGTTATTTGTTTGTTTGTTTGTTTGTTCCTCAACTACAGCCACAATGGTGCACGATAGAGCGACAATTTTAGGCCCATCTTACTCACCTTCGTTCCTTTGGTGCTAATGGAAGAAGTTTCATTGAAATCGGTGTTATATTTTTAAAGTTATTCACATTTTAAAGTTTAAATCTATCTCCTAGAGAGGGAGGGGGGTGGATGGAGGGGGATGGGAGGAGGAAGGATAAGGGGGGTTGAGGGGGATGGTGTGGGGGGAGGGGAAGGGAGAGGGGTGGGAGAAGGGAGGGGGAGGGAGGGGGGTGGAGAGGGTGCTGCACCAATGCAGGAGAGGTTTGGGCCCAACAGGTCCACTTGGTCTAGTACAACCTAAAAGTAAGAAAAAATCCAATAGGTCTAACCTGGACAGCTTATTATTCCAGCTTTGACTAGATAAAAAGCACCTAATCTAATGTTAGTCCTCACCTATGCCATTGACTACATAGAAAGCAACTAATCTCTGTTAGTCCTTACCTAAGCCATTGGTCTCCAGTGTCTGCATGACCACACAGAAGAGATTCACATTCGCATTAAACACCGTGAACTCGACAAAGATGGCCCTTGTGTAACTGTCTATCCAATTATTTTCAGCCAAGTATTTAACAATCCTGCAGAGTACATCAGAATAAAAAACCGCTGTAAAACCAATGGTCTTTCATCACTTTACAAAAAGACACACAAAGGGGCACGTTGAAGGAAAAGGTATCTGCAGAGGGTCGGATTTACCTGGATGCATTCTCTATTTCTGTGGTTAGATCAACCACGTAACCACTTCCTCTGTACAATGCAAGAGATCTCCAGAATGGATACTCCTGTAGTTTTGATTGGTACTGCCAGATGTAACTGAGATTTGTGGTCTGCGCTGATATGTTATTTGTCCATTGCTCTCCATAGTTTGACATATCCTCCTCATCAAAAGAGTAGGGTACTTCGCATTTTTTAACAATTCCTTTTAACATTTTCAATGCGGGGCAGTCGTGCTTGTTTACTCTCAGTTGTTGAACGCGAGGACTCCCAAGCAGTTTCCAATAACCATCGCTTCGAAGTCCTGGCAACAGAATCATTCACATTAGTTCTTGGATGCACTTTGTCCTTGAGCTCTGAAAGGAATACTCCGCATCCCACACATTATCCTCCGACATTTCCATCACCTCCCAGGGAACCTTACCACTAATCACAACTTCCCATCTCTACCCCTTTCCACCTTCTGCAGGACCCGTTCCCTCTGCCACTCTGGTTCGCTTAGAACGGAGATGAGGAAAAACTTTTTCAGTCAGAGAGTTGTGAATCTGTGGAATTCTCTGCCTCAGAAGGCAGTGGAGGCCAATTCTTTGAATGCATTCAAGAGAGAGCTAGATAGAGCTCTTAAGGATAGCGGACTCAGGGGTTATGGGGAGAAGGCAGGAACGGGGTACTGATTGAGAATGATCAGCCATGATCACATTGAATGGCGGTGCTGGCTCAAAGGGCCGAATGGCCCCCTCCTGCACCTATTGTCTATTGTCTATTGTCATCCCTTCCAACCCACACCACCGTCTCACCAGGTACTTTCCCCGCAGAAGATGCAACACCTGCCCTGATGCCTCCTCCCTCGACTCCATCCAGGGACCCCGACAGTCCTTTCAGATTAGACGGAGGCCCATTGCCTGAGTGATGCCACGTGTAAACTGGAGGGCCAGCACCCCACATTTCACTGGTAGGAAAATAACTGCAGATGCTGATTCAAATTGAAGGTAACACAAAATGCTGGAGTAACTCAGCGGGTCAGGCAGCGTCTCAGGAGAAAAAGAATGTGTGACGTTTCGGGTCGAGACCCAACGTCACCCATTCCTTCTCTCCTGAGATGCTGCCTGCCCCGCTGAGTTACTCCAGCATTTTGTGTCCACATTTCACTTGGGTAGCTGCCAACCCAGCGGAATGAACATTCAATCCTCTAATCAAGTTATTTCATCTCATGCTCCCTTCCTCTCCCCCCCCCCCCTGCCCTCTTTCTCCTCCTGAGTCGTTTTACCAGTTCCACAGTTCTCCACCTTGTATCTCTTGAGATCACACCTTCCCTCACCAACAGTGGATCTACCAGGTAATGCCCTGCCTGAGGTCACTTGTGGCTGGCCTGATTGCTCCTGGTCTTTTCTCATCTCCAGCTCTTCACCTTCCCCCCAATACTGCACCTCCTACTTTCAGTCTGAAGAAGGGTCCCGACCCGAAACATCACCCAATCTTTTCCTCCAGAGATGCTGCCTGACCCACTTAGTTAGGCAGCACTTTGTGTCCATCTATGATAAAACTAAGTGTTATCTAATAAAGACAATCTTTATCTAACTCACAAATCAAGCAGGAAGAAATTCTTACATGTTAATTCTTGAATGAGGTATGGTTTTAATTTCTGATAGGAATATCACTAAACTAAGCATTGTTTAAAAAGACAATCTGTACCGAATTCGCAAATCAGTCATCAGGATAGAGTGAAGCTGCAATTTTACCAGCGACCTTTTTCAGCGAGAATTCACATGGAATATGCTTACCTTCATAACTTCCATATAGTTTGGGCAGTAACAGTTTGTTGGCCCAGACGTAGAAATCATCTGTGCTTCGGATATCATTGAAGGAAGGAGTGAAGGTTTGGTTAACAACGCTGTTGAGGTGGAATGAACTGAGATTTTTCTCTCCATATGCAATAGGAAGCAACAAGGAGAGGAATGCCAAATGAACTGAAAGATAAAAGCACACATCAGAATATGAAGGATGTGTAGGAAAGAACTGCAGATGCTGCTTTAAATTGAAGGCAGACACAAAATGCTGGAGTAACTCAGCGGGTCAGGCAGCATCTCTGGAGAGAAAGAATGGATGACGTTTTGGGTCGAGACCCTTCTTCAGATTGAGTTTGAAGAAGAGTCTTGACACGAAATGTCACCCATTCCTTCTCCCCAGAGATGCTGCCTGACCCACTGAGTTACTCCAGCATTTTGTGTCTACATCAGAATATGAAGATCTCAAAGCTTTCAGTTAGTGTATATATATATATATCTTTATTATGGAAACACTGAAGTGATCTTAAAGCAGAGAAAATGCAAGCCCTCGATTAGTTGATCGGCACATGTTGATATTCGTGAGTAATTATAAAATTCATTCATATACCTAGAATCTCCTGTATCCGGGCATACAATTTCTTCTCTTTTCTTTTCATTTCTTTCATGTGCTCTACAAATTGAACTGCTGGTGGATGGTAGATTTGACTATTTTGTTCGGCTGATAAAACATTCTCATGTGTCCCTGTGAATAAAACAAAATCTTTTTAAGGATGTGAATAAACTAGAGATGGTTCTTCAAGGTGAGATCAAATTAGAAAATAGGTATCTGGGTCACTGGGTTTATATGCTATTAATTTCTATCCTGACCACTCTGGTCTTGAGATGGGATCAGCGGCATTCAACAGAGTGACTTCCTAGAGAAACGGAACAGCTAAAAATACCTTTGCCCATTAACTGGATATCCTCCAAAGAATTGAGGAGGAAATTGATGCAGGTATTTCCAAACACAATGAGCACACCAGACATTTGAACGGGAGGCTGTGGATGAGGTGGTGTGATTCATTTTCATAAAGTTCAACTAGATCATTGCAAAGAAACTGGGTCATGCATCTCCAATCTAGGCAAGCTGTGACCATTCATGTGAAGCATATTTTCAAATATTGCAAGTTCATACTGCATTTGCATCTGCAGACACCTCCAAAATGCTCTGGAGATCATAAGGTCATTAGGTCATAAGTGATAGCAGCAGAATTAGGCCATTCAGCCCATCAAGTCTACTCCCCCATTCAATCATGGCTGATCTATCTCTCCCTCCTAAACTCAATCTCCTGCCTTCTCCCCATAACCTCTGACACCCATTACTCATAGAGGATGCAGAAAAGGTTCACCAGAATGCTGCCTGGACTATTGACTATTGCCTGTGCATCTTTGAGATTGGGCAAAGGAACGTGGAGTGTAAAGTGACGGCTATTGAGGGCGACTTGTGCAGTTGTAGAGAGAGGAAGTGTGTGTGGAATGGTTGTACTGTTTTGTGTGCATTTGTGTATATTTTGTGCACTCGTTGGTCATCGTGATGTCTATGAGTGAGTGTTGCAGCTAAAGGCAGCACATGAGGCAAAGTTCCACCAGTGAGAGCACTCTCCTTGTCAGGTCATGGAGTTGTATCCTGCAATCCTCCAACTCGTGATTCACATGGGACAATTCAGCTGCCTCATCCTCTTCCCTTCAGGCACAGCTGATTTCCTAGCACCTCATCCTTGCCAACTCATCAAGCACATTGATGGGACATACTGTCTATATCTCTCGTTACCCAAGTACCGTCTATATCTCTCGTTCACCTTTCCCCTGACTCAGTCTGAAGAAGGGTCTCGACCCGAAACATCGCCTATTCCTTTACTCCAGAGATGCTGCCTGACCCGCTGAGTTACTCCAGCATTTTGGGTCTACCATCAAAGATATTCATTTTCTTCTACTTATTCATTCATTTCCAACTGAGCCATATTCGATTAGCACTGCGACTAAGAAGTAAGTCATTTTCTGGACACTTAACTTTATTACAATATTTAATTACCTTCTGTTACTGGTGAGTTTGAAATACCAGCAATGTGCAGGGTTTAACTAATTTATTAGGGATTTTCTATGCAAGTTTAAAGCATTACATTTCACATATCTGCAAGAAGGGCTGATACTCATATTGTATCGGCACAAACCCAACAGGGCAGTTTCATAAATCAATAGTAGTGTGACTTCTCCGTGGATTGTCACCTTGTGGTGGTGGAGAAGCTTGTGTGGTCCTGAGATCCTGAGAGCGATGCCGTCTGGGGTCACCTATGGCAGTAAGGTCAAGGGGAAGGTCCCTGACAAAGAGCAATCCAACCAAGACCACAACGGTGGAACAGGCAGAGGATGATGGCTGACTTTAGTGGAGCGTCACAACGGCTGGGAAGGCGGATGAAGGCTGCAGCAGAAAAGGGTCCCTGGTAGTCTTGGACTCCATGCCACTGGATGCTGACCCAGCTCGGTCAAGGGCCATGTGTGTGGTGGCTGTCTGTGCACCAGTCTCCCCACGTTAAACAAAGTCATGCACAGTCATCCTGAGGAGAGGACAGTCATACTCGCTTCGAGGTACCGCCTACGATCATGATGATGATAAGTAGTGTGAAAATCTGAAGATATCTGATGCTGGTTTTGCATCCAACACTTGGAGCAATCAGCTGGACCATATCATGTGATTCAGCCCTACACTTCTCTGCCAAAAGAACCCGCCCTTCAAAATGTTTTTAAGTATAACAGGAACCTTTCTGCTTCTGTCCTCTGCCTGTTATTTTCAAACAGCCCTCCCATCTGGGAATTTCACAAATATTTCCACAAGGGATTTGTATCAGCATCTGCAGTTATTTTCTTATATTATTCCACAAGGGAGGGATTCTTGTGCATCTTTATGTCATTGAAACTATCCAACTCCTTCTGCTCCCCGCACCTTAGTTTGTCTTGTTTGTCAAAGCAAACCTTCAATGTGTCTCAGACAAGTCAACCCATGTGGCTGGCCAGCATCTTGAGTTTCTCTCCCATGGACTCTCATGACACCACGAAGTTCAACTAGTTCTGAGATCCACTTCCTGCCATGCCATCTTTCAACCAAAGATACTAGAGGAACAAGATGGACCACTCCGTTGAAATCGCCTATACTGAAGTGTAGTACGCAAAGGAGCGTAATGTCCGCCATTTTAGTAAGCAAAACCCACCGTTCTCTATGCCTCTCGCAGTATAATCAGTGTTTTGGGGGAACAGTATGTGTGATGATACCATTAAAATGTAGAATATATCTCATCTATCATTTCACAGATTTTTGTTATTTTTCTTTAAAAATCTTTCTGCAAGTTTCTGCCTACTAAAATGGCGTCATGAAGTACTACGGTTTTTAGGGCCGAGTGGTCTATCTTGCTCCACTAGTATCTTTGCTTTCAACCAAACTGCGAACTTGAAAACTTCCATTCTTGGATTCCATGCTAGCTGACATTGCAAAGACATCCTTACTTCTCAGATATTCTCTCCCTTCCCATCATATCTGCCTGTACATTCCCCTCCACAGAAAAAAAACCCCGTCTGTTTTCTTTTGTAAAGTCTTAGTTTGTTTCCATTTAACAACGCTAAACTAGTTGCACATGTCACTTCCCAAATCTCTGCAATTCCCCCTGCAACTGCATGAAATAAGCCCTTCCCAATAACTTCTAATATATACCAAGGTTGATCCACTTCCTTCCTACACCAAGAAGGGACTCTGTACGAGTTTCTTAAGGGGTTGGACAGGCTAGATGCAGGAAGATTGTTCCCGATGTTGGGGAAGTCCAGAACAATGGGTCACAGTTTAAGGATAAGGGGGAAGTCTTTTAGGACCGAGATGAGAACGTTTTTTTTCACACAGAGAGTGGTGAATCTGTGGAATTCTCTGCCACAGAAGATAGTTGAGGCCAGTTCGTTGGCTATATTTAAGAGGGAGTTAGATGTGGCTCTTGTGGCTAAAGGGATCAAGGGGTATGGAGAGAAGGCAGGTACGGGATACTGAGTTGGATGATCAGCCATGACCATATTGAATGGCGGTGCAGGCTCGAAGGGCCGAATGGCCTACACCTGCACCTATTTTCTATGTTTCTATGTTTCTATAATAAGGTAATTCCAGAAGCTGTATACGTACCTGTTGTCAGCTGGAATGTCTGTTCATCATCGTGACGATCTACTTTTTTCACAAAGAAAGCGATAAAGACAGCAGCACAAAAAACCTTCAGGGCAAAAGATTTTGCCGATGGAATGAAAAATATAATTTTGCATTATTAGCCAGAACCTAAATATGTGCAAATACTTAAGTAATTCAGAATTTTAGTTTTTCATGTAGTTAGAAATTTCTTGATACAAAAGCAATTTTCTTTCATACAGGAAGTTAAAATGAGCTGTTATCTGAAACATATATTTTTCTTTGTCTAAACTATCTGGCAACTTCAAATATTTGATTCAGGTGTGGATTTAGCTGGTTCCTTCAATCTGTTCCACTGGCATTCTCACATCTGAAAACTGGCTAACTTATCAGAGCCTTGTAAAACTTATTTTGAATAGCTTGGATCTAACTCTTGAGCTAGATCAAATGGATGTGCAGCGAAGGCATTCGATAAATGACTTCACACAGTGCAATATTCACATACACAGCTGAGATTTTATGTTCATGATAATTAGAACAGGAACACGCCCTTCAGCCCACAATATCTATGCCCAACATGATGCCAAATTGCACTCATCTCCTCTTCCTGCATGTGGTCCAGATCCCTCCATTCCCTGCATATCCATGTGCTTAGCTTTTGTATCTGCTCCACCACCATCCCTGGCAGTGTGTTCAAAGCAAGCACTTCAAGCTCCTCCTATTCACATACAAAGCCCTAAATGGGCTTGCCCCCCCCCCCCCCTATATCAAAAATCTTCTAACCCACCACTCTATCTCCATGTCCCACAGGTCAGCCGACTTGGGGCTACTGACTATCCCGCGGTCTAGGCTTAAGCTCAGGGGTGACCGCGCTTTTGCGGTTGCAGCTCCTAGACTGTGGAACTGCAACCGCATTTGAGGCCCTCTGAGGGGGCGCTGTGAACTGTTTATGTATGTGCTGTTATGTTTGTGTGCCATTGTATGTTCGTTCTTAGTACCTGAACTGATGTACAGCACTTAGGTCAATGTGGGTTGTTTTTAAATGTGCTATACAAATAAAATTGACTTGACTTAACTTGACACTCTCTGTGTAAAAACATTTGCCCTGCACTTCCGCTTTAAACTTTCCTGCTCTGATCTTAAAGCTATACCTTCTAGTCTTTGATATTTCTAGGAGAATGATTCCATCTATTCCTCTCATAATTTTATATACTTTCTATCAGATTGCCCTTCAACCTCCAATGCTCCACAGAAAACAATCCAGGTTTGTCCAATCTCTCCTTATAGCTAAAACCTATAGCTAATCCTTTTCTGTATCCTCTCCGAGACCTCCATATCCTCCTGTAAAGGGGCAACCAGGTCTGCATGCAAATACCACCTAACCAAAGTTTTATAAAGTTTCTCACATTATCAAACCGTTTCTTCCGGCCTCTTACCTTTGCTGGCTGCAGAATAAACACACTTTGAAACAGTGATGTTGCCATGGAGATTAGCCACTTTATTGACTGCACTTTACCATACGTTAGTCCATATAACATGGTGAAGAAGGCAGATGTGGTGCTCGTTACAACCACTAAGGACCAAGCAATGTACACAAACCACCAAGGCAATCCATTAAAGTGCCTTTGTCCAGTCTTGTCCTCCTGAGTGTCAGGGTGAGCTGTTACCCTGTTCAATCCTCCAGTGGCTGCAGTACTTCTGTCACAAAAACAGTTTAATGCAATGAGATTTAATTTTCACCTCCTGAAAGTAATAAAATTATTACAAAAACAAAAATGTCACATGGTGCTGCAATTTTTTTCTTGATTGTACTTCATGAGATCTTGATTCCGGGGTAAACCTTTTCACGAATTTTGGTGATACAGGATCAGCTACAAGGAAACTGAATGCTTTTGGAGCAGACATAAAATCACATGTTCTTCATGTAGAAGGCCGTGACTGTTCCACCAACCCCTCAGACAATGGCTGGATCAGCATCTCCACTCCATTTACATGCCTTAACTCCACGTCCCTTTAAACCATCACCTGACCATGATCAGAAACTTCAGATGCAGTTGCAAAACTAATTTTATAATGGAGATGAAATACGTAAGATGATAAGAGGGCTTTTGACGTGTCGTTATCGGGCATGCCACTAAAAGGACATGGCTTGCATTGTCAGTGGTATTATTTATGTCCCGTCTCTCTCCCATTCCATCTGTACATGTGCTACATGAAATAGTCGATGCATTCAGTGTCGATGCCATCATCAGCACTGATGGATGGTGACTTATCTCTCATGAAAAACTAGTAAAGGCCGCAGCAGGCCTTGCAGAGATCTACTGAATGCAAATGCTACTGATTCTTGCCAGGTTTTATTGCAATGGAACTCAGTCTTTGGGTGGCATTTATTGATCCCAAAACCATGTGCTGGATGATAAATTGTTCCTACGTAGATGGAGAAGGGGTTTTGGAAAACCTACTCAATATTCTTAACAATGAATAGATATTGTGACACCATCAATGAAACAGTAGGTATTTTTGACGGGATTGGATTTCAGCTTCGAGGTGGAATTGGGTGATGGTGAAAGATGTTAAAATTAAGAGGGCGGCACAGTGGTGCAGCAGTAGAACTGCTGCCTAACAGCACCAGAGACCCTGGTTCGATCCTAAGGGGGCTGTCTGTACTGAGTTTGTACGTTCTCCCCGTGACTGTGTGGGCTTTCTCCGGGTGCTCTGGTTTCCTTCCATATTCCAAAAACGTACAGGTTGGTAGGTTATGTGTAGGAGAAAAACTGCAGATGTTGGTTCAGCACAAAATGCTGAAGTAACTCAGCGGGTCAGGCAGCATTATCGGGAGAGAAGGAATTTCCTTCTCTCCCGAGATGCTGCCTGACCCGCTGAGTTACTCCAGGTTTGTGGGTTAATTGGCTTTGGCAGAAAAAATGGTAAATTTTCTGCAGTGTATAGGATAGTGCTAGTGTAGACAATAGACAACAGACAATAGGTGCAGGAGTAGGCCATTCGGCCCTTCGTGCCAGCACCACCATTCAATGTGATCATGGCTGATCATTCTCAATCAGTACCCCGTTCCTGCCTTCTCCCCGTACCCCCTGACTTCGCTATCCTTAAGAGCTCTATCTAGCTCTCTCTTGAATGCATTCAGAGAATTGGCTTCCACTGCCTTCTGAGGCAGAGAATACAGGGTGATCGCCGGGCAGTGCAGACTCGATGGGCCAAAGGGCCTGCTTCCACGCTGTATCTCTGAAGGTGAGCTCCCACTGGGGATTCTGTTGTGAGGTTATGAAACACAAAAGAACGAGTTTCCTCCAGTCTTGTGCAGTAGTCAACTGCTCTAAGACACAGAACAGTGGTCCTTAACAAGCCACCAAGTCACCCATACTTTTATTTTAGCAACAACACAGCATGACTATTTCGGACAATGCATATCATTGGAGATCAACTATTAATGATCAATCACTTTTTAAAGTGATACAGTGGCTCTGTGATATAAAATGTCTGCCGTGCAACTCCTTGGTTCAATTCAGAAATCAAAAATCATCTGTGATTTTATGTCGACTAAATTTAAAGAACAACGTAACATAAACTTCCAATGTCTGAGTGGATTTCTGGACACATGTTACACCCTAAAGCAGCACCCGTCGATCAAAATGCATCATCATCCTTTATTAAATTTAAATGATCTAATTATCGCTTTACTTATAACATCCATTAATCAAATAATTCCCCATTTGACTCATTTGAATCAATTACTTGCATTTCCTATGTTTCTAAAGCACTTTTACACGATTACATTATGAGGAAGCTGTGAAATGTATTATTTTAGGGACTGTCTTGATTGTCAGCACAGTCAAATTTAGAGGGAACAGTTCACGAATGAGAAATTAGCCGCGTACCTTTCACATACTGCACCCTCCCACTGAGGGGAGCTTCTCAGGAAATGGGTCATTTTCCGCACCTGATCAGTGGCGTGTATCTGACTGTACGGATTCTTGAATTTGTTCATACCCATCTTATTCAGATTCTCTTCCATTTGTTCCAACATTGTGCACAGCCGGCCTAGCTGGAGTTTCGGTCTCTGATTCTTCAAACCGGTTGCGGGATTTCCTGAAAGGAGAAAATTGGAATCCATACTTTTCAATAAACTGCTTTTGATCTTGCACTGCCATTGATGCAAGAGATTACGATTATTAAGGGGTTGGACACGTTAGAGGCAGGAAACATGTTCCCAATGTTGGGGGAGTCCAGAACAAGGGGCCACAGTTTAAGAATAAGGGGTAGGCCATTTAGAACGGAGATGAGGAAAAACGTTTTCAGTCAGAGAGTTGTAAATCTGTGGAATTCTCTGCCTCAGAAGGCAGTGGAGGCCAATTCTCTGAATGCATTCAAGAGAGAGCTGGATAGAGCCCTTAAGGATAGCGGTCAGGGGGTATGGGGAGAAGGCAGAAACGGGGTACTGATTGAGAATGATCAGCCATGATCACATTGAATGGCGGTGCTGGCTCGAAGGGCCGAATGGCCTCCTCCTGCACCTATTGTCTATTGTCTAAAATACTGTCTGTTTGGATGTCATTGCATCAGCCGTTAGAGGCTTATTGTGGGAACAAAAATTACTAATGAAGCAAAGCATTCATACTCCAGAATATAGTTTCAACTGGACCTTCCCATCCTGACTGAAAGGGGTCAAGATTCCACTTGTTACTGTGTCATTTCTTGCAGCACATTAATTGTTTGGCATTTCTGTAGCAAAAGCACTGCTCGGTTAAGCGGCAGGCCATTTCAAGAGTGTAAATGCAGTTATCCTCTGGTAGATTGATGGTTTGTAACAGAAGAATATATAATGGCTGGAATTAAAACAGTATATCATAGCAATGTGAGGGAAGTTGGTCAGAAGCTGACAGAGTACATTTAAGTTTTCATCAGAACCGCCTCTGGAACAAACATCAACATCAGCTCAAGTACCATTCATTTTTTTATGTTTACCCGAAATGTGCTGATCTTCTAATGCAACATGTTGGCTGCAATCAAATGCTACAGACTGGTGCATTCCAAGGTGCAGAGGTACACACTGACAGATGCACTGAAGCTTAGTAAATGTAGTCTGTGTACAACAAGATTTTAGATGAGCTTTTCTAATCACTAATGTTTCCATGTGGAATATCAAACAGTCTGTAAAAGAGTAGTGAAATTGAAGTGCTTGTCTTACCCTTTGTCGTATTTTCATTCTGGCTCGTTTTCTGTTGTTCCACACTCATCTGGAGAACATTTGCTAACAGCACTAAAAGCTGGTTGACATCACCAACATTATTGACTTCCTCTTCCAGTGATGGCACACCATCCTTTAGTGTCTTGGAAATCAGTTTGATGATCTGTTTAATATCCTATTAGAATGGTAAGAAAAATATGAGGAAACACAAATAGCATATATAATCAAAAATGTCTTCCCTTTTACAAGGGAGGTGATGTGGTACCCATAAAAGGGACCACATCAATCTGATTCTGGCCTCTCTCCACTGGCTCCCAGTACGGTACAAAATCGATTTCAAGCTCCTCCTATTTGCATATAAAGCCCTAAATGGGCTTGCCCCCCCCCCCCCCCCCCCCCCTCCCCCTGCATATTAAAAATCTTCTAACCCACCACTCTATCTCCAGGTCCCTCAGGTCGGCCGAATTGGGGCTACTCACTATCCCGCGGTCTAGGCTTAAGCTCAGGGGTGCCCGCGCTTTTGCGGTTGCAGCTCCTAGACTGTGGAACAGTATCCCTCTCCCCATCAGAACTGCCCCTCCATTGACTCCTTTAAGTCCAGGCTCAAAACCTACTTCTATTCCCTAGCGTTTGAGGCCCTCTGAGGGGGCGCTGAGAACTGTTTATGTATGTGTTGTCAGGTTTGTGTGCTATTGTATGTTCTTTTTTAGTACCTGCACTGATATACAGCACTTTGGTCAATGTGGGTTGTGTTTAAATGTGCTATACAAATAAAATTGACTTGAATTGACTTGACTACAAGAAAGGACAATTGCCTGGCTGAAGGAAGGACTGGAAAATTGTATAGATTTTAGGCTCGTAATATTCATTATCTGCTGTATGCTCTTTTAAACATAGGTTTTAGAGGAGATTTTTTTACTTTTGTAAAAGATACTTTTTTTTCTCTCCAATGTAGCCGTAGAAATGCTGACCTGCAAGAGAGACTCGGGAGTAAGTGGACTGGCATTTGGGCCTGTGAGCGAGGAGCTTGGCGTGCTTTTGTATTTTAATGCATTTGTCGCACTCGGACGGGGGCGGAGGGATCTGAAAATCTGTACAATCCCCAGGTTGATGGGAAACATAATGACGGCACTCTCGATCCCGATCATGAACTCTCTCATGAAGAGACTGAATTCTCCTGCAGTAAATAATGAAAGGATAACATCAACAGAATAAATAACAACTGCTGACATTGTTTTACCAGCAGGAACACTTATCCAACTGAAAAATATTAACATTTTGGCAATTTACTTTCTATTGAGAAATAAGAAGTTACATACACTGGCTTGTATACACTGGAATTTAGAAGGATGAGAGGCGATCTTATCGAAACGTATAAGATTATTACGGGGTTGGACACGTTAGAGGCAGGAAATATGTTCCCAATGTTGGGGGAGTCCAGAACAAGGATCCACAGTTTAAGAATAAGGGATAGGCCATTCAGAACTGAGATGAGGAAAAACTTTTTCAGTCAGACAGTTGTGAATCTGTGGAATTCTCTGCCTCAGAAGGCAGTGGAGGCCAATTCTCTGAATGCATTCAAGAGAGAGCTAGATAGAGCTAGATAAAGCTAGATAGATAGCGGAGTCAGGGGGTATGGGGAGAAGGCAGGAACGGGGTACTGATTGAGAATGACCAGCCATGATCACATTGAATGGCGGTGCTGGCTCGAAAGGCCGAATGGCCTCCTCCTGCACCTATTGTCTATTATACATAAGTATTAATTATATTTTAGAGCTTTGTCTCTTTACTTTTTTTAATTCAGAAATTAATAAATCATAAGTCATAATGATTGACTTATAAGAAAATAACTGCAGATGCTAGTACAAATCGAAGGTATTTATTCACAAAATGCTGGAGTAACTCAGCAGGTCAGGCAGCATCTCGGGAGAGAAGGAATGGGCGACATTTCGGGAGAGAAGGGTCTCGACCCGAAACATCGCCCATTCCTTCTCTCCCGAGATGCTGCCTGACCTGCTGAGTTACTCCAGCATTTTGTGATTGACTTATGATTGAATCAAATCATAAATGATATGCATATTTATTGTACAAGTATCACTGCTTACCCAGAGTTGTGTACTGCAATGACTCATTGGGTGAGGTGCCCCAGAACATGATGTTGGTCAACATTGAACCAAGAAGGAGTGAAAAGCAGCAGGAAACTCGTTGAACACGGGTGAAGGGGCTTCTTGATGGACGTTCAACGACTGAAAACCAGATATGTTGATCGGTCAGACTTTCAACTATCTTCATGAAGAACAGGTTTCTAGAGTAAATAGAGAAAGGCGTTAACACAGCCTTTAAAGTATAATGCACCATTTCTGCTGCGCACAAGCATGAAAAGTTATCATTTAGAGAATGGGGGAAGGTTTTCTTTGATCGCTCATTTGTTTCATGTGCTGCATTTTCCCCGCCCATAAGCAACCAGTTTACATAAAATCACAATCTTAAGCTTAATTCACAACTGAAGTCCAACTAATGCTCCGCATATAGTCTGAGAAAATAACTGCAGATGCTGGTACAAATTGAAGGTATTTATTCACAAAATGCTGGAGTAACTCAGCAGGTCAGGCAGCATCTCGGGAGGGAAGGAATGGGTCACAAAATGCTGGAGTAACTCAGCAGGTCAGGCAGCATCTCAGGTTTAATCCTAGTGCTTCTGCAACGTCTCAAGACAAACTCCCCAAGACCCTTCTGCCTTGTTAATGGTTTTTACCAGTCAAACCACTTTAAAGGGAATTTTAATTTCAAGCCTACGGGGAAATGTAAAAAACCAAACAAGTTCAGATAAGTAGAAAGAGCAAATAGCATAGAACATTACAGCACAGGAACATGCCCTGTGGCCAACAATCTCTGTGCCGAACTAAGCTAATCTCACCTGCCTGCACATGGTCCATAACTCTTCCATTCTTGCATATTCATGTGCCTTTCTAAAAGCACCGTAAACACTACGATTGTATCTGCCACCCTCACCACACCTAGCAGTGTGTTCCAGGCATCCACTGCCTTCTGTGTAAACCTGCTCTGTACATGTCCTTTAAACTTTGCCCCTCTCGCTTACAGGCATGCCCTTTAGTCTGACAGCTCCACACTGGGTAAAAAGGTTCTGACTGTCTACCCTATCTATGCCTCTCATAGTTTTATATACTTTTATCGGGACTCACCTCAACCTCCATGGTCTTGAGAAAACAATCCAAATGTGCCCAACGTTTCTTGTCGCTAATACCCCATAATCCAGGCAGCATACCGGTAAACCTCTTCTGCACTTTCTCCAAAACCTCTACATCCTGTAATGGGGCGACCAGAACTGCACCCAGTATTCCAAATGCGGCCTTTCCAAAGTCCTATAGACCTGTATCAGGACTTCCTACGTCTTACCAATGCCCCGACCACTGAAGCCAAGCATACAATATGCCTTCTTTACACTCTTATATTGCCTCTTTCAGGGAGCTATGGATTGGGATCCCAAGATCCCACTGCTTGTCAATGCTGTTAAGGATTTCCCCATTAACCTTTTACCTTCCTCTCTCATTCAACCTCCCAAAGTAGTACACCACCTCATATTTGCTTGGACTGAATTCCACCTGCCATTTCTCTGCCCATTTCTGTAGCTACTCTATGTTCCATCATATACTTTGACAGCCTTCCTCTGACTGCAACTCCAGCATCTTGGTGTCATCTGCAAAACTACTCACTAACCTATCTACATTTACATACATGACAAATAACTGAGGTCCCAGCATAGAACCCTACCGAATCCCACTTGTCACTGACCTCCAGCCAGAATGATATCATTCCACCACAACCCTGTGTTTTTTTAATGAGTAAGCCAGATCTGGAAACATGAGACCACGTCACTGTGAATCCTATGCATCTTAAAGAAGAATCACTAATCCAATATCTTTTATTGATTACTGGAAGCGCTTCATTTCCACGTCAGAGGCTGCCTGGAATACTTTGTCCAGTATGTTTTCACCAATGTCGATGGCCAGCCACGAATCGCAGATGAAGTGCCATTGCTGGCCAGCTTTAATATCCATGATCGTCACACGATTCACATACCTGCAGAGTAGGTAAAGCTGAGAGTCATAAACTGGAGAATAAGAACAAAGGAAGAAAACTGAAAATAATGAAATAACACATTTGAATGAATACAGTGGCAGTTCAAACCTATGCAACTCATAGTCCAATGAAATATGGACTCAGTTGCTGCCATTCACTCATACGTCAGACTATCTGAAGGAATTTGCTTCTTTTTATATTAATTTTCAGTATCTGGGTGTGATTGGCAAGAGGTCAGAACTTATTTGACCATTCCTAATTGCGCTTGTGATGGTGGTGGTCTTTCTGGGGACCAGGTTCCAGGATTTAGACCTTGGTGACAATAAAGAACCAATGATATATTTCCAAATCAAGATGGTGCACAACTTGGAGGGATACCTGCAGATGGGGGCGTTCCCATTCAGTGCCATCTTTGATCTTCTTAAAGGCAGAGCTTGCGGGTACGTGATGTGCTATCAGAGTAGACTGGGTAACTAAATTGCAGCGCATTTTGTAGATGATATACAAGGCAGCCTCTGTACATTGGAGATGAAAGGCATGAATGTTCAGGGTGGTTGATGGAATGCTAATCAAGCTAATCTGCTTTCCCCTGGATGATGTTGGGCTTCCTGGTAAATCAAGAATATTCCATCTTTCTCATAATTTGTGATTTGTGGAAAGTGGATATGCTTTGGCATTTCAGGAGGTGAGTTGCTCCTCATAGGACCAGCTCTAGTTGTGGACCTCCTCTAGTTGTGATGCTATTTAAGTAGCTGGTCCAGTTGGATTTCTGATCAATGTTGACCCCCAGGATATCGTTGGTGGGGCATTTGGCACTGGCAGTGTCATTGGATGTCACGGTGAGGGGGTTAGATTCTCTCGAGTTGGAGATGATGACTGCCCTGGCACCTTTGTGACATCAATGTTTCTTTCCACATATCAGCCTGTGTCTGACTGTTGCCCGGGTCTTACTGCAAGCAGGACTACTTTAGTGAGGAAAGGTGAAAGTAATTGCATATGATGAGTGCTTGACAGCACTGGGCCTCTACTCACTGGAGTTCAGAAGGTTGAGGGGGGACCTCATTGAAACTTACAGAATAATGAAAGGCATAGATAGAGTGGATGTGGAAAGGATGTTTCCACTGGTGGGAGAGTCTAGGACCAGAGGACATAGCCTCAGATTAAAATGGTGCTCTTTTAGAAAGGAGGTGAGGAGGAACATCTTTAGTCAGAGGGTGGTTAATCTGTGGAACCTATTTCCACAGAGGGCTGTGGAGGCCAAGTCAGTGGATATTTTTAAGGCAGATTGACAAATTCTTGATTAGAACGGGTGTCAAGGAGGTTATGTGGAGAAGGCAAGAAAATGGGATTAGGAGGCAGAGATCAGCCATGATTGAATGGCAGAGTGGTTTCGGTGGGCCGAATGGCCTAATTCCATTCCTATAACTTGTGAACTTGTGAACTTGTAATTGAACATACCAATCATTTGGTAGGACAAATCAAAATAGGACGTACCGGGTAAATGGTAGGGAATTGAGGAATGCAGTGGAACAGAGGGATCTGGGAATAACTGTGCATTGTTCCCTGAAGGTGGAATCTCATGTGGATAGGGTGGTGAAGAAGGCGTTTGGTATGCTTGCCTTTATAAATCAGAGCATCGAATATAGAAGTTGGGATGTAATGTTGAAATTGTACAGGGCATTGGTGAGGCCGAATCTGGAGTATGGTGTGCAGTTCTGGTCGCCAAATTATAGGCGGCACGGTAGCGCAGCGGTAGAGTTGCTGCTTTACAGCGAATGCAGCGCCGGAGACTCGGGTTCGATCCTGACTACGGGTGCTGCACTGTAAGGAGTTTGTACGTTCTCCCCGTGACCTGCGTGGGTTTTCTCCGAGATCTTCGGTTTCCTCCCACACTCCAAAGACGTACAGGTATGTAGGTTAATTGGCTGGGTAAATGTAAAAAAAAAAAATTGTCCCTAGTGTGTGTAGGATAGTGTTAATGTGCGGGGATCGCTGGGCGGCACGGACTTGGTGGGCCGAAAAGGCCTGTTTCCGGCTGTATATATATGATATGATAGGAAGGATGTCGACAAAATGGAGAGGGTACAGAGGAGATTTACTAGAATGTTGCCTGGGTTTCAGCACTTAAGCTACAGAGAGAGGTTGAACAGGTTGGGTCTTTATTCTTTGGAGCGTAGAAGGTTGAGGGGGGACTTGATAGAGGTTTTTAAAATTTTAAGAGGGAAGGACAGAGTTGACGTGGGTAGGCTTTTCCCTTTGAGAGTGGGGAAGATTCCAACAAGGGGACATAACTTCAGAATTAAGGGACAAAAGTTTAGGGGTAACATGAGGGGTAACTTCTTTACTCAGAGGGTGGTGGCTGTGTGGAATGAGCTTCCGGTGGAAGTGGTGGAGGCAGGCTCGATTTTATTATTTAAGAGTAAATTGGATAGATATATGGATGGGAGGGGATTGGAGGGTTATGGTCTGAGAGCAGGTAGATGAGACCTAGGTCAGAGAAAGTAGTCGGCGTGGACTGGTAGGGCCGAACGGGCCTGTTTCCGTGCTGTAATTGTTATATGGTTATATGGTTAATCATTGGTGAACCCACCATGTCTGGCCATTTCATGTAAGAAAGGTCATTGATAAAAGAGATGACGATGTCACTCCTTTAGAAATATCTGCAGTGGTTCCCTGGGATAGGGATGATTCACGTCTAACAACCACAACCACCTTGCTTTGTCCAAGATATGATTATAACCAGCAGGTTTCCCTTTGATTTCAGTCGCAGATGTTTGCAGACCAAATCCATGACGAGGTTTGGAGCCAAATAACCCCAGTGAAACCCAACCTAGGCACTGGCAAGTACGATATTACTGAGTAAATTCCACTTGATAACACTGACAATAATGGTTTCCATCACTTTGGAGATAACATGGAGCAGAGGTATTAAGTGGTATTTAGCCAGATTGGCATTGTGCTGCCTCTTGATAACAGGGCATACCTGGGTAATTATCCACACTGTTGGGGTAGATCCTTGCATTGCAACTGTAGTAGAACAGTTTGACTGAAGGAGGAGCAAGTTCTGGAGCATATCTGCAGTGCAATGTGTAAGATTTGAGAAGTTTTCCCCCATTCTGAAAGCAACACAAAACCAAAGAGCTGCAGTTTGGACATTTTAAACGGGAGACTGGGGCTGATAGCGGAGAAAGGCTGCGGTTGGTTTTTTTCCAAGGGACCAGCCACAAAAGCAAAAACCTTACAGCCTAGTCTCTAGGTTTCTGCAAAGCCACGGCCAGAACAATGGATGGGTATTGGCCATGCAGAAGCTTGCGAAACCAGGTCGAAGTCCAGACACTGGGGCGCTGACATCAGCATACTCACAATGCCCCAAGCCGACCTACACAGTTAATCTCGTTAAGGGGGCACAATAGCCCATAGAAAACTACCTGGTAGGTGATGGGAAACCAGTTAAACCCATCACCTCGCAACGAAATACCAATTAACACCGTCTGGCCATCCCCGGTATCCCCGAACATAAGCGCAGATCAGAGAGAAAACTCATACATATCTTTTTAAACAAAGAGATTCCAAGATCTGGCGGGAGATAGGACGGGTCAGAATAGTATAACTGGCCACGACTTTTGGGTTTTAAACTCAAGAAGAAATACTGGAAGAAGAAGCTGAAGCTAGAAGAAAACCTGCAAGGAACGCAAGCAGGCAAGAAAACGGATGCAAGAGAGAGGAACAGGCACGCAACTCGAGAAGAAATACTGCAGCACGAACAGCCAGTAACCCCAGTAATAGCCCCATGGTGAGCATGTACCCCAAATCTTGCATATCCTGGACATAGTTTAGTGTAGAGGGGAGGGTGGTTTGAATAAACGTTGGGTGTGTAAAGAAATATGTGTTGGTCAATTTTGCGATGTGTCGTACGTTCCCCATCTTACAGTCGTGTATATGTCTTGTAGAACTGTGTGTTTAAGAATTCAGAGAAAAAGGTATTCGTGTATATGTCTTGTAGAACTGTGCGTTTTATGATTCATAAGTCAAAGGTATTCATGTGATTCAATATGTGTTTTATAGATATGTCGTATAGAAATGTATAAGTATTCATGGACAATAGTCCCAAGCGCTAAATAAAAGCCTTTTCATTTAAACCCTGGTTTTAAAATCTGGTCTGGTGGAATTTTTCTGCACTATAAACGCTCCTGCATCTAAGTCCAGTGTCTAGAACCGTAAGGGGTGAGTGGGTCGAACCACTCACGGGGAACCAGTGTGCGCGGCCTGGTCAAGGGATCAGAGCAAGGCACGGGGACCTTAGGTCGGGCGAAAGCTCGGCGCAGAAACCCCTTACAAATGTTGCCTGGCCCCGTAGCCTCCATTGTATTAATACTCTTGGCTTTTTGTTGCTATCACATAGAGTGAATGGAATTGGCTGGAGACTGGCTTCTGTGATGGTGGCGGTCTCAGGAGGAAGCCAAGATGGATAATATATTTGCCATTTCAAAGTGAAATTGTTGTAAATGCTTCAGCCTTTTCTTTTGCATGCATATACTGGGTATATATGGCGGGACTGTCATATGTTGAAAGACTGGAGCGACTTGGCTTGTATACACTGGAATTTAGAAGGATGAGAGGAGATCTTATCGAAACGTATAAGATTATTAAGGGGTTGGACACGATAGAGGCAGGAAACATGTTCCCAATGTTGGGGGAGTCCAGAACAAGGGGCCACAGTTTAAGAATAAGGGGTAGGCCATTTAGATCTGAGATGAGGAAAAATATTTTCAGTCAGAGAGTTGTGAATCTGTGGAATTCTCTGCCTCAGAAGGCAGTGGAGGCCAAGTTGAATGCATTCAAGAGGGAACTAGATAGAGCTCTTAAGGATAGCGGAGTCAGGGGGTATGGGGAGAAGGTAGGAACAGGGTGCTGATTGAGAATGATCAGCCATGATCACATTGAATGGCGGTGCTGGCTCGAAGGGCCGAATGGCCTCCTCCTGCACCTATTGTCTATTGTTCTGCCAT
Organism: Rhinoraja longicauda; assembly: GCF_053455715.1. Classification (NCBI taxonomy): domain Eukaryota; kingdom Metazoa; phylum Chordata; class Chondrichthyes; order Rajiformes; family Arhynchobatidae; genus Rhinoraja; species Rhinoraja longicauda. The sequence goes on from NC_135958.1 coordinate 37,977,699, forward strand.
CGTTAAAAATGGGGTGGGGTTGTTCTTAGAAGTTCCTCCTCCTGTTAGTCGTTTCACAGTCCATCACCATTCATGACGGGATGTGATAGGACTCCTGTTAGCCGTTTAACAGTCCATCACCATTCATGACTAGATGTGATGGGACTGCGGAGCTTTGATCTGGTACCGTGATCTTGTGAGACTATTTACCTTTGTCTTTTGAACGTTGCTTTTTTAACGGCGCGTAAGTAGTATTGTTTTGCAGATACACTTAGCTGGTGCCACCCTCATTTTTAGGTATTCCTGATGCTCTTCCCAGCAAATTCTTCTGCACCCCTCGTATGTCAAGGTTAAGCCCCAGGCTTAATGGAGTGAGGGATATGTTCAGCCATGAGGTGACAAATTGTGGCAACATATATCTCTTCTGCTGCTTATGGTCCACTGTGTCATGGATGCCCAGTTTGGGGCTGCCAGACCTGTTCTGCATCTATCTACTTCCAATGGACTAAACTACTATTTTAGTTCTATTTTTCATAGGCTTGCATGAGCCTTGCATACGTTAACGAGCCTATCTGTTCAATTTGTTGACAAATTCATAGCAGCTAAAATGTCCAATGAAAGTTAAACGACCCAAGTTTAGGATTACATTATGTTGATGAGTTTACATTATGTAGATTGCACATACCAGGAAGGGCTAGATCCTGAGTTGTCGTGCCATAATCTTATGGATTGAAGATTTCCGAAGGAAAAGAAAGTAGTCAGAAGAAAATCATCAACTCCACCTCTTTCAAGGACAGGTTTCTCAGGATCAGTCAGGAGATGAGGATCACTCTGTCCCTCTGAGCCACTGAGCAGAATCACAACCTGTTTTACAACAGCAGAATAAAATCAAAATCACCTCTGGAATGACACAACGTAACTAAAAAGATCTTGAATTTCTATCGTACATTTTATATCCTTACCACATCCCAAAGTGTTTTGAATTACTTTCACCGGAGCATTCACCGGAGCTGAATAGTTTAGAGAGGTTGAGCATAGAAACAGGCCACCCTGAACATCGATCACCTGTTCACATTAGTTCTACGCAATCCCACTTTCCCATCCGCTCCCTGCACCCTACAACATCTTGCAGAGGCCAATTTACCTACAAATCAGCACATCTTTGGGATGAGGGAGAAAGCCGGAACACCCAGATGAAAGCCGTGCAGTCACGGGGAGAATGTGCAAACTCCACACAGACAGCACGTGGGTGTCAAGATTGAACCCTGGTTTCATGCACTATGGGGTAGCAGCTCTCCCAGCTGTGCCACTCTGGCACCCTTAATTTAGGATTGACAATGAATTAATTGGGGCTGTTTTGTATTTCTGACTGATAACATTGCGTTCATTAACCTGGAAGTGAACCATGATTATTATGCATTATGTTTATCCAGAGACCCGGATTATCAATGCATAGACCTGAGTTAAATCCCCCCTTGATAGACACAAAACGCTGGAGTAACTCAGAGGGACAGGCAGCATCTCTGGAGAAGAATAGGTGACGAGACCCTTTTTCAGACTGATCTGAAGAAATCCCCCATGGCAGTTGTGCAATTTAAATTCAGGTAATCTGGAATGCGACCGACAGTAACTACATTGTGTATTGCAAAGTACCACATTGAGGTAAATTACCAGATAATGCTTTGAAGTGATAATTTAACAGGTTAAATGTGCCCAAGAAATGTTGTTTTTCTTTTGTTCTCAACCCTGACAAGGGTCTTCAACTTGAGATGTCAGCTCTGTTTCTCTCTCCACAAAGGCCGCTTAACCTGCTGAGTGTTTCCAGCATTCTCTATATTTCATTTAAAATTTCCAGCATCTGCAGTGTTTTGATTTGATGTATGATTGCCATACACAACTGGACTTAACATCGCCGGCGCGGCTCGGCCGCGGGACCTAACAGTGCCCGGTGCGGCTCGGCCGCGGGGCCTTCCATCGCCCGGTACGGCCGCGGAACGTTTCAGCGCCCAGTGCGGCTCGGCCGCGGGGCCTTCCATCGCCCGGCGCGGCTCGGCCGCGGAACGGTTCAGCGCCCGGCGCGGCCGCAGGGCCTTCCATCGCCCGGCGCGGCTCGGCCGCTGGACTTAACATCGCCGGAGCGGCTCGGCCGCGGGACGTTTCAGTGCCCGGTGCGGCTCGGCCGCGGGGCTTTCCATCCCCTTGCGTGTCGGTCGCCTCGGTAGGGGTCGAGCTGCCTGTACGTGTGCATGGGGGGAGGAGAGTGGAAGTTTTGTTGCCTCCATCACAGTGAGGAGGTGTTTGGAGTCACTGTGATGGCTGTTTGTGTTGGGGTCGTGTGTCCTGTGTTCTTTTCTTTTTTGTTGTGTTCTGTGACTGCTGTAATTTCGTTCGGTATTTGTACTGAATGACAATAAAGTTCTGTATATATTTAATGGGGAGAGGGATGCTGTTCCACAGTCTAGGAGCTGCAACCGCAAAAGCGCGGTCACCCCTGAGCTTAAGCCTAGACCGCGGGACATTCAATTAGATTCTAAGTGACTGATCCTCAACGCAGATGAAGATGATGTTACTTGATTTTCATTTGTAGATCTGTAGGACTGTTTGGAGAATGAAAAATGATGAAACCAAGTGAAAATTTCAAAAGGATAGTTGGGGCATAACATTTACTCTTAATTACTGAATATTGGAAAAAAAAAGACGATTTAACAACTTGCTGGAAAAAGTTGAACTCTTCCCTACTTTAATTATCCATTTGACTAATGATTTCAGTTTAAATTAAATAAACGGAAAGACGGAAATATACAAACTACTTTGTTCTATATTTCAATCTTAAAGACCTCCTCAAACCTTAGCTGTGGTATTTGCTCCTCTGCGAAAACCAGTGTGAACTCTGATCACGTAACAATATTGTGCAAGTGGGTCATTATCAAGCAGGACTGTTACCTTCACCTGAAACAGAATAAGTGTATACAACATCAGTGACGGAGAAGCAACGAAATAAAGAGGAAACATTAATGAGAAATATCTTGATAACCAAGTCCCAGTTAACATCTACTACTAAACATTTAGAAACATAGAAAATAGGTGCAGGAGGAGGCCATTTGGCCCTTCGAGCCAGCGCCCCCATTCATTGTGATCATGGCTGATCATCCACAATCAGTAACCTGTGCCTGCCTACTCCCCATATCCCTTGATCCCACTAGCCCCCAGAGCTCTATCTAACTCTCTTTTAAATTCATCCAGCGAATTGACCTCTACTACCTTCTGTGGCAGAGAATTCCAAAAATTCACAACTCTCTAGGTGAAAAAGTTTTTTCTCATCTCAGTTTTAAATGGCCTCCCCTTTATTCTTAGACTGTGGCCCCTGGTTCTGGATTCCCCAACATTGGGAACATTTTTCCTGCATCTAGCTTGTCCAGTCCTTTTACAATTTTATACATTTCTATAAGATCCCCTCTCATCCTTCTAAATTCCAGTGAATACAAGCCCAGTCTTTCCAATCTTTCCTCATATGACAGTCCCGCCATCCCGGGGATTGTACCTGACAATGGCCCTAACTGGACTCTATAACTAAAGTAATGGTTTTATTCTGGACCAAATAATATTTTTTTAAAGGATTGAAGAGACAATAGCCAGGTATAAGAAAAGATGTTACAAATTTTCATTGGAACTAAGGAATTGAACTGCCACCTATTTTAGCCTGGCATTCTATACACGCATCACAACGTCATAAAACTGGTCCTCATATCTCATCTACAAACATACTTGTTTGGTCCCACATTTCCCTTTCGCAAAGTTTTCAGTAATTATGCTTCTAACAATCCTTTAACAAAAAGAAAAGTCTGGTTTAAAATATGTTAAAACAAAATTGTTTGTTGCATTGGGAAATAAACTGTAATGGTGGAAGTAACCTTTTATGGAAAAATATTAAAGGTGTCATTGAGTGAAAGGGACACACAGCATGGAAAAAGCTCCTTTTGCTGATGGATTTGAGTCAAACATCAAACATCAACTCTCATCCTACATCAATCACGGAAAGATGGCCTCACCTTGTTTAAGTCGCTTCTATCTTTTACTCGAGCCCAAACCACAACAATGATGTAAACACCAAAGATACTGGCCACCAGGCACACCACCACAGGATTTTGACTGGTTTGGGTGAATAGTTCTGGGATCTGTGTCAAATCCAATGCATTAGGCATTACAAAGAAGGTGGTGCCAAAGGAAGTGAGATGGTTACAAACACAATGGCTGTTGTCAGGTGTTGTCTTTAATCCAACCTAAAAGAAAAGAATCATAAAATAAATATTATTTTACATCTGCATTTAATAAAACACAGAATGCTGTCCATGTCTACCTTCTGTGTATCATGTTGTGAATTCAAAACACTGTCTACATTCTTATTTTGTGAAATGTTCATATTACATACAAATGTTAATACAAATATATCATGAAAAAAACGAAATATGTTTGATTTCATCGGGAATAGAACAGGTAAACTTGTGTTTAGCTCCCCAGCACCTGATGTGCTTTATTCTCCGTTAGATAAAGATCTTAATTATTCAGCAGGCAAGGATATTAAACAAAAGTCAAAATGTTCTACAAAGTTTAATCATTGAACTATGAAAATAGGCATAAAATGTTCTAAAAATAGAGGCATATGTTTTAATTAATCTCCAGACATCTCCAGAAAGTACAATATTGATTTCCTCAGTAAGACTCTACAATTAGTTCCAAAGAAAATCCAGTAAATAACTCTGGATTATTTAATAACTCTGGGTTCCCAAACGTGGGAAACTTCACTACCAACTCAGTAGATGTGCACCATATATCTTCCATTAAAGGGGTAAGAGTATCCACAGTTGTTAAAATTCATGACATGTATTTAAAGTCAAAATTGTTTTGTCTTTTGCTGCCAAGCTTGCTCTTCTCTAATTCATAACTCCGTCAAAATACCTTTATTTTGAAACCAAAGACCAGTTCAAGGTGCAGTTCAATAATTGCCTTGCACTGCCAATATTAATGGTTTAAACTTACTAGAACTTCCACGCTCCCACATTTCCCTTTCACAAAGTTTTCAGTAATTATGATTCTACCAACTCCTCTGTAATGACGAATTGAACAACCCATATTCACAACTTGGCAAAATTCTGTCAACAATTCCCATATACTATTGTTTACAATCTGTCACACCACACAATTTACCCCGGTAACAACTTACATGGCATTTATTCACAAAATGCTGGAGTAACTCAGCAGGTCAGGCAGCATCTCAGGAGAGAAGGAATGGGATCCTGAGATGCTGCCTGACCTGCTGAGTTACTCCAGCATTTTGTGAATAAATACCTTCAATTTGTACCAGCATCTGCAGTTATTTTCTTATACTTACATGGCATTGATCAGTTGACCAATTTTGTCCTCCCCAGAACAAACACTGTGTTGTAAAGACATTGGCGGTGTAGTTTATGCCCTCTGCCTGAGTGGTTTTAGGAGGTTTGACCATCACATAGTAAATTCCTGCTCCATGCGCCAACATTTCAGGAGTCAGAATCCATGTATATATGTGATCTTTTAAAAGACAGATCAATTTGTTAGAATGTCAATAGAAAGCCTAGTCCCAATGTTGTAAACAAGGCCCCAAAATCCAACACGACCAAATATATTTTATCTCCGAATTCCTGGAATGTTCCCATTCCCATTCCAGCAGTTTACAACATCCCGAATCTTGCAAGCTGGTCTGGCTGCCTTTCTGAGGTGGTGGTAAATAGTTTACTGCAAACAAACACACACGATGGCAGCAGTACGGTCAAAGACTTTCATTGGTGACTGGGGAGATAATTGAGGGAGGCTGATGTCTTCCACAAATTAAATTACAAAGTAAAAGATTATGAATCAAGGCAACAGAACAGAAGAGAGGGAATGAACCCACATCTGTCACCATGGCAATGGTGGATTTATGGAATCATACTGTAAGAAAACAGACCCTTAGCCTCCTGGCCTTTGAGCCCACTGACACCATGCCAATCTATTTAGCATCCACTCGTACATCACACTTCTATCCTCAGCAAAAACGGCCGTGCAAATCATAATCATAGGTGAAAGATAGCCCTGTCAAGCTCAGGGATTGGTGAGGAGCTGCAGGCGTTCATGTTGCCCATCTTCAAGAAATAAAAGGATAGAGTCTTTGAAGGAGACATCGTGGGAAGCAGTATCATTTATGTAGTTGTGGGAGTCAGTAAGTTTATAATAGAATGTGCAGGGAGGAACTGGAGATGCTGATTTCAACCGAAGATTGACATAAAAGGCTGGAGTAATTAAGCGGGTCAGACAGCATCTCTGGAGAAAAGGAATAGGTGATGTTTCTGGTCGAGACTCTTCTTCAGAAGTGAAATCACTAAAGGGAAGGAAGGTGTCGGTGATGATCCAAATGCATTTGAGTGCAGATGTGAAATTAATAGTGGTTAATAGAAACATAGAAACATAGAAACATAGAAAATAGGTGCAGGAGTAGGCCATTCGGCCCTTCGAGCCTGCACCGCCATTCAATATGATCATGGCTGATCATCCAGCTCAGTAGCCTGTACCTGCCTTCTCTCCATACCCCCTGATCCCTTTAGCAAAAAGGGCCACATCTAACTCCCTCTTAAATATAGCCAATGAACTGGCCTCAACTACCTTCTGTGGCAGAGAATTCCATTCTGGCAGAGAATTCCACAGTACTGCATGGGTGCAGGAGGTAGCACCAATGCAGTCATCAATGTGGCGGAGATAGTGTTTGGGGATAGGGACATTGTATGCCTGGAACAGGGATTGTTTGATGTACCTTACTAAGAGGTAGGCATACCCGGGGCCTAATGCGAGTGCCCATGGCTACGCCTTGGATTTGGAGGAAGTGGGAGGATTTGAACGAGACATTGTTGAGAGTGAGGACCAGCTTGTTGAGGACCAGCTCCGAAGGCGGAGGAGAATGTTCGTAGAGGGACATTGGCTGGATATACGATCGAGGAAGAAACGGATGGCTTTAAGGCCTTCCCGGTAGGGGATGGAGGTGGAGAGTGACTGAACGTCCATATTAAAGATATCAATTGTTCACCTACACCCTGAGGGCAGATATATGTTGGTGAAGGGGAGAAGAATCAGAGATGGATCATGCGAAAGTGGGAATGGTGTAAATTGATAGCAAACATAATGTAAATTATGAATTCTAAATGAGAGCAGAAAGCGACACTAATACAGTCATTAATGTACTGGATAAAGAGATGGGAGGATCATGTTCATAGGCCGAAGATACGCACTAAATACTGGAGTAACTCAGCAGGACAGGCAGCATCTCTGGAGAGAAGGAATGGGTAACATTTTGGGTCGAGATCCTTCTTCAATTGATGTCAGGGGAGAGGGAGATACTTAGATTAGGAAGTGTAAGGTGTGAAAATAGGACAAAGGGAATGGAGATCAAGGAAAATGTCGAATAGATCATTGTTAGCTGGGAGAAACTAACAACAAAGCAAACAGACATATAATGTAGTCAGAGACTGTAAGACTGGTCGGAGAACTGGGAAGGGATGGAGGGAGAGGGGAAGCAAGGGTTATTTGAAGTTAGGGAAGTCAATGTTCATACTACTGGGGTGTAAGCTGCCCAAGCGAAATATGAGGTGCTGTTCCTCCAATTTGCACTGGACCTCACTTTGACAATGGAGGAGGCCCAGGACAGAAAGGTCAGTGTGGGAATGGGAGGGGGAGTTAAAGTGTTTAGCAACCGGGGGATCAAGTAGCTTTAGGCGGACTGAGAGGAGGTGTTCAGCATAACGATCGCCGAGCCTGCGCTTGGTCTCGCCGATATATCGGAGTCCACACCTGGAACAGCGGATACAGTAGATGAGGTTGGAGGAGGTGCGAGTGAACCTCTGCCTCACCTGAAAAGACTGTTGGGGTCCTTGGACGGATTCGAGGCTGGAGGTTTAGGGACAGGTGTTGCATCTCCTGAGGTTGCAGGGGAAAGTACCTGGGGAGGGGGGGGGGGTGGGTTGGGTGGGAAGGGACGAGTTGACCAGGGAGTTGCAGAGGAAACGGTCTCTGCGGAAAGCGGAAAGGGGTGGAGATGGGAAGATGTGGCTAGTGGTGGGATCCCGTCAGGAGGTGGCGGAAATGTTGGATGATTATGTGCTGTGTGCGACAGATGATGGGGTGGAAGGTAAAACCGGTTTAAACCAGCATCTGCTGTTCCTTCCTACAACAAATGTTCATAGCCGTACAAGAAACTAATGGAAATAAAATTTGATGTCTCTTGGGACGCTAAAGCCAGAGAAAATATTAAAATCCTAGCACAAAAAACAGTAGAATGAAGTGTAAGTGTTGCAGCAGTAAAGTTATTTGGCATAGAGGAGAACAGACACCTGGGGTGGCGGGAGGAAAGGTGGTGTGGTTTTGAAGTGCTCAATCCTTTTGACATTCAGAGAGGTTTAACAATGCTCAATAGTCATCAGATCCTGTTTTTCATCTGCCAGGTGTGCTTTTGCAGTGCTGAACAAGGTCATTTGATTATTAGCAAAGCCCCAGTGTGGAGACCCCTCCATGAGGTTACTCACATCATGAGACACTGGTATAACAATAGGTGTGAACATTGAGAATTTGACTTTGAGAACAAGGGAGGAAGCAGGAAATCCAATGAATGTTAAACTGTAAACACAATGACTGAGATAATATACGATATTTCCTGTGTAGGAAGGAACTGCAGATGCTGGTTTGAAGTGAAGATAGACATAAAATGCTATCCCTTGTTCAAATTTAAAAAACACTGGAGCTTCTACAGTGAAAGGTCATTTGATTGAGGAAGTAGCGAATCATATAGTTGGGCATCGCAAAATTGTCATATTACATAATCGGGATTCAATATGGAATTCAACAATTTCACTTCTTTTCTCCCAACAAATGTTGTTGGATGATTTAGTTTCAACTTGTTCCTTCATTTTTCTCTTCTATCTCTCAGGTCTCGAACTGAAATGTCACCCATATTTCACTTAGGCAGCTTACAATCCAGTGGTATGAGTATTGAATTCTCAAACTTCGTGACCCTTGCTTTCCCTCTCTCTCCCCGTCCCTCCCCCATCCTAGTTTTCCGACTAGTCTCACTGTCCTCCTGATCAAATTTTACTGATTGCATGCCTCCTTGTCACCTTCCCCTCAGCTAACAATGAACCATTTTTCATTTCCTTATCATCATCTGCTTTGATCTGCTTTTTCACACCTTACCCTTCCATATCTCCATGTCTCCCTCTCCCCTGACAGTCTGAGGAAAGATCTTGACCCAAAACGGTGGCACGGTGGCACAGCGGTAGAGTTGCTGCCTTACAGCGAAAACGGAGTTTGTACTTTCTCCCCGTGACCTGCGTGGGTTTTCTCTGAGATCTTCGGTTTCCTCCCACACTCCAAAGACGTACAGGTTTGTAGGTTAATTGGCTTGGTAAATGTAAAAATTGTCCCTAGTGGGTATAGGATAGTGTTAATATGTGGGGATCGCTGGTCGGCGTGGACCCGGTGGGCTGAAAGGGCCTGTTTCCGCGCTGTATCTCTAAACTAAAACTAAAAGCCATTCCTTCTATCCAGAGATGCTGCCTGACCCGCTGAGTTACTCCAGCATTTTGTGTCGATCTTTGGTGTAAACCAGCATCTGCAGTTCCTTCCTACATCATCCCCTATCTGCAAACAGTGACTGCAGAGAGTGGGAAGTATTAGAATGATGCAGGGGAAGTGAATGGTCACAGGCTGAATGGGCTTTCACCTACAGTTATCAACGGATCAATGCAGTAATATTCGATTGGGAAGCAAACTCATTTAATATATTATTAAGCAACCAAAATGTTAGAAATGTTGAAAATCTGAAAGAAAAACAAAAGGACTGGATGTCCACATCTGTAGGTAACATTAGTGAAGAGAAATATAAGGAGAAAGATAAATGTTAGGAATGTATCTTTGGAAACTCTGAAGGATAAACTTTGAAAAGTCATAAGAAAATAACTGAGATGCTGGTACAAATCAAAGGTATTTATTCACAAAATGTTAGAGTAACTCAGCAGGTCAGGCAGCATCTTGGGAGAGAAGGAATGGGTGACGTTTCAGGTCGAGACCCTTCTTCTCCAGTCTGAAGAAGGGTCTCGACCCGAAACGTCACCCATTTCTTCTCTCCCGAGATGCTGCCTGACCTGCTGAGTTACTCCAGCATTTTGTGAATAAATACCTTTGAAAAGTCATAACCTCTCCTTACAGATGGTGAGCAATTTGCTTCCAGCAATTCGTACTTTTTCATTTACGTTACCACTGATATCATTCTTCCATTGGCCCCATGCAAACACAAATTGGAATTGGTTAATAAATTATCATTTAAAACGTAATAAACCCCACAACCTTAATTTTAATCGAGATAAATGTCCTAGGAATGAACATTCCCTATTTTTGTGAATGAAAAAGATTTGAATTTACCTTCAGTGTCATCTAGAATGGGTAGCACTGTCTGAAGCAGAAACTTTGTCTCAGTTGGAGTATACTGAAAGCCTAGGAACAGCTGAAGTGGGTAGTGTTCTTGTGGTCTTATATTAATTACCACTGTATCTTCATCTGAAGTGACATTTAGCTCCATACTCAAGGGATTTGTAAATGACTGGAACACTTTGGTTACGTTTTTCCTGGGAAGGTTAATCTGTTAAGAAAATGTGACAATCAAAAACATTTATCATGATTGGAAGATTTTTAAGGTCTAACTGCACTGAAAAATATAAAGCGTTAAATGATTCCGACCAGTCACAATGTTGGCTCTTGCAAAGGCACACTGCCACTCAGTAGCATGGTCAACTGCAGTTGCATGCACTAATCATGTAAGGCAGCAGGAGTTGTACTGAAGACAGACACAAAATGTTGGAGTAACTCAGCAGCATCTCTGGAGAGAAGGAATGGCTGACGTTTTGTGTCGAGACCCTTCTTCAGACTGTACTGTTGCATTGGAAGTATGCCCATTTTCAGGGACTACCTAATCTAACTTGGTTCTAACAAAAACAAGACTGTGTATTACTTGAGAACATTGATAGATACTCCAGATTTTGACAGGATTCAACTTCAGATGCTGCCAATAACAGTCCGAGGAGAATCATACAAGATCAAGAGTAAGAGCCACAGTTTGTCAAACTCCCACGTCACTAACACCGGTTTGTTATGGCAGTGGAGGCCGATTCTCTGGATGCTTTCAAGAGAGAGTTAGATACTCTTAATGATAGCGGAGTCAGGGGGTATGGGGAGAGGGCAGGAACGGGGTACTGATTGTGAATGATCAGCCATGATCACATTGAATGGCGGTGCTGGCTCGAAGGTCCGAATGGCCTCCTCCTGCACCAATTGTCTGTTGTAGCGTCTGAGAAGGGCACAAACATTAGTGGATTGAATTTTTCGCAATTACTGGATTCTTTAGCCAGAACCTATGCTCCAATGGGATTGCAAGGGGTTCCTGAGGGGCTCGAAGGTCAGATTTCAGCATAGATTTCAGTCAGATCTGTCAGGATGCTGATTTGGTTTATAGATCTGTTTAAGGGTCGCGACCCAAAGCATCACCCATTCCTTCTCTCCAGAGATGCTGCCTGTCCCACTGAGTTAGTCCAGCATTTTGTGTCCATCTTTGGTTTACAGTAAATTCAAACTAACTTTGAAAATCAATCTTTTTGCTCCAACATATATCTAATGTCCCGGTAGACAGCCTGAACAATAACAAGGATTACCTCTATGTTCTCTGATAGGTTGTAGACTGCTACTTCAGAGTTATTAGAGTACAGCAGAGTCAAACTACCCACATTCCCAGTGACCTGTTTACCCCCAACAGCCGAAAAGGGATTGAATGTAAAACCAGCCACCTGAAAAACAGAGGAGTACACACATTTGTAAATAATGGTTCACTTTACTAGATAGTTAGTTAACTTGCTGAATGGACAGTTTCTATCAGCAAGGAATAAGACACCTAAAGAGCCTGTTTTGGGCTCCGCGGCGCTCTGACTCTATCCCATGTAAAGCTGCATAAGGATATTACGCTGAGAAAAAAATGCAATTACTTACTTTTATTTGAATTGAAGGGTCTGCATCGATGATGTGCTTTAAAGCTCTTCGAGAAGGTAAGGTGAAACTTACACGGCCAGGTCCTGGGGTAGAAACTATGCCATTGGGTAAGTCAGTTGATCTGTTCCTGTAATGAAAACATGCGTTACTCTTCAGTGCTAATATACAAGTTACACATCAATACTCTGCATGTCGACAGACAATTTGAACGTAGGGCAGATCTTCTATTGCCCTGGAATCCCCAGGCGTCCGCATATTTGTATCCATGGTGCTGATGTGGTCATGCACTGGGAGTAACTGCTCCCAGTCAATAGAGCCTCAGGGCCTTAACGAACAGTGAGACCCCTCTCCTAACCGTATTCATAAACATTCAAAATCATTCTGCGAAGAGGTGGGCGACCGTCTCCTCTCCACGGCAGCCGTCCCGAGGGCAGCGTGCGCTGGATGTGAGGTTCCGACGGTGCGGGAAAGATCTGACTGGGAGGGCTCCCCTCGCTGCCAGCCAAGCCAGGTCTTGGTGCTTGTTGGTGAGTTCTGGCGAAGAGGCACTTTGCCAGACAAGCTGGGCAGTCTGCTCTGGCAACCACGCCACAGGATAATCAAATATAATCAAAAATGTAGATTATGAAAAAAATGTGGTTGGAAGACCAAAACACACACATTCACACACGTCAGACCAAATAAATGAATGTAAATAATGCAAATAAACTAATCAAATAAAAAGCTTCACCTCCTTTTCATTTCAATGGGCCAACTGTATTTGTGCCAGGTTAGACTGGAACAGGTTCAGTTGAAATGTGCACTGGCCTTCTGGACTCCAGAGTTGTGGGCTAACACAGCTCAAGTTCCCAGGACTGTGGAGTGGTGGGCAGTGTTGCAAACACTGCTTAGCACTGGCCAAGTATATGTCTTACCTGATGGCAGATCTACACGGATTTCAATTGAAGAATTACTTCATGTCATTCCAATATCATCTTTAGAGCAATGGAGATATAAGGAACTGCAGATGCTGTAAAAAACAGGTGTCCCAACCCAAACCGTCACCAGTGTATTCCTCCATGGATGCTGCCTGAACTGCTGAGTTACTCAAGCACTTTGTGTTTATTTACTTTCAGAGCGATATGGTTTCATAATGTAATGCTGCATTGGAAATGTTCTAAGCTAAATGCCTTTACTTACCTGCTCCCTTTCAGACCCTTGGTCATGGTACCAACTCCCATAACTCACAGTCCCATGACCCCCAGCCCAATTGCCTCTGGCTCTTGCCCCATACTTCTCTGCTCCTTGATCTCCTGACCCATCAAATTCCCTGACACTATTGATCTGCAGATCATTGATCGTCATCCACAAAACAAAAACAGGTTTTGATTTCCAAGCACCCCATCTAAAATGATGCTCTTGTCCATCCGAATGGATAATCCCCACACCACTCTGTCCTAACCAGGGACAATAGACAATAGGTGCAGGAGTAGGCCATTCGGCCCTTCGACCCAGCACCGTCATTCAATGTGATCATGACTGATCATTCTCAATCAGTACCCCGTTCCTGCCTTCTCCCCATACCCCCTGACTCTGCTATCCTTAAGAGCTCTATCTAGCTCTCTCTTGAATGCATTCAGAGAATTGGCCTCCACTGCCTTCTGAGGCAGAGAATTCCACAGATTCACAACTCTCTGACTGAAAAAGTTTTTCCTCATCTCCGTTCTAAATGGCCTACCCCTTATTCTTAAACTGTGGCCCCTTGTTCTGGGCTCCCCCAACATTGGGAACATGTTTCCTGCCTCCAACGTGTCTAACCACTTAATAATCTTATACGTTTCAATAAGATCCCCTCTCATCCTTCTAAATTCCAGTATGTACAAGCCTAGTCGCTCCAGTCTGTCAACATACGACAGTCCTGCCATTCCGGGAATTAACCTAGTAAACCTACGCTGCACGCTCTCAATAGCAAGAATATCCTTCCTCAAATTTGGAGACCAAAACTGCACACAGTACGCCAGGTGCGGTCTCACTAGGGCCCTGTACAACTGCAGAAGAATCCTGCAATGTCGAGCTAGACTCAGCCTAGACCTCTGTTGTAACACTCCACAGCACTGCTGGCCCAATCTCTCTCCCCTCTAACCTGGTCTCAGTCTCAGGCACTGAACCATACAAAATATTTTCCGGCACACTGCAGAGTGACATTACAGCGCAATGTTAAAGTGGAACTATGGTTTTAGACAGTCGCCATTAAGTGGACTCAAGAGCTCGATTCCATCTGCTCAGCTCAGAGATGAGAGTGCTTTCATTTGAGACACAGCTGAAACCCACAGCTGAAAGAAAGGTGGCAAAAGGCAGATTCTCTTCGTATCCAAATCGGCAAGGATGCCCTGGTCAACTTCACCCGAAGCAATGCATCAGTCACTTTTCTCACTCGTGTTTTTTAGTTAGTTTCTGCACACAGGTTGGTTACCAGATTCCCTCAACAATTACATTTCAAAACGTAAAACATTTTGGAGCTTTCAAAAATCTATAAAAGTTTGTTTTCTATCTAAAAGACCTCACTTCCTACAGAAGTCAGTCTGAAGAAGGGTCTCGACCCGAAACGTCACCCATTCCTTCTCTCCCGAGATGCTGCCTGACCTGCTGAGTTACTCCAGCATTTTGTGAATAAATCACTTCCTAAAGCATTCCTCCCCTCAGTCAAACTGCCCAATATAACTGGTCTGTGCAGGGACTCAGAGACAGAACGGCGATATGCATGAGCAGGGAGTGGCCAATACCAACAGCATCATGTTCCACCTCTTCTGGAGAGCAAAGGAATGTAACAAAACTGAAGACATTATACAGGTATATCTCCTAGTCACTGCATTGCACACAATTAGGTTGGAGTTAAGTGTAATTGAAATCCGACATTAATCCTGAAAAGACCCATTTTCAATGATTGCAAAGTACTGGTGTTCCAGAAAGCAGGAAGAATCCGTACAAAAACATCATTTAAATTACCTTTGGTAATATTTGCCAAAGAAGCACTTATATCCATTTTAATAACTATTACCCTTTTTGTTTTAATTAGTTTAACATTTCCATTAAAAATAAAACTAAGAGATCAAATAATTTTTAAATATGACAATTGTATTTCCTACCAAAGAACATAAAGGTTACAAATTTAAATGTCTCAAAAAGTTATTTCCCAAAATGTTCTTTTTGTTTTAAGGCTATAACTATCAGTAGTAATGTGAATGAATTACCTGCTTAAGTACACGCTAAGTTTCAGTCCTTGCAAAGTAACTGGTTTATCTCCTTCCTTTATCGTGGCTAAAACCACAGTGTGTATTTTCTCCAGAGACTGCATCAGATTGTTTGTCATTAGAATCTTCTAATGAAAGGGAAGAAATCATTATTTTTTCTGTTTCTTTAGGACATTGTTCGTCTTCATTTCATTTATATTCCTCAATATGAAAGAGTCAGTTAGAAAATTATTTCTCTCCCTAATGCCTATAACAATGATATTACAGAAGCAAACTCTTTTAAGAAAATATGGGATAGTAAATGTGTAACGGGTAGAGTGGGAGAAGAACTTCTTGGATGTATCTAGGAGAACTATTTCCATCAGCACATTCGCAGGCTGACTCAGACATATGCACTACTGGCGGGAAGGAAGTGCAGACGTTGGTTTACACCAAGATAGCCACAAAATGCCGGAGTAAATCAGCGGGACAGGCAGCATCTCTGGAGAGAAGGAATGGGTGACGTTTCGGGTCGAGACCCTTCTTCAAACTTTCTCCTCCAGAGATCCTACTCTGCAGAGATGCTGCCTGTTCCGCTGAGTTGAGTTACTCCAGCATTTTGTGTTTATCTTCGGTTTAAACCAGCATCTGCAGTCCCTTCCCACCACTAATCACTTACATGCAGCAGGCAGTGAAGAAAGCGAATGGTATGTTGGCATTCATAGCAAGAGGATTTGAGTTTAGGAGCAGGGAGGTTCTGCTGCAGTTTTACAGGGCCTTGGTGAGACCGCACCTGGAGTATTGTGTGCAGTTTTGGTCTCCTAACCTGAGGAAAGATGTTCTTGCCTTAGAGGGAGTACAGAGAAGGTTCACCAGATTGATCCCTGGGATGGCGGGACTTTCATATGAAGAAAGACTGGATAGACAAGGCTTGTACTCGATGGAATTTAGAAGACTGAGGGGGGATCTTATAGAAACATATAAAATTCTTAAGGGGTTGGAGAGGCTAGATGCGGGAAGATTGTTCCCGATGTTGGGGGAGTCCAGAACCAGGGGTCACAGCTTAAGGATAAGGGGGAAGTCTTTTAGGACCGAGATGAGAAAACATTTCTTCACACAGAGAGTGGTGAGTCTGTGGAATTCTCTGCCACAGAAGGTAGTTGAGGCCAGTTCATTGGCTATATTTAAGAGGGAGTTAGATGTGGCCCTTTTTGCTAAAGGGATCAGGGGGTATGGAGAGAAGGCAGGTACAGGCTACTGAGCTGGATGATCAGCCATGATCATATTGAATGGCGGTGCAGGCTCGAAGGGCCGAATGGCCTACTCCTGCACCTATTTTCTATGTTTCTATGTTTCTATCCTATTTCCACAGCTGCATGCAGCTAACTGTACACAAAGTCAGACAGAATTTCAATAAATGCATCTGAACATTTTACCAATTTTATAAATGCATCCAAACTTTGTTTACCCCCACGTCATTATGGTTCCTATCACTCTCCATTTAACAGAATAATATTTGAAGAAATTATAATTCTTTGAGAAGCCACAGACTAAAGTGCTGATAGACACAAAATGCTGGAGAAGCTAATGGGTGGCGGTCGAGGCCCTTCTTCAGGCTCCATTATTGGGTCAGGTTCTGATGAAAGAGGAAGGCCAAGTGAAGTATGTACCAGTGGGGGAACATTCGGGGAACAGTCTTCATAGTATCCTGGAATGTAGAATAATCATGGAAAGGATCAAGGAGCAATTTAGAGTAAGAATCTATATTAAAAAGAATCATAATATCAATGGGTTGAAAATGGAACCAACCAGGGTGCAACCAGAGTCTAAGATTGAGAGACAAGACTCTGCCTCACTAATGAATGACAGGCTAAACTCTGAAGAATCAAGAGTCAAGAGTGTGTTATCGTCATACTGTACGTCCCAGACAGAACAATGAAATTCTTACTTGCAGCAGCACAACAGAATATGTAAACATAGTAGTACTCTGTAAAAGATATAATGGCTGTAGGGAAGAAACTGTGTCTAAACCTGAATGTTAAGAGTTCTGCACGCTCTTTCAGAAGTGGAATGAGAGCGTGACCAGGGTGGTGGGGGTCTCTGATGATGCCGGCTGCCATTTTGAGGCAGCGACTCCTGCAAATCCCTTCGATGAAGGGGAGGTCAGAACCCGTGATGAACAGGACAGTGTTCACTCTCCACACACATCCCGGTACATCCCTATGAGGGAAGGGAAGCACAAGCAAAGCCAGATATTCCAATCCACCCCAGTTACTGTGGACATTGCTGTGGAGGATTGCAAATTTCACACCTCGTTTGAAAAATTACTTTAAAAATAAACCCATTATACTTCAACGAGAAGCATTAACCCAATTTCTCTTTCCATAGATGCTTCCTGCCCTCCTGAGTGGTTTCCAGTATTTTTCTACTTTTATTTCTGATTTCCAGCATCTCCAGTTTCTCGCATTCAATTGAATCTCATCAAAGGGGATCCAGCAAGAAATGATAATCGGGGAGACATTATTATTCACTGATTTGTTAATGGCAATTTATGTGCGACTAACTTGATCTGAGAAGGTTCATGAGGACAAGTAAGTGATGTCTAGGTGAACATTCAAAAGGTGTTTGGTAATGTGATAATAAACTTCTGTGGAAAAGTAAAGTTCAATGGAGAGGCACTGACAACATGGCTCCAAAATTAACTAAAGAACAGAGCAATTGTACCATAGCTATGGTTACATTTTGGGCTGGATGAAGAAGATATATAGTGGTATTTAGCCAAAGATTATTATGAGGATTGTTGCTTTTCTTTGCATGATTAGATGAATATTGGGTTCTGTATAAAAATGAAACGGTGTTAAGCCACAAAATGATTATTGAGCAACAGGTAGTATTTATAAAGATTACCTCAGCCAATCTACTCAACAACAATAATTTTATTCTGCATATTACACTTTATCTTGTAGTTAAGATACTGAACATTTGTAATGCTTTTTAAATAATCAATTTGTTGACATCATAAATAAAATAGATATTTTTAGCTCTTGCATTTTCACAAATATTGGTCTCTGCTTTTCAAAAATAGTTCACACTGTTAATCATTCTGAGACATTTCAATGTGAAACAAAAGCACTGTAAAATGAATGTTACATCTTCATGTATTCCACTTTCAAATCTTCTGGTCTAAGTTATACACAGTATGATAATTTACCATGTCCCTTGTGGAGGTGTTTATTGCAGGTTCCAGCTCCATTGTTGCAAACAATTGGTCCACTGCATGAAACAAAGAATTGGCAACTAAGTCTATTTTTTCAAGAGAGTTATTGGCGTTATCTTGTAGGTGCAGCAACTGCGTACTCAGGGACAGAAGCACTTCACTGGCTTTAACCTACAATGGAAGTTGAAGAGTTCAAATGGAATCAGAAAAGGGCATGCTACAGTAAGCACATATTTCGATCATGCTCTCCTTTTATTTTCCAAATTAATGGTTGACATTTTGGAACTTGACTCAATCTGGGAGGAGGGGGAGCAAAGAACAGAACTATGGGACACAGAGGAGACACAGGTGGGGTGGGGGTCTACCTAGAGCAGCAAGCGACAAACCACATTTACTAAAGAAAAAGGACATCTTGGATGTCTTAGAATGGAAAGCCTCATCTTGGGGCCAGGTGCGGTGGAGACAGAGGGGTTGAGAGTAAGGGTCAGGGTGGGAGGAGGAGCCCAGATCACTGTGGGAGTCAGTGGATTTGTAGCAGATATCAGTCAATAGTCTGTCCCCTGTGTTGGAGACAGGGAGATTAAGAAAAGGGAGAGAGGTGTCGGAGATAGTCCTAGTGAATTTGAGTGGAGGGTGGAAGTCGGTGGTTAGTTAATGACATCAGTGGGTTCTGCATGGGTGCAGGGGGCAGTCCTGATGCAGTCGTCGATGTGGCGGGGAGAGAGTTGGGGGATGGTGCCACTGTATGCCTGGAACAAGGCCTATTCAATGTGACCAACAAAAGGGCAGGCACAGCTGGGGACCATGCACCTTTAACTTGGAGAAAGCGAGAGAAATCAAAAGAGAAGTTGTTGAGGGTGAAGACAAATTCTGCCAGACGTAGGAGAGTTGTTATAAGGTCAAAAGGGATAGGAGAATTATGCCATTCGGCCCATCAAGTCTATTCCGCCATTAAATCATGGCTGATCTATCTCTCCCTTCTAACCCCATTCTCCTGCCTTCTCCCCATAACCCTTGACACCCGTACTAATCAAGAATCTATTGATCTCTGCCTTCAAAATATCCAAAGAATTCCACAGATTCATCACCCTTATCTCTCTAAACCTGTCCTATCCATGTACCTGTCTAAATGTTTCTTAAACGTTGCGATAGTACCTGCCTCAACTACCTCCCCTGGCAGCCCGTTCCATACACCTACCACCTTTTGCGTGAAAAAGTTAAGCCTCAGATTCTTATTAAATCTTTCCCCCCCTCACCTTGAACCTATGTCCTCTGGTTCTCGATTCCCCTACTCAGGGCAAGACACTGTGCATCTGCCCGATCTACTCCTCTAATGAGAGTGGTAGTAGAGGTCTCTGTTTGCGGAAGAACCAGAGGGCCTTGCAACCTCCCAGGTGGGGGATGGTGACGTACAAGGACTGGACGTCCATGGTAAAGATGGGGCAACGGGGGCCTAGAATAGACATTAGACAACAGGCAATAGGTGCAGGAGGAGGCCATTCGGCCTTTCGAGCCAGCACCGCCATTCATAGAAACATAGAAACATAGAAAATAGGTGCAGGAGTAGGCCATTCGGCCCTTCGAGCCTGCACCGCCATTCAATATGATCATGGCTGATCAGCCAGCTCAGTAGCCTGTACCTGCCTTCTCTCCATACCCCCTGATCCCTTTAGCAAAAAGGGCCACATCTAACTCCCTCTTAAATATAGCCAATGAACTGGCCTCAACTACCTTCTGTGGCAGAGAATTCCACAGACTCACCACTCTCTGTGTGAAGAAATTCAATGTGATCATGGCTGATCATTCTCAATCAGTACCCCGTTCCTGACTTCTCCCCATACCCCCTGACTCCGCTATCTTTAAGAGCTCTATCTAGCTCTCTCTTGAATGCATTCAGAGAATTGGCCTCCACTGCCTTCTGAGGCAGAGAATTCCACAGATTTACAACTCTCTGACGGAAAAAGTTTTTCCTCATCTCAGTTCTAAATGGCCTACCCGTTATTCTTAAACTGTGGCCCCTTGTTCTGGACTCCCCCAACATTGGGAACATGTTTCCTGCCTCTAACGTGTCCAACCCCTTAATAATCTTATACGTTTCGATAAGATCCCCTCTCATCCTTCAAAATTCCAGTGTATACAAGCCTAGTCGATCCAGTCTTTCAACATATGACAGTCCCGCCATTCCGGGAATTAACCTAGTAAGCCTACGCTGCACGCCCTCAATAGCAAGAAAACTTATTGATGAGTTGAAGGACTTGTGACATTTCACGATGTTTGCAGGATTTTCTATTACATCCATTTTGTCCACAAGCTTATACAAAGTGCATGATTTACGGGAGGCACAAGGTGCCTTTACTTCAGATACACACATACAAGAGCACAGCACCGGGCAGCCCCTTCGACCCATAATGTCAATGCCGACCATGGCACCAAGTTACCCAAATCTCCTCTACTTGCATAATATTCATATCCATAACCCACCACAAGGGCGGCATGGTGGCACATCAGTAGGGTTGCTGCCTTGCAGCGCTTGCAGTGCCAGGGACCCAGGGTCAATCTCGAATACAGTGCTGTCTGTACGGAGTTTGTACGTTCTCCCCGTGACCGTGTGGGTTTTCTCCGAGATCTACGATTTCCTCCCACAATCCAAAGACGTACAAGTTTGTGGGTAAATTGGCTTGGTATGTATAAATTGTTCCCAGAGTGTGTAAGAATAGTGTTACTGTGCGGGAATCGCTGGTCGGTGCGAACTCAGTGGGCCGAAGGGCCCGTTTTCCCGACGGTATCTCTAAACTAAACTAAACATTCTCTGCTTATCCATGTGCCTTTCAAAAACCTCTTAACTGCCCCTATTGTTTCTGCCTCCACCACCATCCCTGGAAGCATTTTCCTGGTACACTCTGCTCACTGTGAAAAAGACTTACCCGAAACTTCCCTTTTAAGCTTTGCCCCTCTCAACTTAAAGCTGTGTCCTCTAATCTTTGGCATTTCCAAGACTGGGAAAGAATATTCTGAATAAAACATAATATGTTTCTACTTAAATTCTATGAGTTACAACAAACAAATGCTCTGCGTCCTTACTTGTGCTGTTGACGTCAGATTGCTGCCGGTTTTGATCAAGCCATCTAGAAATGCTGATGCCTCTTCTACCTTGATCAAGTTATCCGCACTTCTCATTAGGCAGTGGAAATACAGCCTTTTCTCTTCTGCCGTCTTGCCAAGATCCAGGCGAGTGTAGGAGAAACAACAGATTCATGAGAAATCATGTCATCTTACCCAGATTTCTACCATTTCTCCACATCCCTTGTTCTGTATTTGGAGGTGGTGTGTGCAAATGCGATTCTCCTACCGGCTCTATCAGTGGCCCTTGTCATCAGGTGTGTGAAGCTTCGAATGTCCTTCTCCGTGGCAGTGCCAGCAACTCCGTGTCGATTTAAGAGACAGAATCCATCACAACTGATGTTGAGATTTGTATGTTATGCAGTTCACTAGTTTTGATACGGAAATCCCAATTTAGAAGCAACGTTACAAAATAAAATCTATGCATGGGCTTGCACCTAAATTATTGCTGAATTCTCATTTAGGTATTATTTTCCGTTTGCTACCTATTCCAATCTGGTAAGGGGGAAGAGAGGTTCGACCTAGACACAAAATGCTGGAGTAACTCAGTGGGACAGGCAGCATCTCTGGAGAGAAGGAATGGGTGACGTTTCGGGTCGAGACCCTTCTTCAGACTGATGTCAGGGGAGGGGGCGGGACACAGATAGAATGTAGTTGGAGACAGGAAGACTGATGGGAGAACTGGGAAGGGGGAGGGGATAGAGAGGGAAAGCAGGGTCTATCTGAAGTTAGAGAAGTCAATGTTCATACCGCTGGGGTGTAAACTACCCAAGGTTTGACCGAGCCAGCTGAGAACGCAGGAGGGGGCAGGGACATCTCTTGCTGGGACAATGTTTTTGCAAACCATGGGCAGTCCTGCTTCCACACATGTTCATGAAATGAACGCTGAAGAGGGTCTATTTATTGCCTCTACCAAATCTCAATTTATGAGATTATCTGACAACTTATCAGGTCATAAGGTCATAAGTGATCGGATCAGCATTAAGCCCATTCGGCCCATCAAGTCTACTCCGCCATTCAATCGTGGCTGATCCATCTCTCCCCCCTAACCCCATTCTCCCGCCTTCTCCCCATAACCACTGACACCCGTACTAATCAAAAATCTATCTCTCTCTACCTTAAAAATATCCATTGAGTTGTGCGGTTGTGATGAATTCTGTCTCTTAAATCAACATCGAGTTGCTTGCACAGCCAAGGACGGGGACACTTGCAGCTTCATGGATCTGTTGCTTCTGCCACTTTCCGGTTTCATTTGCCAGATTTGGGGATAATGCTCGTGGCTGATTTTGTGACTTCAGTCTATTAAATGCACAGCAGGATTTGGATTCCCCTTCAAACATATGCAGCAATGAGTGAAGCCATTTACTGTGACAAATTTACTGAACCCCACTTCCATACAGCACTGCTTAATCTGTCCAAATAGGAATGGCTGTGTGGAGATTTGTGGAACATAGTCCCATTGGTTGAGGCGCTATAAGCAGACAACGATTGGCTAACTGAGGAAATCAGCCATGATATCTGATGGATACACACAAAAAGCTGGAGTAACTCAGCGGGACAGGCAGCGTCTCTGGAGAAAAGGAATGGGTGACATTTCGGGTTGAGATCCTTTTTCAGACAGAGAGTCAGCGGAATGGGAAAGGAGAGATATATAGTCGGTGATATAGACAAATGTTTATCATTTATATATGCACCCCTCAATAGCAAACAATAGATCAACTTAAATGAACAAAATTGTCATTTAAAATTTGATCTTCCCAACTAGGGTTTTGTGAGGGCTAGCTAAATTAGCAAGTATTTAGCTTCTGAAACACTTGAGTCTTCTAAAGCCCTTTAGACAATATATTGTTTGTTTTCAGATTTACTTTAAATATTGTCTTATTAAATCTTTGTTGGGGAAAATCTGTAATTGGAACACTTGGTTTAACTCTCCATATCCTAGTCTGATGGATAAAGCCAGAAAGGAGTTTAATCTTCCTAACTAAGTGTGGTCGTGGTGGTGGCTGGGTGGTTAAGGTGGCTAAGGTGATGGACTAGAAATCCATTAGGGATTCACCGCGCAAGTTCGAATCCAGCTGACTACAAGAACAGCAGCTCTGGAGGGGATTTTTCAGAAGGCTTTTGATAAGGTGCCACATGTGTGGCTGCTAAAGAAGATGCGAGCCCATGGTGGAAGAGGGCAGATACGAGCATGGATAGCAAGTCAAGTCAAGTTTATTTGTCACATGCACATACACGATGTGCAGTGCAAAAAAAGAATTACAGTTACAGCATATAAATTAAAATTAATACAGAAAAGAAAAATTTAGTCCCATGAGTTATAATAGTTAACAGTCCTGATGGCCTGTGGGAAGAAACTCCGTCTCATCCTCTCTGTTTTCACAGCGTGACAGCGGAGGCTTTTGCCTGACCGTAGCAGCTGGATCAGTCCGTTGCTGGGGTGGTAGGGGTCCCCCATGATCTTGCTTGCTCTCGATCTACACCTCCTGATGTATAGGTCCTGCAGGGGGGCGAGTGTAGTTCCCATAATGCGTTCTGCCGAACGCACTACTCTCTGCAGGGCCTTCCTGTCCTGGGCAGAGCTGTTCCCAAACCAGACTGTGATGTTGCCAGACAGGATGCTCTCTACAGCCCCAGAGTAGAAGCAATGAAGGATCCTCAGAGAGACTCTGAATTTCCTCAGCTGTCTAAGGTGGTAAAGGCGCTGCTTTGCCTTACCCACCAGTGCGGCAATGTGTGTTGTCCATGTCAGATCCTCTTTGATGTGGACTCCCAGGTATTTAAAGCTGCTCACCCTATCCACAGTAGACCCATTTATTTCCAGGTTGGCTGAATGGCAGAAGGCAACGAGTGGTAATAAAGGGGGCTTTTTCTGGTTGCCTGCCAGTGCCTAGCGGTGATCTGCAGGGGTCGGTGCTGGGGCCGCTACTCTTCACGTTGCATATCAAAGATGTGTTCAAGGGAATTGAAGGCTTTGTGGCCAAGTTTGCAGATGGTACAACGATAGGTGGAGTGGCAAGTAGTGTAGTCAAAGCATAGACTCTGCAGAAGGACTTGGACAGGTTGGGAGAGTGGCCAAGAGGTTTCAGATGGAATACTGCATGGCAAAGTGTGGAGTGGTGCATTCTGGAAGTAGGAATAAAGGCGCAGACTACTTTCTATATGGGGAGAGAATTCAGAAATTGGAGGTGGAAAGAGTCCTGCACAGGATTCCCAAAAAGTTAACTTACAAGTCGAATCGGTAGCAAGGAAGGCTAATGCAATGCTAACATTTATTTCAAGAGGATCAGAATATTTAAAAATATGAATGTAATGTTGAGGCTTTCTAAGGCACTGGTCAGACTGCATTTGGAGTATTGTGAGCAGTTTTGGGCCCCATATCTGAGGGAGGACGTGGTGGCATTGGAGAGGGTCCAGAGGAGGGGGTTTACGAGACTGATCCCAGGAATGATTGGGTTATCATATGATGAGCGTTTGACAGCACTGGGATTGCACTCGCTGGAGTTCAGAAGGATGAGGGGGACCTCACTGAAAATTATCTTCTTAATAGTGAAAGGCTTGGACAGAGTGGGTGTGGAGAGGATGTTTCCACTTGTGGAAGAGTATAGGACCACAGGCCATATCCTCAGAATAAAAGGACATACCTTTAGAAAAGGTGATGAGGGGGAATTTCTTTAGTTAGAGGGTGATAATTCTGTGGAAATGGCTGTGGAGACCAAGTCAATTGCTATTTTAAAGGCAGAGATTCTCCACTGGTAAGAGTACCAGGGGTTATAGGGAGATGGCTGGAGAATGGGGTTGTGAGGGAAAGATAGATCAGCCATGATTGAATGGTGGAGTGGAGACGTGATGGACAGAATGGCCCAATTCTGCTCCTATCACTTATGAGCATATGAACCTTCCCTTTTCCATGATCAGTAAGGGTACCACTCTGTCAGAGTTGGCAAGCACACAAGACACATTACACAGCTTCAGTAACCAAATTGTAATTCAGCCATTAACACTGCCTCCAAAGGAAATGGCGCATGGCATGAATTAAAACATCTTACCATATTTGGACTTTGCTCCCTTATGGTTGGATCTGTAAAAGTAAATGGAAGCATTGAAAAACAGTGTCAAAATATATATCTTTCAAAAAAAGAACGATCTTGTTGTTTTCATTCATTTACACAACACGGATTTCATTGGCAAGCCCAGCATTCGTGGCCAATCTGAAGTTAACTTCTGCACCTTCTTGAATAGCTACAGTCTAATGCAGATAATTTCACAACGTTATTGGGCAGGATTTACCTGTGCGTCCAGCTACAACACAAGACTGATAATAAATGACCAGATCATTGTGAGCTCGGCTGGTGGTATTCCCAAATGCCAGTTGTCTTATCCTTCTGAGTGATAAATGTTTGCAGGTTTGGAAGGTGCTATCAGAGTAGCCCAAGAAAGTTAATGTAGTGCATTTTATGGATGGTGTATACTACATCCATGGTACAATGATGGTGTCAGGAATGAATATTTGGGTTAGTAGATAGGGTGCCAAACAAACATTTGACAGCACTGGGCATCTACTCGCTGGTGTTCAGAAGGTTGAGGGGGAACCTCATTGAAACCTACAGAATAATGAAAGGCATAGATAGAGTGGATGTGGAAAGGATGTTTCCACTGGTGGGAGAGTCTAGTACCAGAGGCCATAGCCTCAGAATTAAAGGGCGCTCTTTCAGAAAAGAGGTGAGGAGGAACTTCTTTAGTCAGAGGGTAGTTAATCTGTGGAACCCATTGCCACAGATAGCTGTGGATATTTGTAAGGCAGAGATTTAGAAAAATTATTGATTTGAACGGGTGTCAAGGGCTATGGGGAGAAGGCAGGAAAATAGGATTAGGAGGCAGAGATCAGCCATGATTGAATGGCGGAGTAGACTCGATGGGCCGAATGGCCTTATTCTACTCCTGTAACTTGTGAGAGCTCTGTGGGGGGAGGACCACATTGCATGTAATTTTTATTCTGAATAAAGTTCACCTTAAAAATATAAAGAAAATCAACAACAGTGCTGACCCTTTCAGCCAGACTGTTTCCGTGCTGTGAAGTTATTAGAGCTTAACAGAGCCAGTATGCCTCCATATTGGAAAGTATCACAAAAAGCTGGAGTAACTCAGCGGGTCAGGCAGCACCTCAGGAGAGAAGGAATGGGTGACGTTTCTTCAGACTGAAGAAGGGTCTCGACCCGAAACGTCACCCATTCCTTCTCTCCTGAGATGTTGCCTGACCCGCTGAGTTACTCCAGCTTTTTGTATAAGAAAATAACTGCAGATGCTGGTACAAATCGAAGGTATTTATTCACAAAATGCTGGAGTAACTCAGCGGGTCAGGCAGCATCTCAGGATAGAAGGAATGGGTGATGTTTCGGGTCGAGACCCTTCCTCAGTCTAGACCCGAAACGTCACCCAGCTTTTTGTGATACCTTCGGTTTGTACCAGCATCTGCAGTTATTTTCCTACACTCCTATCCATATTGGAAAGGTTGTATATCGCTGAAAATATCAAGAAAACTAACCAATTAAATATGAAAAATAAAAATCTGACTATTCCAATGATTTGTTGACCTTTAGATTTAGAACTTAGGCCTTCTGCAGCGAGGAGCAAAACAGCAGCTACCTTCAGGGAACCTGCTGCTTCACTGCTCCGCAGTTCACCTGTGGACTTTGCCTATGTGGATCACTTTCACAATGGGTGAAACAGATGGTGCTCTCAAGGGAAAAATAGCTGGCTAAATGTTTAATTGTGACAAACATCTGTAAACAATGGTGCAGGAGAACAGCTGTTCTTAATAAAGCCCTTTTGTAGTATCAATTTGTAAAATAGCTTTTTTAACTAAGGCTGTTACCTCAAATGAATAGGTAGGAAAGTATGTGAACAACATACGATTGAATGCTTAATCAAACAGGAGATTCTCCAGTTACCATTCTCAAAGAATACATTATGTGTTTAATGCTTCTGTTCTTTTGTAAGTGGCATTGAATTGTGCCGTCAGTCAATTTCCATTTAATTTAGGAAATATACGTTGTCATTATTAACAATGAATCATTTATATACATCTTAGTGGCCAGACAAAGTGAAGATTTATTTGTAAATCATAATATTAAATGTGTGCTTTATCAAGTTCCTGAAAAGTGAAGTGGAGTGTGTTTTGTTCCATGCCGCGTTATTTAACCCATTTACTTTTTAGTGGCCTGATTATTTAAACAATTTGCACAATACTGTGCAATAAAGTGAAGGAAAATTAATGATATTGATGCATTTTTCATTAGCTTGGACTGCTCTGATACTAATCTCTTCATTGATCATGGGCGGCACTGTGGTGCAGCGGTAGAGTTGATGCCTTACAGTGCCAGAGGCTCGGGTTCGATCCTGACCACGGGCGCCATCTGTATGGAGTTTGTATGTTCTCCCCGTGACCTGTGTGGGTTTTCTCCGGGTGTTCCAGTTTCCTCCCACGCTCCAATGATGTGCAGATTTCTTGGTTAATTGGCTTTGGTAAAATTGTTAATTTCCCTAGAGTGTGCTGGATAGCGTTAGTGTACGGGGATCCCTGGTCAGCACGGACTCGGTGAGCCAAATGGCCTGTTTCCGCGCTGTATCTCAGTCAGGGGGTATGGGGAGAAGACAGGAACGGGGTACTGATTGAGAATGATCAGCCATGATCACATTGAATGGCGGTGCTAGCTCGAAGGGCCGAATGGCCTCCTCCTGCACCTATTGTCTATTGTCTATCTCCTAAAACTAAACTAAAATTGCAATGGTCTTGCTTTAGTTGTCAAAGCAAGCGATGTCCCATTGCAGCCACATCTTAAACCTGGAAAAATGTTCTGTCAATGGACTTTGGAGATGGTGACACGCAGTTTGATGCAATTGAGCTCCACTGTTCTGTTCTCTTGAGGATAGGGTTGCCAACTGTCCCATATTGGCCGGGACATCCCGTATTTTGGGCTAAATTGGTTTGTCCCGTACGGGATCGCCCTTGCCCTGTATTAGGCCCGGGGAGCGCTGTCGGCCCGGATGCTGTAGGCCCGGACGCTGTAGGCCCGGACGCTGTAGGCCCGGATGCTACAGGTCCCGCCAGTGTAGGTCCCGACAATGTAGGCTAAACTAACTGAGATTTCTGAATGGTGCTTCTTCCTGCATCAGAATAATACGCCATTCCCTTTTCTAAAAAATCCATACAAAATGTTTTTTTAATTGAAACTATAGTCAGTGCCTTATGTAAACTGAATATAAAATGTCAGTGATATGAAAGTGTTCTATTGAAGCTTGATTTTGAATAATAATATCTTTCCACTCCCCCACTCAGATTATAATCAATGGGTAAAATCTGTTGTGTGTCTGCTCAGGTACTACACCACCTCACCACAACACCTTGCCCCTACCCCCTCCGCTGCCCCCTGCCATCCCTCCTCTAGTCTGACCTAGGTCCACCTTGCACAACCTCCCTGCCCAGCAAACACTTTCTGGAGAATATTCTTTCCTTGTTAACAAAAATATATTTAACAAATCATTCTTTTCAAAGGCAAATAGGAAACAGGATTACCCTCTGGGACCAGTGCTGAGTCCACTATTGTTCTCAGCAAATATTGATGAGTTATTTTTGGACTTTGGGTCAAAAACTTCAAATTCGACTGAAAATGTCAGTGTAAATTGATTATCCAATAGTAGCTGGGATGAGAATATCTTGGGGCAGTGTGTGAAATTATTGGACTAGCCATGTGTTGCAACAAACTGGGTCTTGGTGCCGAGTAAAGTCTTGCACCAATGGGCACAGGGTGCTGTGTTACGAAATACTTGCTCTGAGTAGCTTTGCAATTCCACAAGTAGGGTTGCCAACTATCTCACTCCCAAATAAGGGACAAGGTGACTTCACCACCCCGCGCCCCACGTGACCTCACCTAGCCAGCGGCCACGTGCTCCCGCTCCACCAATGGCGGCCGCCCGGGCTGGGAGGCGTGTTGCCACGCAACCTCCATTAGGTGGCGCCCGAGCCTCCGAGCCTACACTGTCGGGACCTACACTGTCGGGACCTACATCGTCTGGGCCTACAGCATCCGGGCCTATAGCGCCCCCCGGGCCTAATATGGGACAAGGGCGGTCCCATATGGGACAAACCAATTTAGCCCAAAATACGGGATGTCCCGGCTAATACGGGACAGTTGGCAACCCTATCCTCAAGAGACCAGAACAGTGGAGCTCAATTGCATCAAACTGCAGTACCAGTACTATGGCTGGAAATAAGATTTGGTGAAAGTGTACAATGTTTCTAAAATATCTCAATATCAGTTCATAGTAAAACATAGGCTTTGAGGAAATGCACAGCAGAATATTCCTACTGCTCAATAAGGCCCTGAAAAAGACCCAGAGGAACATTCCTTAATGAGAACCCACAAGGTTATGGAGAAACAGGCCTCACAAATGGTGTGCTGGTCGACATCTCTACAAAAAAGCAGTCAATGGCAGAGGCCATTCAAGTATGAATGGAAATCTCAGATTAGTTTCTAACTGGGAGCTGCTTGTCATTTGACACTTCTGTGCAGGCCTATTTTCCTCCATTTATCTGTATAAAAGACTGAAAGACTAAGGAAAGTCTCAGACTTTGTGCAACTTGCAGTCCATTCCCATTTTTCCATTAAATCTTACTTCTTACTGAAATTAACTGTGGAGCATCAAAAGCATCTTGCTGGATGACTATTTCAAGGCAGATCAATTTAAGTATTTTGAGACTGTGGCCGTTTTCGTTTAAGAACCTCAACCAACTAGTTGTATCTCATGTTAATATTAATGATCTGCAAACATAAAACCCATGCCCCTCTGACTACCAAGATCTTTAAAACTTTCACCACTTAAAAAGTACTCCATATTTCAATTTGACATCACATATTTAAGACCCTGTATTCCATCGGCCATGTCCTTCTCATTCACTTCACTGCTTGTGCCTTTCTTTAAATCCTCCTCATAACTCCTGTCTCTACCTAGTCTTACATCATGGAATGTTGGCCTTCATAACAAGAGGAGTTGAGTATAGGAGCAAAGAGGTCCTTCTGCAGTTGTACAGGGCCCTAGTGAGACCGCACCTGGAGTAGTGTGTGCAGTTTTGGTCTCCAAATTTGAGGAAGGATATTCTTGCTATTGAGGGCGTGCAGCGTAGGTTTACTAGGTTAATTCCCGGAATGGCGGGACTGTCATAGGTTGAAAGACTGGAGCGACTAGGCTTATATACACTGGAATTTAGAAGGATGAGAGGAGATCTTATCGAAACGTATAAGATTATTAAGGGGTTGGACACGTTAGAGGCAGGAAACATGTTCCCAATGTTGTGGGAGTCCAGAACAAGGGGCCACAGTTTAAGAATAAGGGGTAGGCCATTTAGAACTGAGATGAGGAAAAACTTTTTCAGTCAGAGAGTTATGAATCTGTGGAATTCTCTGCCTCAGAAGGCAGTGGAGGCCAATTATCTGAATGCATTCAAGAGAGAGCTAGATAGAGCTCTTAAGGATAGCGGAGTCAGAGGGGATGGGGAGAAGTCAGGAACGGGGTACTGATTGAGAATGATCAGCCATGATCACATTGAATGGCGGTGCTGGCTCGAAAGGCCGAATGGCCTACTCCTGCACCTATTGTCTATCATGTTATGTACTATACGTGATCCCCGCATCCAAATCATTGATGTAGATGAGGGGCACCCAAGACCCTGGTTTTAGTCCTTCCAGCACCCACTGATCACAACCTTCCAATTTGTGTAAGAAAATAACTGCAGATGCTGGTACAAATCGAAGGTATTTATTCACAAAATGCTGGAGTAACTCAGCAAGGTCAGGCAGCATCTCAGGAGAGAAGGAATGGGCGACGTCTCCCGAAACGTCACCCATTCCCTCTCTCCTGAGATGCTGCCTGACCTGCTGAGTTACTCCAGCATTTTGTGAATAAACAACCTTCCAATTTGATAATTCATTGATTACATGTCTCTATTTTCTATCCATTAAACAATCCTTCATCTAAGACAGTGCACTGATAATAATACAATATGCTTCAATATTATTCAACAACCTCTTGTTAGCATCATATCAAAGACTTTCTGAAAGTCAGCTAGTCAATCCTTATCTATCCAGCTGGTTACAACCTAGGCAAACTACAACAGATTTGTTAAAGACCTGCGTGGGTTTTCTCCGAGATCTTCGGTTTCCTCCCACACTCCAAAGACGTACAGGTATGTAGGCTAATTGGCTGGGTAAATGTAAAAAATGTCCCTAGTGGGTGTAGGATAGTGTAAATGTGCGGGGATCACTGGGCGGCACGGACTTGGAGGGCCGAAAAGGCCTGTTTCCGGCTGTATATATATATATATGATATATATGATATATGATATGATTTCCCTCTGATAATTCCACCTTGACTCTGTCCAGTTGTTTTGTTCTTAGTGTCCCGTTCCCACTTTCTCATGAATGGATTCTGGCAATATCCCCAACTACTGATATTAGGCTACTGGCATAATTTTAAACTCTGCTACTTCTAGACTTATTTACTCGGATATTTATTAAAGTAACCTCAAAGGAGTCTTACTGAGATTCTAAACCTTAACAGAACAAAATAATGTTACAAACCTGTCATTATTTCATAAAGCACAACGACCTTAGGACCCTAAAAGCTTATAAATGTTTGTGTTTGTGCAAAAGGTCTTTGGGCTAAAAACAACATTGCATGATTCAGATATGTTTCTAAATAAAGGAATGAACTAGCACTCCTTTGCGGTTTTATTGCATTTTGAAATTTACCATTTGTTCCTGAATCCCCGAATTACTTCATCTATTTTTATTGACGACATGCTCAAAAACATTTACTATTATGCATTTCTTAAGATATTTTCATTTTGGGAGGAAAGTGTTTCTTACCAAATTGACAGATAGAGAAAAGTTTCCTGCTGCATCTGGTCGCAGCCGACTGCTGATGGCCTTTCTTCCGTGAAATGTATTTACACTTGGATGATTGATCTGTGTCCCGTGTAGAATCCTCATCACTCTGTGTTTGTTCCAATCCATCCGGGCTGGATTCCGCTGAGAGTAGAAATGATAGTATCGTACAGTTCCAAGATACTCGCATTCAGCCGTGCAAACCTCAGCTAATAATCGATGACCCAGAAACTACTGTACTACATTTTAGGGGCATTGAATGATATTTGTAAAATCTCCATGCACTGTGCAATCCTCTATTGCAATATTCCCTGAACAATGGTGTTAGATTTTGCCGCACTGGATCAGATTCAACATATGAAAGCGTTTTGATCTGTTGCAATTTCTTGAAGCTGCTGGCATTTAACTATGCAGTATGCCAACCAATAAAAACAGCAGTCTTCAGGTTATCTATATACTAAAACTCTCGTTTGTTTGTTTGTTTGTTCCTGAACTACAGCCAAAACGGTACACGATGGAGCGACATTTTTAGGCCCAACTTACTCACCGTCGTCCCTTTGGTGCTAATGGAAGAAGTTTCATTGAAATCGGTGTTATATTTTTTAAGTTATTCACATTTTAAAGTTTAAATCTATCTCCTAGAGAGGGAGGAGGGAGGGAGGGAGGGAGGAGGGGGAGGGGGAGGGGGGAGGGAGGGGGTGGAAGGAGGGGGGAGGAGGGAGGGAGGAGGATAAGGGGGGTTGAGGGGGATGGAGTGGGGGAGGGGAAGGGGGTGAGGGGAAGGCGGGAGGGGGAGGGGAAGGCAGGAGGGGGAGGGGAGGGGGGAGGAGAGGGGGAGGGGAGGAGGAGGGGGTGGAAGGGGGAGAGTGGGAGAGGGGGAGGGAGAGGGGAGGGAGGGGGTAGGTAGGGAGGGAGGTAGGGAGGGGGAGAGGAGAGGGTGCTGCACCAATGCAAGAGAGGTTTGGGCCCAACGGGTCCACTTGGTCTAGTCTGGAACTATTACTGCACAATGAAGGGAAACTACAATGACGAGAGGGTGCTCCCAGATGACAGGGGTTTATGATGACCATCCATTGTTAGAACTGAATGATCCTAACAGTAGAAATATCTTAGCAAGAAGTAATATCACTTGAGTGCAGTCCACGAATATCTGCACCTTATGAAAGACAGATCCACAGGTCCTCTCCATCTGCTCCGATAGATTAAGTCTTCCCCCCTTGATTATGAAGCTTGGGCAACTCCCCCAATGGAGCAAGCCAAATGATATTGCAGAGATCTGAATTAGCAACCTTGAACTTTCCAGAAAATCACTGCAATTGAAGCTTTCTTTGATTGCCGCTAGAACAAGAGGCATTCGTGTGAGCTTGTAGCTGAGATCACAGGAGCTCACCGATCGAAGTGAGGACAAAGCTTGCATGTTGTTATTTTAACTAGCAAGCTTTAAGGGCAAACAAGGTTGGTAAAACCAGGTTGTCCTGTGGGTTAATAAGAACTTTTGGACCAGTGAGATTGAAGATCAGAAGACAGAGGGTGGTGGTGGAGGAGTGTTTGCTCGGCTGGAGGTTTATGATCAGTGGTCTTCCACAAGGGCGGGTCCCGCCCCCTCCCCTGACATCAATCGAAGAAGGGTCTCGACCCGAAACGTCACCCATTCCTTCTCTCCTGAGATGCTGCCTGACCCGCTGAGTTACTCCAGCATTTTGTATCTACCTTCTATTCTGGATGAAAACCTGGTGTGATAAGTACGTTTGCAGATAGCACAGGGGTTGATGGAGTTGTGGATGGTGAGGAAGGTCGCCAAAGGATAGAGTGGGATATAGACCAGTTGGAAATTTGACCAGAGAAAGGGGCAGGTGGAGTTTAATTCAGACAAGTGTGAGATGATGCTTTTTTGGAGGCCAAGTGCAAGATGAACGTATAAAGTAAATGACGGGATTCTTCGAGGCATTGATGCACAGAGGGATCTTGGGATGTGAGCCCATTGTTCAGTGAAAGTAACAACACAAGTGACGGGTAGTAAAGAAGGTGTATGGCATGCTTGCCTTCATTGGACTGGGCAC
Source organism: Rhinoraja longicauda (assembly GCF_053455715.1). Classification (NCBI taxonomy): domain Eukaryota; kingdom Metazoa; phylum Chordata; class Chondrichthyes; order Rajiformes; family Arhynchobatidae; genus Rhinoraja; species Rhinoraja longicauda. The sequence goes on from NC_135958.1 coordinate 38,012,317, forward strand.
TAAGTGTAAAAGTCAGGAAGTCATGTTCCAGCTGTTAAAAAACAAAATGAATATGACCACATTTGGAGTATTGTGTGCAGTTCTGGCCACCATATACCTACTGGAAGGATGTGGAGAGGGTTTGGAGAAATGTCCACCAGGACCTTGCCTGGATTGGAGAGCAAACCTCCCAACATTTGATTTTACAAATTCAGAATTTTGATTTTACAAATTCAGAATTTTGATGTCCAAAATTCAGAATTTTACATCAAAATTTAGAATTTTACATCAAAATTCATAATATGGCACATAATGCAACTTTTCAGCAAAAAAAGTATGCACGCCAAATGTGCGTACGCGTTGCGCTACATTCATGTGTGAAAAACGACTATTATTTCCAACAGTCTGTAGTTCTTGAACTACATGTACAATGTCAGGTCTATCATGAGTATATTCTGCTATTTATAGAAAGGTTATTGAACAGAAATACTTTTTACAACACAAAGAAAAAGTTGTTTAGTTTTGTTTTCTCTATTTTGCTTTTTCCTTACACAAAAATATATGACTAAGTTATGAAGAAAGGGTTTCATTTAAAAATGCACATACCTAAATTTTTCATTGAAGACATACTTGCTCCAGTGGTCTTCAACAGCAAATCACAACACTCCATGTCCCCCCCACTCCTCCCCACCACCCTCCCCCCCACCCCCCCCCCCCACTCTACCCCCACCCCCGACTCCCCCTACTCCCCTCCCCCCCACTCCTGACTCCCGCCCCCCACTCCCGCCTACCCCCCTACTCCCCTCCCCCCCCCACTCCTGACTCCCGCCCCCTACTCCCTTCTCCCCCCACTCCCGCCCTCCCCTCCCCACCTTTCCCCACACCTCCACTCCCCCTCCCCCCTTCCCCCTCCCCCCTTCCCCCTCCCCCACCCCCCTCCCACCCCCACTTCCCTCCTACCCCCACTCCTCCCTCCCTTCCTCCACCCTCCCACCCCCCTCCCATCCCCCCCCTCCCTCCTTCCTTCCTCCAACCCCCCAACCCCCACTCCCCCTCCCCTGCCCCCCTCCCCCGCCCTCCTCCTCCGCACCCCATCCCCTCTCAACATCAACGGGCCTCGCACTACGCAGCAAGGCGAGGCCAGTGGCGAGGTGAGTCGAGGCCAGCGGCGAGTCGGGGCCAGTGGCGAGAGGAGGCCAGTGGCAAGGTGAGTCAAGGCCAGTGGCAAGATGAGGCAAGCCCAGTGGTGAGTCGGGGCCGGGCCAACGGCGAGGCGAGGCCGGGCCAGCGGCGAGGCGAGGCCGGGCCAGCGGCGAGTCGAGTCGGGACCAGCGGCGTGAGGCGAGCAGAGGGGCGGGGCGAGAGGCAGGGCGAGCGGCGAGGTATGTGTTTTGCACAAAAATGTGAGTTGAAATCGGAATCGCGGAAATGAAATAAGAAAGCGGAAACTTTCCACCAAATTCGGAAGGGTTGGGAGGTCTGGGAGAGTATCGGCTATAAGGAGAGGTTAGTGGGCTTGGATTGTTGTCTCTGGCATATTGGAGGCTGAGGGAGACACGTGATAGAAATATATAAAATGATGAGAGGCATAGATAGGATAGATAGTCTTTATCCAAGGGTGGAAATGTCAAATACTAGAGGACACAGGTCGTGAGTGAGGGAAAATTTAGAGGACAATTGAGAGGCAGGTTTTTATAGCGTAGAGTGGTAGGTGCCCGGATCACAATGTCAGGAGAGGTCACAGGACCAGATCCAACAGAAACGACGTTTAAGAGGCATTTAGTCAGACATATGAACAGACAGGGCTTTGAGAAGTACTGGTCTTGTGCAGGCAGATGGGGTTAGTTAGTTTGTCACCAAGGTCAATGCAGACACGATGGGCTGAAAGGCCTGTTCCTGGGTTCTAATGTTCTTTTAAAATATCTGACTCAGTCCCACCTAAAAGTCAGTGGTCAAACTGTTTTAACTAGTGAAACTAGTGAAACTTAAAATATGTTAATCCCTAAAATGCAAAGAACATGGTTAACTCACAGGAATACATAATGAGTAAATACAATTGGTGGTAAAAAACAATGCCAACTTGTAGTTTTGTGGTCTGGAAAGCAATAAATAAGACTTTTAAGGTAATATATAAAACAGATTGCTCGAGGAACTCAGCAAGGCAGGCAGCGGCTGTGGAGGGAAATGAACAGATGATTTCAGGTCAGGACCTTTCTTCACCCTAGCAGCATTCACAGTCTCTTGTGCCTCCATTGACCTGCTCAGTTCCTCCAGCATTCTGTTTTTGCTCAAGGTTCCATCGCCTGCTGTCTCTTGTGTCTCTGAATAAGAATTGTAATTTTAATTTACTCAAATGAAACTTATTTACAAAATACGCTCATTTCACAGTCCAGAGGATCGCATTTCATTCTTTAGCTTGTCCTGGTGTCAAATAGATGAGAGAAAAGTACTTTTGTTTCACATGTGACATTCCCTCTTCCGTATCTTAAAAAATGGCTACTGCCTTCTGGCTGTCGTTCGTTCTCAAGCTGAACAGAACCTGATCTCAAATAAGGCTTGTTCTTCAAACAGAAGATAGACACAAAAACTGGAGTCAGACAGTGTCTATGGAGAGAAGGAACAGGTGACATTTCGAGTCGAGACCCTTCTTCAGACTGAGAGTCAGGAGAAAGGAGAATGAGAGATATATACACTACTTAGGAGTTCCTCCAAACATGTCCTCTCACTGCTTATCATGTTGATCTCTCTCAAGCTGAACATAACCGAAGGGCGGCACGGTGGCGCAGCGGTAGAGTTGCTGCCTTACAGTGAATGCAGCGCCGTCGACTCAGGTTCTATCCTGACTATGGGTGCTGTCTGTACGGAGTTTGTACGTTCTCCCCGTGACCTGCGTGGGTTTTCTCCGAGATCTTCGGTTTCCTCCCACACTCCAAAGACGTACAGGTTTGTAGGTTAATTGGCTGGGCAAATGTAAAAATTGTCCCTAGTGGGTGCAGGATAGTGTAAATGTGCGGGGATCACTGGGCGGCGCGGACCCGGTGGGCCGAAGGGCCTGTTTCTGCGCTGTATCTCTAAATCTAAAAAAAAATATCTAACCTAATCTCAATTAAGACTCGATCTTCAAACAGTTCCTCTAAACATGTCTCCTCACTGCTTATCAAGTTGATCTCTTACCTGAGGCATCTTGTCTCTGACTTGATTTCACTTCAGATAAAATGAGGCCAATCCACCACTTCTTATCGTTTGGCATCTGTTTCTGCAGAAGGTGGAACATTTTCTCATTCTGGATAATGGCAAGATGTCCCCCCGCTCGCTCACACTGCCTCTGAGCATTCTCAAAGCTCATCCGCTCTTCCACAAACTCATAGCACAAATCCTGGGATTCCTTCTGTTGCTGCAAGCGCAGTGTTGCCTCAATATGACATAGAGAACAAAACATAAGAATTAATTGTAGACTCATTTTAAGGCACCTAAGAGCAGATCCTGATTTGGTTCATCTGACATCTACTGAACCCAACACTGAACGATTTAGAGTAGGAAGCGATTTTTATAACGTGTGGTCATCAGTTTGCAATAGATCAAATTTCAACATCAAAACAGATAGGATTGCAAGACTATATTAGTCCTTAATTGATTTTTGTGAGGAATAATAGAATCCTCAGGAATAATTATATCTAGGAGACATCTCATGTTTCATTGAAATTTTAAAAATGCGAGGTAAAGATGAATTGGTTAAAATTAATGAGAATTTAACAATTATAATGACTATTCATTTTGCAGTGTGCTTGTCTGTTTTTGTAACTTTTGTAGCTGCACAAAGAATGGTGGAGGAAAGCAAGGATGAAGAAGGAACAAAACTGAGGAACAAAAAAACATTCCTATTGTATACTAGTCCCATGTATTAATTAATTGGCAAATCTCAGTAATTCCATGGTTATTATGACAGAAATGTTCTAAAGTAGCCAGCTTTTATATTCCCTCTATGAAATATCCTCTTATCACACATATAATTGGTTATAGATAGAAACTTGGCTTCATGGAAGGAAGCAGAGGGTGATCATGGGAGGTTGCTTCTCGGACTGGAGGCCTGTGACTAGTGGTGTGCCTCAGGGTTTGGTGCTGGGCCCGTTACTGTTTGTCATCTATATCAATGATTTGGATGAGAACATACATGGCAAGATTAACAAGTTTGCGGATAATACAAAAGTGGGTAGTTTCTTAGATAGTGAAGAAGATTGTGAAAAATTGCAGCAGGATCTTGATCGATTTGCCAGGTGGGCTGAGGAATGGCTGATGGGATTTAATACAGAGAAATGTGAGGTGTTGCATTTTGGGAAGTCTAACATGGGCAGGACTTACACAGTGAATGGAAGGGGTCTGGGGAGTGTGTAGGAGTACAGGTGCACAGTGAATGGAAGGGGTCTGGGGAGGGGTCTAGGAGTACAGGTGCATGATTCCTTGAAGGTGGAGTCACAGGTAGATAGGGTGGTCAAAAAGGTTTTTGGCATATTGGCCTTCATCAGTCAGAGTACTGAGGATAGAAGTTGGGAGGTCATGTTGCATTTATATAAGACGTTGGTGAGGCCGCATTTAGAGTATTGTGATCAGTTCTGAGCACCATGTTATAGGAAAGATGTTGTCAAGTTGGAAAGGGTGCAGAGAAGATTTACGAGGATGTTGCCAGGATAGAGAGTCTGGGCTATAGGGAGAGGTTGAGTAGGCTGGGACTCTCTTTCTTAGAGAGCAGGAGGATGAGGGATGATCTTTCTTGAGGTGCAAAAAAACATGAGAGGAATAGATTGGGTAGATGCACAGTCTATTGCCCAGCGTAGGTGAATCGAGGACAAGAGAGCATAGGTTTATGGTGAAGGGGAAAAGATTTAACAGGAATCTGAGGGGAAACTTTTTCACATAAAGGGTGGTGGGTGTATGTAACAAGCTGCCAGAGGAAGTAGTTGAGGCTGGGACTATCCCAACGTTTAAGAAACAGTTAGGACAAGGATAGGACAGGTTTGGAGGGATATGGGCCAAACACGGGCAGGTGGGACTAGTGTAGCTGGGACATGTGGGCAAGTGTACCACACTGTATCACTCTATGACTCCAATAACCATAAAAAGAAAATAACTTTGACTTGGGGCAAAAGCAGGAAAGGTACTTTACAGATATTGTAAAAATAGCAGCTGGTTTATCAGAAATAATTTGTGGCAAAACTCAAAACATAATAGGGTGTCATAGTGGCATAGCAGTAAACCTGCTGCCTCACAGCGCCAGAGACTCGGGTTCAATCCTGACTATGAGTGCTGTCTGTGTGGAGTTTTTACGTTCTCCCTGTGACCGCGTGGGTTTTCTCCAGAAGCGCAGGTTTCCTCCCACACTCCAAAGATGTGCAGGCTTTTAGGTTAATTGGTTTCTGTAAATGGTCCCCAGTGTTTAGGATAGAACTAGTTACAGGATAACAGGATTACAGGACCAGTAACAGCTGGTCAGCGTTTACTCAGTGGGTCGAAAGGCCTGTTTCCACACTGTATCTCCAAACAAAACATAACGGTTGCAGCTACTCTCCAAAGCTGTCCAGTCATCTCAAGCTCATCTGCACCAAGTTGGTTACAATTATTAGCAAGAGAAAAGAATGCCTTGGAAGGTTTCTTGCAAGAAATAAATTTATGTTTGCTCATAGATCACTGTTGAGCTGACAAAAGAGGTGAGAAATCAATGGTTCTTTTCTAAGATGTGCAGGCTTGTAGATTAATCGCCTTCTGTATATTGTCCATAGTGTGTTGGATAGAACTAACGCATGGTGATTGCTGGTCGGTGTGGACTTGATAGGCTGAGGGACCTGTTTCCACGCTGTATCTCTAAACTAAACTACACTAAACTAAACTAAATTAAGCCAAATAGAGTACACTGTTTCTCGTGGTACTGTCTCATGGAGAAGAGGAATGCTGATTCACCCATTAATATTTTAAAGGGAAAAAATAGACACTTTGGTCATTGTCTTCTTTGGGAAACTCGAGACGCACAGAATGGCTAGGAAGGTTCTGATATTACTAGCACCTCGGTATCTCCGTCTCAGCTTTTCCCTAAAAGACTAAACAAGAGTTGGCGCTTCAAACTAATGGAAGGGGTACTTTATTGAATAAAGAAAAGCTTCCAATGTCAGGAAACAATTTTAATGTGACTTTCTCCATGGAAACAAACAATATCTGGCTTTCCCACCGCTGATTAGGCAGGGATTGCAACATTTTATACACTTCATTTGCTACAAAATCCATTGAAGGTATGAAACTGTTGTCAACTTGTTTTTTTTAAACAGTGACCCAACCTCTGTTTACCAAATCAGCTCTGGGGCTAAATAATGAATGTTGTGTTCAATGCTCTGTGAAAACAGCAACAGATGAGCCTGTGAAGAAGCATTGAAGCATTGCCAGCAGCTGTCTTACTGCACTTGTACAGGAAAAAAATCACAAGGACATTGCCTGGACCAGAGGGGTTGAGTTGTAAGGGACGATTAGATCGGCTGGGACTGTTACACTGGGAGCAAAGAAGACCAAGGGATGACCTGACAGAGGTTTATAAAATCATGAGGCGCATAAATAGGATAAACTCACAGTCTTTTCCCCAGGGTGGGGGAGTCTATGCATGCAGGTACAGCAGGCAGTGAAGAAAGCCAATGGAATGTTGGCCTTCATAACAAGAGGAGTTGAGTATAGGAGCAAAGAGGTCCTTCTGCAGTTGTGCAGGGCCCTAGTGAGACCGCACCTGGAGTACTGTGTGCAGTTTTGGTCTCCAAATTTGAGGAAGGATATTCTTGCTATTGAGGGTGTGCAGCATAGGTTTACCAGGTTAATTCCCGGAATGGTGGGGCTGTCGTATGTTGAAAGATTGGAGCGGCTACACTGGAATTTAGAAGATGAGAAGGGATCTTATCGAAACATATAAGATTATTAAGGGGTTGGACACGTTAGAGGCAGGAAACATGTTCCCAATGTTGGGGGAGTCCAGAACAAGGGGCCACAGTTTAAGAATAAGGGGTAGGCCATTTAGAACTGAGATGAGGAAAAACGTTTTCAGTCAGAGAGTTGTAAATCTGTGGAATTCTCTGCCTCAGAAGGCAGTGGAGGCCAATTCTCTGAATGCATTCAAGAGAGAGCTTGATAGAGCTCTTAAGGATAGCGGAGTCAGGGGGTATGGGGAGAAGGCAGGAACGGGGTACTGATTGAGAATGATCAGCCATGATCATATTGAATGGTGGTGCTGGCTCATAGGGCCGAATGGCCTACTCCTGCACCTATTGTCTATTGTCTAAATCTAGAGGGCATAGGTTTAATGTCAGAGGGGAAAAACTTAAGGTGGACCTGATGGGGAAGCACTTCATGGTGGGTATATTGGAATGAACTACCAGATGAAGTGGAGGAGGCAGTTGCAATAACAACAGTTAATGGATTTTTAGACAGGGACATGGATAGAAAAAGCTTGAGAGGGATAAGGGCTAAATGCAGGCTAATTGAATTCAGGACATCTTGATTGGTAAGGACAAGTTGGGCTGAAGCTCTGTTTTTGTGCTACACAATTCTATGACTATAATCATATCCACTTTCAAGAAAGGAGCCAAATCTGACCAAAGTAACTAGAGGCATTTCTCCATGATGTCTGCCACTGGGAAAATAATCACCAGGATCCTCTTTGAGTACCTCCTTCCTGTGGCCATGTCGATGGCTTCCTTCCATCCCGTGGCTCGGATGGACATGATCTTCACCGCACAACAACTGCCAACGAAATGCAGGAGATAGCACCAACTATTACATGACTTATTTCCGACCTCACTAAGGCCTTTGACTCTGTCAGCTGGGGGAGAAAGTGGAACCGTCCTCAAGTCCATCTTACTGTTGCATTATGAAGGCAGGCAGGTGGGCGTTGGAGTTGCTGCCGTACAACGCCAGACACCCGGATTCGATCCTGACTACGGGTGCTTGTCTGTACGGAGTTTGTACGTTCTCCCCATGACCTACCCGGGTTTTCTCCAGGATCTCCAGTTTCTTCCCACACTCCAAAGACGTACAGGTTTGTAGATTGATTGGCTTGATATAATTGTAATTGTCCCTAGTATGTGTAGGTTAGTGTAAGTGTACAGGGATCGTTGGTCTGCGCAGACTCGTGGGCTGAAGGGCCTGTTTCCGCGCTGTATCCCTAAGCTAAACTAAGACATAATCCTAACCAATAGGCCCACCATAGTCCCAATGCTGACCGCTGTCAAGCATGCCTCCATTGCCACAAACTCACCACATTGCTGCCCTTCACCAGTCTTCATTCTGGAGTGCAATCTCCTCTTCGCAATGAAAGAAAACTGCTGACCATGTCACTTCTGCTCAAAACTAAAGTTACCCCAATTTGAGCTACTGTGCACACATGAAGTTTTGCACACGCTCAGAAGCAGATCTTCAAGCCATATCCAAACTCCATCACCGAAGCACATGAGAGGATGAGTTTTGCGTTCAACATTCAACAAAGGTCTTCTACCAATTCACAAGATTAATTAATGGTTATAAGGAGAAACAGGAAAAAGCACAACATTTCTCCAATCTCAGGTACCACATCCCAAGAGCCAATACTGAGAAAAAGATTGTTTAAATTTAAAGACACGGCACAAAACTCGAGGCCTACTGAGCAGCAGTGATGCCTGCCCAATAATAATGTCTGCTTCTGAAATTTGAACTGCCTTCAGTAGTCACCTCAAGATAATGGGGAGATACCACCAACAATCTTTCTGCAAAACCTCCAAATGCACTGCAGAATAAGTCAGCTTACAGCAGCGTCCTCTCCCAGGCCAGGAACCTACGCCAAGTGACTGGAAGGGATCCTAGAGGGTGGTGCTCGCAAAGATCCAATTTAGGTGACGAGCAATAGATAATAGACAATAGGTGCAGGAGGAGGCCATTCGGCCCTTCGAGCCAGCACCGCCATTCAATGTGATCATGGCTGATCATTCTCAATCAGTACCCCGTTCCTGCCTTCTCCCCATACCCCCTGACTCCGCTATCCTTAAGAGCTCTATCCAGCTCTCTCTTGAATGCATTCAGAGAATTGGCCTCCACTGCCTTCTGATGCAGAGAATTCCACAGATTCACAACTCTCTGACTGAAAAAGTTTTTCCTCATCTCAGTTCTAAATGGCCTACCCCTTATTCTTAAACTGTGGCCCCTTGTTCTGGACTCCCCCAACATTGGGAACATGTTTCCTGCCTCTAACGTGTCGAACCCCTTAATAATCTTATACGTTTCGATAAGATAGAGCTCTTAAGGATAGCGGAGTCAGAGGGTATGGGGAGAAGGCAGGAACGGGGTACTGATTGAGAATGATCAGCCATGATCACAACTTGCCCACATGTCCCATCTACACTAGTCCCACCTGCTGCGTTTGGCCCATATCCCTCTAAACCTGTCCTACCCATGTATCTGTCTACATTTTTCTGAAACCTTGCGATAATACCTGCCTCAACTATCTCCTCTGGCAGCTCGTTCCATACACCCACCACTCTTTGTGTGAGCAGGGTAGGACAAGCTGGGGAATGCGGGCAGGGTGGGGAGTGCGGGCAGGGTGGGCAATGTGGGGAGTGCGGGACAATGTGGGCAGGATTGGCAATGTGGGCAGGGTGGGCAATGTGGGGAGTGTGGGGCAATGTGGGGAGTGTGGGGCAGTGTGGGGCAATGTGGGGAGTGTGGGTCAATGTGGGGAGTGTGGGGCAATGTGGGGAGTGTGGGACAATGTGGGGCAATGTGGGGAGTGTGGGACAATGTGGGGCAATGTGGGACAATGTGGGGCAATGTGGGACAATGTGGGGCAATGTGGGGAGTGTGGGACAATGTGGGGAGTGTGGGGCAATGTGGGGAGTGTGGGGCAATGTGGGACAATGTGGGGAGTGTGGGGCAATGTGGGGAGTGTGGGGCAATGTGGGGAGTGTGGGGCAATGTGGGACAATGTGGGGAGTGTGGGGCAATGTGGGGAGTGTGGGGCAATGTGGGGAGTGTGGGGCAATGTGGGGAGTGTGGGGCAATGTGGGACAATGTGGGGAGTGTGGGGCAATGTTGGGAGTGTGGGGCAATGTGGGGAGTGTGGGGCAATGTGGGGAGTGTGGGGCAATGTGGGGAGTGTGGGGCAATGTGGGGAGTGTGGGACAATGTGGGGCAATGTGGGGAGTGTGGGACAATGTGGGGCAATGTGGGGAGTGTGGGACAATGTGGGGCAATGTGGGGAGTGTGGGGCAATGTGGGGAGTGTGGGGCAATGTGGGGAGTGTGGGACAATGTGGGGCAATGTGGGGAGTGTGGGGCAATGTGGGGAGTGTGGGGCAATGTGGGGAGTGTGGGGCAATGTGGGGAGTGTGGGACAATGTGGGGAGTGTGGGGCAATGTGGGGAGTGTGGGACAATGTGGGGAGTGTGGGGCAATGTGGGGAGTGTGGGGCAATGTGGGGAGTGTGGGGCAATGTGGGGAGTGTGGGACAATGTGGGGCAATGTGGGGAGTGTGGGGCAATGTGGGGAGTGTGGGGCAATGTGGGGAGTGTGGGACAATGTGGGGCAATGTGGGGAGTGTGGGACAGTGTGGGGAGTGTGGGACAGTGTGGGGAGTGTGGGACAGTGTGGGGAGTGTGGGACAATGGGGGCAATGTGGGGCAGTGTGGGATAACCTGGGGAGGGTGGGCAATGTGGGTGGGCCGGACTAACTCAGCCTGTGCGCCATGTCCTGGGCGTGTGATAGTGCGAGCCCGCCCGTTCCGGGGCTGCAGGAAGCCTTGCCTTGGTGCCTTTGCCTTGGGGGCGGTGGGATGGCTGGAAGCGCGTTGAAGGTGAGTGAGGGGGAGGGGGGGGGGGGGGTGGGAGCACTGCCCGACACTGCCCTGTGTACCCCCACCCACCCCGGGCCGCTGCCACGTTACTGGCCGGCCGGGGCCGAACAACGCGTTGGTGCCGCGGACTCCCGGGAGTCTCGACCTCTGTGAGGGTTTGAACACAAAGTTTCAAGGTGCTCCCCGCCTTACGATGCTCCGACTTACGATATCTCGACGTTGCAATGGTACAGACGGCGGCGGCGGCGCGTACATGATCGCGCCTACTCGATACACTCGCACTTACGATATGTTCGGCTTGCGATGGGTTTCTCGGGACGGACCCCCATCGTAAGTTGAGGAGCACCTGGGGCCAGCGGAGGTGTAACATTTTTCACAGGAGCTTTGAAACAATTGCCTGGCGCGAATGTGTGAAAGGATCGTGGAGTTAACACGGGTGTCTTTGCGAATGTTTTGCACTGCATGACACATGATGATCTCGTCCGCTTTCCAAACACTGGGGGTGGTGAATCTTGCTGTGTCTGTGGTTGGGGCTTCTGCACCTCCTGGACCAGGGCTTCCCAACCAATTACCCCAGGCAACCTTTCCAAAGTAAATTTACCCCCACCCTGTTTTGTTCAGCCATTTGAGTTTACACTTCTACCAATGTGCAAGGTACATCTTCTGGATGCACTGGGACGCATCCTCAGTGATGGGACCTGGGGTCATGGGGTGTTTCGGGTCTCACAACATCAGACCCCCTCGCCCAGGTGACCCAGCCGGGGTTGATCAGTCCCCAACTTGCATCCCAGCAGCAACTGCCCACGGATCAGCCCTCTTAATCCAAAGCCATCTAGTGGCTTTCTCTGCGGCTTCGCTTGCGGATTGAATGGCCCTCTTCTTTGCCAGCCCCGTAATGCCCAGTTGGTTGAGGACTTTGCAGAGTGAACGTCCTGCAAAGCCTCTACCGCCCACCTCTATGGGTTCATAGCATGTCATCCAGCCTCTGTGCCGGCACACCTCCACCAGCTCCTGGTACTTTGCACGTTTCCTCTCATTTGCTTCTTCCATACGTTCTTCCCAGGGTAATAAAGCGACCGACAAAGGGGAAATTTTAAAATAGTTTTAAAACATTATTATTGTAAGTTCACAAATGGCAATAATGGTAGGCAAAATGTACCACCTGGGGGTAATTTACCCCAGGTTGGGAACCCTTGCCCTAGACCGTAAAGTATTCAGGAAAAAGAGATGGAGCTGGTGTTGCAAAAATAACGTTTTTAAATTGTATCAATGATACCTTGAAAAAAATGCAGTTGACACAGCATGTCAGGCAGCATCTCTGGAGAAGGTGATGTTTCAACCTTTCTCAGACTAGTGCTGGGTGGGGGGTGAGGAAGGAAGCTGGAAGAGAGAGTTAGGGGAGGGACAAAGCCTGGAAAGTAATAGATGAACATAGACATAACTCAGCGGGACAGGCAGCATCTCTGGAGAGAAGGAATGGGTGATGTTTTGGGTCGAGGCCCTTTTTCAGACTGAGAGTCCGGGGAGAGGGATACTAGTGATATGGAAGGGTACAAACTCTCAGTCTGAAGAAGGGTATCGACGTGAAATGCCCCCTATTCCTTCTCTCCAGAGATGCTGCCTGTTTCGCTGAGTTGCTCCAACATTTTGTGACTATCTTTGGTGTAAACCAGCATCAGCAGTTCCGCCCTACACAAGTAAGAGATGAATACCAAAATGCTCACCGACTTAAACTGGGACTCCCTTGAAAGCAGACAGCAGATGCTCAGATTGACTGCCCTTCACAAGATCATCAACAAGGACATCCACGTCCACGATGACTTGCACGTCAAAGAGAAAACAACAAGATCCAAAAGAAGCCACAACAAGTAACTTGTAGAACACACATCACACATCTATTCCCTACATCCAGTCTTTATTCCCTGAAGCAATTTCCCTCTGGAATGCCCTCCCACAATCCTCTGTTGACATGCCCAGCTACGCAACCTTCAAGACCTCCATCCAGGCCCGCAGACGGCAAAGCCCCCGCAAGACCAGACCCACTCTCACCAACGTCCAGTATAGTCCCTGGTAGACGCTTCGGAGGTGATGACTACAAGATACAAGAGAGAGGGTGTGGGGGAGAAGGGGGGTACTGATAGCCAGTGGTTGGACAAAGGCCAGAGATGAGACAAAGAGTGTGAGTTAGGAGAGAAGAGTTGCAAATAGTGAAGCCAGAGAAAGGAATGTAGGTGTATGGGGTCGGGGAGTGGGGGAAAACAATCACATTTGACTGTAGGGTTTACCATTCGCCAATTGTTTTGTAGAAGTAGGCAGTAAATAATAGATCCCTCTATTGTTAACTTTATCTAGTTAGCCTTTGATTTATGCCAAGAGAGGTGAAATGAGTGTTGAAAGATCAACATGGAGATTAATTTTGACAATGTATTGTAATCACTTTTAAGGCCCCTACAGCATCTCACGATCTCCATCCCTTCAAAGACTGGTGTGGATTTTGTAGAGAAATGCTGGTGAAACTGCCAGCATTCATCACTATTCTGGTTTCTGAATTTCCGTGGATGCGTGAGCGTTCTGACCCTGGAAGTTAACACGGAAAAATAAATAAGCCAATTGCTGGACAGTCATGAAATGAACATGTCTGAATATATCTGCTGGGTTCTGTGGATTTGAATGTGAGTGTCTCAGGCCCAAAGAGAAGTTTGGTCATTTAAAAATTAAATTACCAAGCTCTCTTTTCAGATATGTCATTAGATCTAATGATATATCCGAAAAGAGTTTTCAGAAATGTCTCTTTTAGATCTTTCTAAGTTTTATTTAAATCTCTAATCACTATTAAATTTTAATTAATTTTTTTAAAGTGTACATGTCGTTGAGAACCATTTTGGATTTTTCTTCACATTTTGAGTTCATTTGCAACTTAAGATTGTAATGTTTGTTTTTAGAAGCATTCAAGGTGTTATAAGATTCAGGTTCTGGCTAAGTGGGGCTGTGACTTAGCTGACAATAATATTTTTCTCTTCTGGGCAAGGGTTGTGGTTGTGCTGTACGATGTTCCTTTGCAATTTCAGGCCTTTACAACCTAAGATCCTGTCAGCTCTTTATCTAAGTTTGTGCTGGAAGACTGGTAAAAGTTCAAGGTTGTATTTATGCCAAGCTGAACCATGCTAAATTCTTCTCTTTCTGCTTAATTTTAGTGTCTTCACTTTGTGAAGTTCTCTGCAATATTCATCCATGTGCTGTGTAAATGTAGGGCGTGTGCAGAAACTGGAGGCATACTCTGTTACTAGCATACTCTTTTGTCACCAGCTTTCGTTTTAATTTCGATTTTTGTTATCCTGCAGAGACGTTTGCGAGAGGCTGTTCGGGTGCTGGGCAGTGGTACTTGTCTGTTTTTTGCCTATTGCACTGCAGTTGGGGATGAGAAGTTTTATGCTAACCACCTGATGCCTACACTGCAGAGATTTCTGGATCCAGAAGTGGCACATACGTTTGCTGTGCGTTTTATTTCCTGGGGAGTAATCCCTCGTTCAGAACGCAAGGATTCTTCAGTCCTGGTAAGCGCCCCCAGGAAACCACGAAACGGCAATCTGTGCAATATGTGAAGCGCAGCCGTGGCTTTGCAAAAGCCATTTAAAGTTTACTAAATATGGTTTTGTTGTGGCGTCCATTTTGTTGTGGTAATCCAATAAAATATCATGAAATAAGTGGGGAAAATGCAAATGCTCCGAAAGTCAACTGTGACTCGAAGGGCCAAATGGACCCGTAATTTGTTAGAAAAAAAACATAGGGAATTACAGCACTGCTTTTTATCCAGTTCATTGCTGCATTATTAGAACTCGCAGGTAATCTGGGGGAACATTTCTTTTTATGGGGAAAATGTGTTCTTGATTGATCTCACAGGCTTGCATCTGAGGGTATTTTGTTGAGAGAACTATGCTGTTTAAGGAATAGGAAGTTAGACTGCTGAGCAAGTGCACACATTTTTCTGAAAATTCTGCGTTATTGCCTGTTACAGGAGCTGACAATGAGTGGTGGTAGAACAAGGGGGACAGAGTGAGAATCAGTGCCCTTGGATGTATCTAAACCAGAAGCAATGATTGCTACAGGTTATTGGTGAGGGCATCCTACCTATAATCCCAGGGAAAATAACAATGGAGAGCTGCCAAGTGTTGTTTGCAATACTAGAGAGTTTCATCACTTTATCTCCACCCTAACCACCACTTTGTTTTCACAGCTCCGTTAGGTTTATAACTGCATTCAAGAGAGAGCTAGATAGAGCTCTTAAGGATAGCGGAGTCAGGGGGTATGGGGAGAAGGCAGGAACGGGGTATTGATTGAGAATGATCAGCCATGATTACATTGAATGGCGGTGCTGGCTCGAAGGGCTGAATGGCCTCCTTCTGCACCTATTGTCTATTGTCTGACTAATAAGTTGAAGAGTTTCTAGAACATGCAGAGAAAAACTCTGTTTATTTTAATGCCCCAGCAGCAGCTTTCAGAAGAAAAGTTTTTGAAGAGGTTACCAGGGAAATTGATAAGGGCAAGGCTGTGGATGTTGTCTATATGGACTTCAGTAGTCAAGTCAAGTCAAATTTATTTGTCACATACACATACACGATGTGCAGTGAAATGAAAGTGGCAATGCCTGCGGATTGTGCACAAAAAAGAATTACAGTTACAGCATATAAATAAAGTTAATAAGTTACTATAGTGACAAAAATTTAGTCTCTGGGGTTATAAAAGTTGACAGTCCTGATGGCCTGTGGGAAGAAACTCCGTCTCATTCTCTCCGTTTTCACAGCGTGACAGCGGAGGCGTTTGCCTGATCGTAGCATCTGGAACAGTCCGTTAATGGGGTGGTAGGGGTCCCTCATGATCTTGCTTGCTCTGGATCTGCACCTCCTGATGAATAGGTCCTGCAGGGGGACGAGTGTAGTTCCCATGGTGCGTTCTGCCGAACGCACTACTCTCTGCAGGGCCATCCTGTCCTGGGCAGTGCTGTTCCCAAACCAGACTGTAATGTTGCCGGACAGGATGCTCTCTACAGCCTCAGAGTAGAAGCAATGAAGGATCCTCAGAGACACTCTGAATTTCCTCAGTTGTCTAAGGTGGTAAAAGCGCTGCTTTGCCTTACCCACCAGTGCGGCAATGTGCATTGCCCACGTCAGATCCTCTGTGATGCGGACTCCCAAGTATTTAAAACTGTTCACCCTATCCACAGTAGACCCATTTATCTCCAGTGGCGTGTACGTCCTTGGATGTTTAGCCCTTCTGAAGTCCACAATCAGCTCCTTCGTTTTAGTGACATTCAAGAGGAGGCTATTGTCCTGACACCAGAGTGCCAGATCAGCCACCTCCTCCTGGTAGGCCTTCTCATTGTTGTTGGAGATCCGGCCCACCACCACAGTGTCATCAGCAAACTTGATGATGGAGTTTGAGCTGAACCTGGCCCCACAGTCATGTGTGTACAGGGAGTACAGTAGGGGGCTAAGGACGCAACCCTGGGGGGATCCTATGTTCAGGGTGAGGGAGCTAGATGTGTGTTCCCCCATCCTGACCACTTGGGGCCTGGCCGTGAGAAAGTCCAGGACCCAGGCACACAGAGGGGTGCTAAGCCCCAGTTCCATCAGCTTCTCAACCAGTCTGCTGGGGACTATTGTATTGAAAGCTGAACTAAAGTCAATGAACAGCATCCTCACATAGCCCCCCTTCTGGCTGTCCAGATGAGAGAGAGCGGTGTGCAGAACCTGGGAGACCGCATAATCCGTGGACCTGTTCGGACGGTATGCGAACTGTAGTGGGTCCATGTTGCGAGGAAGGAGGGCGCAGATGTGCTTCTTGATTAGCCTCTCGAAGCATTTCATGACAACCGAGGTGAGGACCACCGGTCGGTAGTCATTTAAACACGCTGGAGAGGCATTCTTTGGCACCGGTACAATAATGGATCTTTTGAAGCATGCAGGGACCACGGACTTGGCCAAGGAGAGGTTGAATATTGTGGTGAGCACTGGAGCAAGCTGAGTAGCACAAGACTTTAGTACTCGCCCAGATATACCATCTGGGCCTCCAGCTTTCCAGTAAGGCATTTGACAAGGTTCCACATGGAAGATTGATTAAAAAGGTTAAATCGTTGGGTATTAATAGTGAGGTTGCAAGATGGATTCAACAATGGCTGAATGGGAGATACCAGAGGGTAATGGTTGACAACTGTATGTCAGGTTGGAGGCAAGTGTCTAGTGGAGTACCCCAAGGATCTGTGTTGGGTCTACTGTTGTTTGTCATTTACATTAATGATCTGGATGATGGTGTGGCAAATTGGATTAGTAAGTATGCAGATGATACTAAAATAAGTGGTGTAGTTAATAATGAAGTAGATTTTCAAAGTCTACAGAGAGACTTGGGCCTTTTGGAAGGGTGGGCTGAAAGATGGCAGATGGAGTTTAATGCTGATAAGTGTGAGGTGCTGCATTTTGGTAGGACAAATCAAAATAGGACGTACAGGGTAAATGGTAGGGAATTGAGGAATGCAGTGGAACAGAGGGATCTGGGAATAACTGTGCATTGTTCCCTGAAGGTGGAATCTCATGTGGATAGGGTGGTGAAGAAGGCGTTTGGTATGCTTGCCTTTATAAATCAGAGCATCGAATATAGAAGTTGGGATGTAATGTTGAAATTGTATAGGGCATTGGTGAGGCCGAATCTGGAGTATGGTGTGCAGTTCTGGTCGCCAAATTATAGGAAGGATGTCGACAAAATGGAGAGGGTACAGAGGAGATTTACTAGAATGTTACCTGGGTTTCAGCACTTAAGCTACAGAGAGAGGTTGAACAGGTTGGGTCTTTATTCTTTGGAGCGTAGAAGGTTGAGGGGGGACTTGATAGAGGTTTTTAAAATTTTAAGAGGGACGGACAGAGTTGACGTGGGTAGGCTTTTCCCTTTGAGAGTGGGGAAGATTCCAACAAGGGGACATGACTTCAGAATTAAGGGACAAAAGTTTAGGGGTAACATGAGGGGTAACTTCTTTACTCAGAGGGTGGTGGCTGTGTGGAATGAGCTTCCGGTGGAAGTGGTGGAGGCAGGCTCGATTTTATTATTTAAGAGTAAATTGGATAGGTATATGGATGGGAGGGGATTGGAGGGTTATGGTCTGAGAGCAGGTAGATGAGACTAGGTCAGAGAAAGTGGTCGGCGTGGACTGGTAGGGCCGAACGGGCCTGTTTCCGTGCTGTAATTGTTATATGGTTATATGGTTAAGTTCTGGATTCTCCAGGACAACTCTGGAGAATTGCAAACCTTGCTGACTGTAGAGTTTGCCCCATTCGCCAGGGATCACTGACTGTTGGTTTGTTTCAGGAGGTAAATGTATTTGGCAGAAAATTCAAGAACCCGGTGGGACTTGCGGCAGGGTTTGACAAACATGGGGAGGCGGTGGATGGCCTTTACAAGATGGGCTTCGGATTTGTGGAGGTGGGAACTGTCACGCCACAACCCCAGGATGGTAATCCCAGACCCAGGGTGTTCAGACTGGCTCCCGATCGGGCTATCATCAACAGGTACTACTCGACTACAATACTTCTGTCATAGTTGGTAGAAGATGTGTATTTGTGCTGGGGCAGGTATGAATGACTGCAGGTTGGATGTGATTACATGGAAAATAGGTGCAAGAGGAGGCCATTCGGCCCTTCGAGCCAGCACCACCATTCAATATGCTCATGGCTGATCATCCAAAATCAGAACCCCGTTCCTGCTTTTCCCCCAAATCCCTAGATTCCGATAATTTAAGGTGAATTAATTGCCAGAGACCACCGACACCGAAGTGAAAGCTCCAATGAATTCATGGACATTGTGGGAGCCATTTTGCGTTTATTAGTTATTTTGCATATTATGATATTACTTTGTATCCTGCTGTATTTTTGGACACTACGAGGTTACTATTATGCTTGCGTAGCCATGGGTGGGACCAGATCGTTAGTCTAACCTGCCTAACACTTACGTAATGCTTTAGTGTGTGTGTACGCGCCAAGCCACTGACATTAAGGTCGGCAGGAAGAATCTTAATTACAGAAGCCTGCTGAAATATTAAGATTTTAGTAAGTCATAGGTCACGTAGGAACGACGATAGGATATTAGAGTTGTGGAGATCTCTCTGTTGTTATTTGCGTAAGGAAGGTATCTGCTCCCGTTTCTACGTCACACGGTAAGCTTTGGAGCTTTATAAGGGAGACGAGAAGCTAGCCGTTACAGACATCATCTACCTCCCATTTATTGCATGTAAAATGGTTGCTAATGGCGGTGATTGCTATCCCTCCATAGTCATCCCACAACAACTCTGGTGAGGGAAATGAAGACAGCAGGGTCAACCACTTCACCCGGCATTGTTTTGTACCTTGGACTTCATCAGTCAGAAAGAACACTAAAGTACCTTCCTCCACTTTGGCTGCCCATTGAAATTCATCTCCATCTTACCTTTGCTCCATTATGGCTTGAAGGTCAAGGTTCCAGCCCACAGCTACATAACAGATCTCATCACAAGCAAGGCTGCCTCGCTATCCTGTCAACTTGTCCAATCTTTCTCGCTACAATACTGCTGTTCACCTCCAGCAAGCTGACATGAAGTGGTGTTACAGGACAGGTGAGAAAATGTTCAAACGACAGCCCTCCACTCCAGAACTAAGGTGAGGCGGCATCTGGTTAAGCTGCAGTGTGCAAATGATGCTGTTCCAGGTCATCATCGACTTGTTGACTGAAGCACGTGAGGGACTGGACAAAATAAACATTCCCTACTCGCCTGCTCCCACTATACAGCACTGCCGTCTGACTAGAAAAGTCCTCTCCCCTGGAAAACATTCAGCACTTCCCATATCTCAGAAGGCAGACATTGATGATTTAGATTTAGAGATACAGCGCAGAAACAGGCCCTTCGGCCCACCGGGTCCGTGCCGCCCAGCGATCCCCGCACACTATCCTACACCCACCAGGGACAATTTTTAAAAAACATTTTGCCCAGCCAATTAAGCTACATACCTGTACGTCTTTGGAGTGAAATTCCCAACCCACTTCAACACACCTGCAGAATGTTTGGTCATCTGAGGAAAGTGGATCAGAAGATCAAGGCCTCAGGTCTCTGGGCAGAAATGATGCTTAGTTACCTTCAATGTTCTGAGACTTGAAGCATTACAGTTGGTATCTCAACATCGGAGAGATACCTTCCAGTACTATCTCTGCAAAAGCCTCTGGCAGGATATACAAATCAATGGTAACGTCCTCTGCCAACATCACTGTCATTAATAACATTTAGTTGGCACAATTGTACTGGTCATCTTACTCGTATGCGATAACAGTCTCCTGAAACAGTCAATTCTGAACTCTGCCATGCAAAACAATTGCCAGGTGGGCAGAGGAAGCTATTGAAGGATGTGCTCAAAGCCAACATGTAAAATTGCTCTTGGGAATCCATGGCCGGTGAACATGAAGAGAAAGCATTTGGGATGGTGCTCCAATCCATGCATGGGGATCACACACATGCCCAGAGTAAACAGTGGAAGAAACACACTGCACCCCACCTACTTGCCCGCAAGTCCAGCCGAGATACGGTCTTTCTTTGCAATACTGAAGCTCAAGATGAATTGTTCGTGCATGGGTTGGGAATCTCGCCCAGTGCTGGCAGAGGACATTAGTTTAACTTAGCATCATGGTTGCCACAGGCATTGCGGGCATTGTATTCCTGTGCTATCCTGCTCCATGTTCTATCTACTCCTGGGTACATTCCCCAAGGACTGTTACGTGGAGATTTCATCATATGTAGTTTGCAGGTGGCCACCAATGACCAGTCCTGGTATGCATCCTCTGTGTCAGTGAGAGGTGTCCGTGTCTGTGAGTGTAAATCTCTTTAATATGTGTTTCTCTTTAATATGTGTTAGATGGGTCCAGACACTTTGGATGCAGTGAATCAGGAAACATTCCTTGGGAATTTCAGAGCCTTGCAGTTTTCTTTACTGACTTATTTTAGAAAATGTCTGTAATTATCTTCTTATCCAGATATGGCTTTAACAGTCATGGGCTTGCTGTTGTACAAAGGAGGCTTCAAGCTCGGTCAGAAATACAAGCGCAGCTTACAAAAGGTAAGAGTGAAAATAGTTGGATCACAGGAGCTAATTTGTATTTATCAAATATACCTTGCTTTTGTTTTTTGTTTTATTTAATTTTAAAAATCTTCCCTGGCCTGATTCTGAACCCTGTTTTTAGCTTTATTTTTCACGTGAGCCTGTGCAGAATTTGTCAGTTCAGCATGTGGATTGTGAAATTTGATCTACAATCAAATGATAAATACACCACATGGAGTACAATTCATTTTCTAGCCACAGGGTGGCAGCAAACTGACAGATGAAATAATAACGAAAGGCTGCGGGTTTTAAGCAAGGAACTCAGAATGCCTGAAATCTTCAGTTGGTCAAAACCCATCTGCGGAAAGTATGGATTCATCTTTTATGTGTGTACGTCAGGGATTTAAAAGATAATTGGGCTGAAATTCTGATAGCTAATCCCCAGTGTTGGCGTTTTGTCCATTAGACCAACAAAAAATAACCTGCCTCACTTTTCATCTTGTTGAGTGAGACAGCTAATTAACTAGCTCTCCATCTGGGTACCAAATGGAAAGGCCCTACAGGACAGACCGAAGAGAAGAGGTTTACCCTGGCTTCCTTTCATCACTGCTGCTGTGAGAGAGTGGGGGTGGGGGAAGAGGGGCTGGGGAGGAGGGCAGGGTGGGGTGGGGAGGAAGAAATAGTGGGGGAAAGTGGGGGGGGGAGGAGGGAATAGTGGGATGGGGGGAGAGTGGGGTGTGGGCAGGGAGAGTGGGGGAGGGAGGAATGGGGGTGGAGGCAGGGCTGGGGGGAGTGGGGGTGGGGGTAGGGGAGGGGCAAGTGGTTAGGGGGGGATGGAGTGGGTCAGTAGGGGGAGGAGGGGGGGATAATGGGGATTGAGTGGGGGGGTTGAGGTGCTACACCAATACCGGAGAGGCGTTGGGTCCAGGGCTCCTCAGTCATACCCTCTCCCCTTCCCTGTTCCCCCTCTACGAGGAATGGACCCAATGGGACCACTTGGTCTAGTGTCCTTTAAATGCTGTTATATTACCTGCCTCAACTACCTCCTTGGCAGCTCATTCCATATCCCCACCATCTTCTGAGTGAAAAAGTTGTCCCTCAGGTTCCTATTAAATCTTGCCCCTCTCAGCTTACACCTATGTGCTCTGATTTTTGATTTCCCTACCCTGGGTTAAAAAAAAACTGTGCATACTCTATTCTCCTCATGATTTTAAGCACTTCTGTAAGAATACCCCTCAGCATCCTTTGCTCCAAGATATAATGTCCTAACCTACCCAACCTCTACCTATAGCTCAGCCACTCGAGCCCTGGCAACATCATCATAAATCTTCTCTACTCTTTCCAGCTTAATGTCACCCTTCTTCTAGCAGGGTGATCAAAACTAAACACAGTACTTCAAAGGTGGCCTCACCAATCTCTTGTACAACTGTGACATAACGTTCTAACTCTGATACTCAATACCTGACTGGTGAAGGCCAATGCACCAAAAGTCTTCTTTGTTACTCTATCTACCAGTGATGCCACTTTGAGGAAACTATATATCTGTAGACAATACACAATAGGTGCAGGAGGAGGCCATTCAGCCCTTTGAGCCAGCACCGCCATTCAATGCGATCATGGCTGATCACTCTCAATCAGTACCCCGTTCCTGCCTTCTCCCCATACCCCTGACTCCGCTATCCTTAAGAGCTCTATCTAGCTCTCTCTTGAATGCATTCAGAGAATCGGCCTCCACTGCCTTCTGAGGCAGAGAATTCCACACCTTCACCACTCTCTGACTGAAAAAGTTCTTCCTCATCTCCGTTCTAAATGGCCTACCCCTTATTCTTAAACTGTGGCCCCTTGTTCTGGACTCCCCCAACATTGGGAACATGTTTCCTGCCTCTAATGTGTCCAATCCCCTAATTATCTTATATGTTTCAATAAGATCCCCCCTCATCCTTCTAAATTCCAGTGTATACAAGCCTAATTCTTCCAGCCTTTCAACATACGACAGTCCCGCCATTCCGGGAATTAACCTAGTGAACCTACGCTGCACGCCCTCAATAGCAAGAATATCCTTCCTCAAATTTGGAGACCAAAACTGCACACAGTACTCCAGGTGCGGTCTCACCAGTACAATTGTAGAAGGACCTCTTTGCTCCTATACTCAACTCCTCTTGTTATGAAGGCCAACATTCCATTGGCTTTCTTCACTGCCTGCTGTACCTGCATGCTTCCTTTCATTGACTGATGCACTAGGACACCCAGATCTCGTTGAACTCCCCCTCCTTCTAACTTGACACCATTCAGATAATAATCTGCCTTTCTATTCTTACTTCCAAAGTGAATAACCTCACACTTATCTGCCATGTATCCGCCCACTCACACAACCTGTCCAAGTCACCCTGCAGCCTTATTGCATCTTCCTCACAATTCACACTACCCCCCAGCTTAGTATCATCTGCAAATTTGCTAATGGTACTTTTAATCCCTTCGCCTAAGTCATTAATGTATATCGTAAATAGCTGGGGTCCCAGCACCGAACCTTGCGGTACCCCACTGGTCACTGCCTGCCATTCCGAAAGGGACCCATTTATCCCCACTCTTTGCTTTCTGTCTGTCAACCAATTTTCTATCCATGTCAGTACCCTACCCCCAATACATGTGCCCTAATTTTGCCCACTAATCTCCTATGTGGGACCTTGTCGAAGGCTTTCTGAAAGTTGAGGTACACCACATCCACTGACTCTCCCCTGTCAATTTTCCTAGTTACATCCTCAAAAAATTCCAGTAGATTTGTCAAGCATGATTTCCCCTTCGTAAATCCATGCTGACTCGGAATGATCCTGTTACTGCTATCCAAATGCTCAGCAATTTCGTCTTTTATAATTGACTCCAGCATCTTCCCCACCACTGATGTCAGACTAACTGGTCTATAATTACCCGTTTTCTCTCTCCCTCCTTTCTTAAAAAGTGGGATAACATTTGCTATCCTCCAATCCACAGGAACTGATCCTGAATCTATAGAACATTGAAAAATGATCTCCAATGCTTCCACTATTTCTAGAGCCACCTCCTTAAGTACCCTGGGATGCAGACCATCAGGCCCTGGGGATTTATCAGCCTTCAGTCCCATCAGTCTACCCAAAACCATTTCCTGCCTAATGTGGATTTCCTTCAGTTCCTCCATCACCCTAGGTTCTCTGGCCCCTAGAACATTTGGGAGATTGTGTGTATCTTCCTCAGTGAAGACAGATCCAAAGTAACGGTTTAACTCATGATTCATTTGTCTCAGCCTTGCATCCTGCAAGTTCTTCTCTACCTTCTCACACTTCCCCAGATATATCTGTTCAGGCCCGGGAGATTTATCAACCTTCATACACCCAGGATGTCCAGTGCCTCCTTGACTAATATGGACTGTCCTCAAGATATCTCCTTTAACTGTCCCAAGTTCACTGGTCATCGTGTGTTTTTCTCCGTGCCATGCTCCCGCCTACCCTATCCACTCAACACACTTCTATCGCCTTCTTGCACGTCATGACTTGCAGCCTCTTATCTGCCTCACTCCTGCATTGGATCCCGTCTTACTGCCAATCTCCTGTCAACCCACCCTTGTTGCACTAGCAAGCCTCCTGCCAGAATACTGAGGTGCAACCCATCCCTCTTTTACAGGTAATCTCTGCCCCAGAAGAGATCCCAATGGTACAAAGATCTGGATCGCTGCACCAACTCCTCAAGCCACAAATTCACCAGTCCTGTCTTCCTGATCTTACCCTCACTGGCACATGGTCCAGAGAGCATTCTGGAGGTTACTACCCGTGTGGTCCAGCTTTTTAATATTTTGCCTCGCACTCTGTTTTCACTACACCCCTTTCTTACCGCTGCCATTTGTGCCAACGTGCACTACGACTTCCGACCGCTCTCCCTTCCCCCTTGAGAACGCTGCGGACGCGGACGAATCTCCTGAACCCTGGCTCCAGGGAGGCCACACGCCATCCTGGAGTCTTGTTGCAGTCTGAGGTCACAAAGCACATTTCTCCTCCTCTGTGCTAATGTATGAATTTCAATAACTTGTTGAATTCCAAGGCTTCGTAAATAATGTATGATTGCCAACAGCGTGCACATGATGTTTCAGCTTCCTGTCCTAGCGTTCAAAATTAAAACTCTTCTCAACAATTTTAAAGATATACCTCATTACAGAAACAGTAATTGACTGAATGATTTTTGTTTTGAAGGGGGAAGACCTCTGGGCATAAATCTGGGGAAGAACAAGCTCTCTAGCGATGCTGCAGCCGACTATGTGGAAGGAGTCCGTGAGTTTGGCCCATTAGCTGACTATCTGGTTGTGAATGTGTCCAGTCCCAATACTCCAGGATTAAGAACTCTTCAGGGCAAAGAAAAGCTCCGCAGTCTGTTAGAAAAGGTCGGCAAAGCTTTCTTATCGTTTGTTTGTTTCACCATGTAACTAAATCCAAAGCACCCCTATCTTGTCATCAGCTAAGGCACAGTAGTGGGACACTTGAATGTATTAGTCAGAATTTATAGGGGGAAAAAAACTGCAGATGCTGGTATAATCCAAGGTAGACACAAAATGCTGGAGTAACTCAGCAGGTCAGGCAGCACCTTGGGAGAGAAGGATTGGGTGACGTTTCGGGTCGAGACCCTTCTTCGGACTTTGAGTTTGAAGAAGGGTCTCGACCCGAAACGTCACCCGTACCCTCTCTCCCGAGATGCTGCCTGACCCGCCGAGTTAGTCAGAATTTATAATTATTCATCTCTGCCCAACAGTGGATTGTATTCACTGTCATGTGGGGTCCCTGATCTCAACAGCAGTAGTCTTTTGGTGCTTTTAATATACTCAGCCTCCACCATTTTAATAATTTAACAGAATTGGCTGTGATTTCTGTATCAATTTTTAAATTTTTTTTTAGGTAATGAAAGAAAGGGAATATCTGAAAGTCGATCGGAAACCTGCTATACTTCTGAAGATTGCTCCAGACCTCACAGCTGAAGATAAAAAAGATATAGCCAGTGTGGTAACTGAGGTGAGCATAACATGATAGGGGACGATTTAATATGAACATTGTACACAACACAAAAATTTGGGCCAATAGCTGTGGAAGAAACTCCACCATAAGCTTCTGTCCTGATGTAGTTGGTGTAAATGTAAGAAAATAACTGCAGATGCTGGTACAAATCGAAGGTATTTATTCATAAAATGCTGGAGTAACTCAGCAGGTCAGGCAGCATCTCAGGAAAGAAGGAATGGGCGACGTTTCGGGTCGAGACCCTTCTTCAGACTAAAGAAGGGTCTCGACCCGAAACGTCGCCCATTCCTTGTCTCCTGAGATGCTGCCTGACCTGCTGAGTTACTCCAGCAATTTGCAAATAAATACCTAGTTGGTGTAAATGTTACACTTTACAAATCAGAGGGTTTGAAGCTAAATATTATTTTTCTTCCTTGCATCTGTGTGTTTTGTAAAATGTGGTGAAGCATTGGATGGATTGGGTCTGCCGTGCCATGCTCCAGTGTGTAACTTTCCCATCGGTGTACTCTGTTCCACTCTCTAGCTTGGGGTTGATGGTCTTATCGTGACGAATACAACAGTCAGCAGACCAAAGACTCTTCAGGATCCATTGCAGACTCAGGGTGGTGGTTTAAGTGGAACGCCACTCCGAGAAATGTCTACAAAAACTGTGAATGAGATGTACTCTCTAACCAAAGGTATTTCTCAGCCGACTTAGTATAATGACCAGGTGTTCAGTCTTGGTAATGAATTTAAAGTTCAGAACCAGTTCATTATGTTGGAGTGCACTGGGTCTGAAGAAGGGTCTCGACCCGAAACATCACCTATTCCTTCTCCCTAGAGATGCTGCCTGTCCCGCTGAATTACTCCAGCCTTTTGTGTCTATCTTCGGTTTAAACCAGCATCTGCAGTTCCTTCCTACACTGAATAAATCATCATTATCTCAGCAATCAGCACAGTGGTTTCATCGGCAAAGGATGGAATGATGTTCACTGTAGATTGAAAAGTTCTCTGAAATGAGTGTATCTTAAGATGTAAGCACCTGCCCCTCCTTAGGCATGAAGATGCGTACTTATGGATTTTCTCAGGTTGTGTACAATGTTCATATTAAATCGTCTTTTTGTTTTCTGGAGTGCAGAGTGAGACATTTGCTCTTCCATCTCCAAAGGGGTTCATATTTAGGGTAATTAACAACGACCCTCAAAAGGGTAGTTGGTAATTTCCTGAAATGACATGGAAAGCCTTGCTCAATATTCTCACCAATTGAATATAATCCAGTAATCTCTAACCAGCCGCTGAGGATGTGGAGATTGGGAGTGGGTCATTGAACACGATGCCATTTTGTTCTGGTTTGACCATTTCTCTCACTCCCCACTGCAGATAATTTCATGAAGTTTTACAGATACTAATTGTTTTACTGTACTTAAACTATCCATTGCTCAGGTGGGATCCATGACAACATGATCTCAGCAGATGTGGTTGTGAGGGCACCTGAAGTGGTCCTGATCCACCATCCACACATTTGAGCTTCCAGCAACCTGTGGTATAATGAAGAAGAGTGATACATTCCCTTACCAAATCTGGGACATGGACCCAATTCTAACACTTCTTCATTCTCACAAACAACATCAGCTAAAATGATGCAAAGATGATTGTATGCTTACTGGTCTATGTGTCTAGCTACTCAATAGGTGGATCTCTGATTGTTCTTTTATTTATAGAAGACAAAATAATGTTTTTGATGGTTGGTTGAGTATTTGAGAAAAGTATATTTGTCCCAGTCCCTTTGAATTTATATTCATTATATTGTAAAGACTCAACGCGTGTACAATGCAATGTTTTATTAACAGTTACCGCTATTGCAAAACATGCGCGTTTGATAGACACTAAGGTAAAGTTCCTCAAGTCAAGTCAAGTCAAGTTTATTTGTCACATACACATACACGATGTGCAGTGAAATGAAATAAATTCCTGTTCTTGTTTGGGAGCACACTGAGGCAAAGTTCCTGTTGCTGCTGTGGAACACACTGCTCGACTGATGTCTTCTCTCGCTCTCTGCTCCCCGCCAAAATCCCAATCACGTGATGGTTCCAGCTGTACTGGCGAGGGTTCGATCAATAAGTGGCTTGACCACCAGATGGCGCCACAATATATGACCTCTGCTTGTTGCAGTGATGGAGAATTCTCAGTGCAGTCACTACAATGTATGATGTCAAGTTAGCATCCTGTCATGTGCATATCAGATGTGATGGACCTTATTGCTGATATGTTTTGTTTTCTAGGAAGAGTTCCCATTATTGGGGTGGGTGGAATTAGTAGTGGAGCTGATGTCCTTGAGAAGATCCGGGCAGGAGCCACGTTGATCCAGTTGTACACGGCCATTACATTCCAAGGGCCTCCTTTGGTACACAAAATCAAATGTGAATTAGAACAACTGTTAAAGTAAGTTTTCTCCACTGGTCCAATGTCATGCATCTTTTAATGATATGAAATGTTACTGATCATTTGACAAACTTGATTTTTTTTTTAAAATTGTTTGCTGGAGGATCATCAACTCAGTCATGGTCCATTTTGGTTTGCCCAGAACCTGCAGGTCTTCCAGTGCAAGAAATGTTCTGTGACCACTTGTTGCAGAACAGCACATTTCAGGGTGTGGGACTGCATGCTGAGGCACGAACTGAAGCTCACTTCAACCACCGTAAATGGGGAAAGGCCAAAACTCAGAATTGTCCCATTACTGGAGGGATACGGACCAAATCCGGGCAGGTGGGACTAGCTGGGACATCTTGGTCAGTGTGGGCAAGTTGGGCCGAAGGGCCATCGCTGTATCACTCTATGACTCCACTACACATTTGAGGAGCAGGGACTTGAATAAAAGCCTTTCAGACTCGTCAACCATGAAATGTATGTTAGAGAAAAACCCTGTTGACAAAATGTAATTTTTTTAAGCCAATGTAATGCTACATGCACTAAATGTATGCCCCATATTTAATATTTACAAGGGAGACATAAAAGACTGCAAATGCTAAAATCTAGAGCAAAACCCAAACTGCTGGAGGAACTCAGAGGGCCAGCAGTATTGTATGGAGGGAAATGGGCAGTCAACATTTTGGGTCAGGGTTTTTTCATTTGGACTGAAAGGGTAAAGAGGAGATAACCAGGATACAGGTGTGAGGGGCAGAGGCAGGACAAGAGCTGGATCCAAGTGAGGAGGAATTGATTGGCAATTGGAGTGAGGTGGAGATAGCCACAGAGGCTGGGTGTTGCACAGGGCTGCAGATTGAGGAATCTGATGCCAATAAAGGAGGGCCGGGCAGATGGGAACAGTGGTGGGGGGAGTGGACCCAAAGGGAGGACAATTCAATGTTCACGTCCTTGGGTTGGAGGCTACCCAGGTGGAATATCAAAGAAAGAGCAACCAAGTTGCTGTTCGTAAACCTACTTAAAGGTCCTTCTATGTTTTGCCTATTTAAATGTCTGACTAAATGTTCCTTAAACACAGTGATTGTATCTGAGTACCAGCTCATCTGGTGAATTACAGATATCAACTGCTCTCCATATTTGTAAAAAAAAAAAATATATCATTACTGCATTAATGTTCCTCTCTCTTACCTTAAGCCGATGTCAACGTTTTGATACCCCTGCAATGAGAAAAAGATTTTTAATACCTGCTTTACATGTGCCTCTTATGTTTCACTATCGGATAGAGATGCTTCATGTGGCATCCAACACTTTTTAATACTGACCTCCAGATTTTTTGAACTCGCTGACATCCCAACATCCATTCCCTTGGTTAATACAGATGAGAAGCATTCATTTAGGACCTTGCCCACATCACCTGGCACCTCACATAGATTGCCCCTTGTTCTTGGGCACTTGTTCTTTCCTTGTTATCCTCGTGCTCCAGATATACTTGGAGAATGTTTTGGGGGTCTCCTTAATAGACAATAGACAATAGGTGCAGGAGGAGGCCATTCGGCCCTTCGAGCCAGCACCGCCGTTCAATGTGATCATGGCTGATCATTCTCAATCAGTACCCCGTTCCTGCCTTCTCCCCATACCCCCTGACTCCGCTATCATTAAGAGCTCTATACAGCCCTCTCTTGAATGCATTCAGAAAGTTGGCCTCCACTGCCTTCTGAGGCAGAGAATTCCACAGATTCACAACTCTCTGACTGAAAATGTTTTTCCTCATCTCAGTTCTAAATGGTCTACCCCTTATTCTTAAACTGTGGCCCCTTGTTCTGGACTCCCCCAACATTGGGAACATGTTTCCTGCCTCTAACGTGTCCAACCCCTTAATAATCTTATACGTTTCGATAAGATCTCCTCTCATCCTTCTAAATTCCAGTGTATACAAGCCTAGTCGCTCCAGTCTTTCAACATATGATAGTCCCGCCATTCCGGGATCTTATTTGCCATGGATATTTAGTGGCCTATTTTTTGCCTTCCTAATCTCCTGTTTTTTTAAAGTTCTCTCCTACAAACCCTATATTTCTCCCAGCCCTTGATCCCAGTTGCCGATACCTGCCCAACGTTATGCAGATGCAACGAACTGCAGATGCTGATTTGAAAAAAAAGAGGCTCAATACTGTGCTGGAGTAACTCAGCGGGTCAGGCAGCATCTCTGGAGAAGGTGGATAGGTGGTATTTTGGGTTAGTGCTCTTCTTCAATCTGAAGAACAACACATTTAACAAATTCCCCCCATCTAGCCTCCTGCAGTAAGGCATTCCCACTCAATATTGGCAATGTCAAAATCCTGCACGTCTACAACTCTATTGCTCCTGCACGTTTCTGTGATTTGGTTGGATATCTGTTCCTCAATTCCCACTGAGTATTGGGTGGCCCACAATATAACCCAGGCAAAGTGAAACTGCGACTTATTCTGAAGTTCTGCCCATTTGGACTCAATGGCTGATCCTCCTGGATATCTGCTAACAGTACTGCAGTTATATTCTTCCTCATTATGAAGATAGACAGATCTCCTGGGCCTGATCAGATATATCCGAGGACACAGTGGGAAGCTAGACAGAAAATTGCAGGAGTCCTGGCTGAGATTTACAAGTCTGCAAGCAAGGTGCCAGACGACTGGAGGGTGGCAAATGGTGTGCCTCTATTCAAGAAGGGCTGCATGGGAAAGGCTGGGACTACAGGCCAGTGAGCCTCACATATGTAGTCGGGAAGTGGCTAGCGATTATTCTGAGGGATAGGATAGACATGCATTTAGATTAAGGATGGTCAGCACGGTTTTGTACATGAAGGCCGTGTCTCACGGATCTGCGTTTTTTGACGATGTGATCAAAGAGGTTAATGAAGGTCGAGCTGTGGACCTTATAGACATGGATTTCAGTTAGGCACCCAACAAGGTTCCGCATGATAGGCTGCTCTGGATGGTTAGATCCCATGGGATCCAAGGCGAAATAGCTGAATGGGTAGAAGATTGGATTTACGGAAGGAAGCAGAGGGTGATGGTGGAAGTTGTTTTCATACGAGAGGGCTGTGACTAGTGGTGTGCCTCAGAGTTTGGTGCTGGGCCTATTGCTATTTGTCATCTATATCAATGATTTGGATGAAAACATTCATGGCATTATTATCAAGTTTGCAGATGGCACAAAAGTGAGTGGTGTTGTAGATAGTGAAGATGTTTGTTACAAACTGCAGCAGATCAGTCAGAGAGTTATGAATCTGTGGAATTCTCTGCCTCAGAAGGCAGTGGAGGCCAATTCTCTGAATGCATTCAAGAGAGAGCTAGATAGAGCTCTTAAGGATAGCGGAGTCAGGGGGTATGGGGAGAAGGCAGGAACGGGGTACTGATTGAGAATGATCAGCCATGATCACATTGAATGGCGGTGCTGGCTCGAAGGGCCGAATGGCCTCCTCCTGCACCTATTGTCTATTAAGATCATGTTGCAGTTATATAAGATGTTGGTGAGGCTGCATTTAAGGGCCTGTCCCACTTAGGCGATTTTTCAGGCGACTGCTGGCGACTAGTCTGTCACTGGGTGTTTGCCGGGGTGTCGCGGGCATGATCGTGAGGAGTCTTCAATGAATCGTAGTGGATCTCGGCGCGTCGCAGAAAAATGTTCCAGATAGAAATTTCTCGGCGACAGCTGGCTTGTCGCCAGGTATCGTAGCTTATTGCGGGCGCTGTCGCATGCTGTCCCCAGGTCTGCTAGGTTGTCGCAGATGCATTTAGAAGCACGTAATATTAAATTAAGAAAAGGCATTTGAAGATACCAGACAATAGTTTTGTTTAACCAATTTATTTACCGTCAGGACATTTGACAGGTAGATTGGAGGCGACAGTTTGACGGTCAGGTGAGCGTGGGAATTTTGCGATGTTTCCGAAGACAGTGCTAGTCCCTTAGCCAGGTGCTAGTTTCACAAAAAAAGTAACTTGTATCGACCTAACTCGGCATTGTCGTAGGGTAAAAGAAAATTTTGGCGATCTGCTACGACTTTGACAGTCGCCTTAAAAATCGCGTAACTGGGACAGGTCCTTTAGAATATTGTGTTCAGTCCTGGGCAACATGTTATAGGAAAGATCTTGTTAAACTGGAAAGGGTGCAGCGAAGATTTAAGAGGATGTTGCCAGGACTTTAGGGTCTGAGCTATAGGGAAAGGTTGAGCAGGCTAGGACTCTCTTCCTCGGAGTGCAAAAGGAAGAGGGGTGATCTTGCAGAGGTGTAAAAAATCATGAGAGGAATAGATCGGGTTGATACACACAGTTTCCTGTCCAGAGATGGGACATGTTGGTCGGCGTGGGCAAGTTGGACTATAGGGCCTGTTTCCACACTGTGTGACTCGATGACTCTAATCAGTGGTGTGACTCCCCCTGAAATACATTTCCTACTTCACAGGTACAGCAGTCAGTGAAGAAAGCAAATGGCATGTTGGCCTTCATAGCGAGAGGATTTGAGTTTAGGAGCAAGGAGGTCCTACTGCAATTGTACAAGGCTCTGGTGAGACCACACCTGGAGTATTGTGTGCAGTGCAGTTTTGGTCTAATTTGAGGAAGGATATTCTTGCTATTGAGCGAGGGCAGCATAGGTTCACTAGGTTAATTCCTGGGATGGCGGGATTGATATATGATGAAAGAATGGATCGACTGAGCTTGTATACTCTGGAATTTAGAAGGATGAGATGGGATCTTATAGAAACATATAAATTTATTAGGAAATTGGACAGGCTAGATGCAGGAAAAATGTTCCCGATGTTGGGGGAGTCCTGAACCAGGGGTCACAGTTTAGGAATAAGGGGTAGGCCATTTAGGACTGAGATGAGGAAAAACTTTTTCACCCAAAGAGTTGTGAATCTGTGGAATTCTCTGGCACAGAAGGCAGTGGAGGCCAATTCACTGGATGTTTTCAAGAGAGAGTTGGATTTAGCTCTTAGGGCTAATGGAATCAAGGGATATGGGGGGAAAAAGCAGGAACAGGGTACTGATTTTGGATGATCAGCTCAAAGGGCCGAATGGCCTACTTCTGCACCTATTTTCTATGTTTACCATCACACGTGAAACTACTGCAGCCTGGAATCTTAAGCTGCGAAGTTTCCCTTCCCTCTACTCAGATTACTTAGATATCATTTCACTTGCACCTCCTCCAATCTCATCTACCGTATTTCACTTGCACCTCCAACCTCATCTACTGTATCCGCTCTTCCAGGTCTCAGCTTCTCCACATCGGCGAGACCAAGTGCAGGCTTGGCGATCGTTTCGCTGAACACCTCCGCTCAGTCCGTCTTAACCAACCTGATCTCCCGGTGGCTCAGCACTTCAACACTCCCTCCCATTCCCAATCTGACCTTTCTGTCCTGGGCCTCTTCCACTATCAGAGTGAGGGCCAATGCAAATTGGAGGAACTGCACCTCATATTTCGCTTGGGTAGTTTACACCCCAGCGATATGAACATTGACTTCTCCAATTTCAGATACTGTTTGCTTTCTCTCCCCATCCCCTCCCCCTACCCAGTTCTCCCACCAGTCTTACTGTCTCCGACTACTTTCTATCTTTGTCCCGCCCCCTCTGCTGACATCAGTCTGAAGAAGGAAAACCGAAACGAACCGAAACGTCACCCATTCCTTCTCTCCAAAGACGTACAGGTATGTAGGTTAATTGGCTGGGTAAATGTAAAAATTGTCCCTAGTGGGTGTAGGATAGTGTTAATGTACGGGGATCGTTGGGCGGCACGGACTTGGTGGGCCGAAAAAAGGCCTGTTTCCGGCTGTATATATATGATATGATATGCTGCCTGACCCGCTGAGTTACTCCAGCATTTTGTGTCTACCTTCGGTTTAAACCAGCATCTGCTGTTCTTTCCTACACATCCCTCCCCTGCTATTATTTTTCAAGTATTAACTGAAATATAAAGAATAAATGCGATCCATTAGATCCCTTTTGGCTTCATGGATCAAAGTCCAAAGGCACAATTTGTTTCCACGCAAGCATGTTATGACTTTGC
Organism: Rhinoraja longicauda; assembly: GCF_053455715.1. Taxonomy (NCBI): domain Eukaryota; kingdom Metazoa; phylum Chordata; class Chondrichthyes; order Rajiformes; family Arhynchobatidae; genus Rhinoraja; species Rhinoraja longicauda. The sequence continues at coordinate 38,046,714 of NC_135958.1, forward strand.
AGCCTCAGGCTGATTTACAAGTTAATCCTTATTTTCTCACCAGAAATGAATTGTATTTGTTTTTGAAGGGAACAAGGATTTTCCAGCGTTGCTGAGGCAGTGGGTGCCGATCACAGGCCCGGGGTGACACAGACGCCTGCACTCTCAAAGGATAACATTCAAGGTGCTCCCATCACTGCCGTCAGAGCAACCTCTGTGTCGCAGCCCTCGACAGAATGGAGGCAGGGGGGCGTCCACAGCGATTAGTTGCCTCGACAACTGGTGACAAGTTGTTGGACAATCAGAATGAGATGACCTAACGATATCTCATCAACATCAAGGTGCACTTTTGATGAACCCTGAGAACAAGATGATCGGCGCACGGATTGATCAATGTACAAGTAGATCTGTTTTTCAAAAACATATTGACTCCATAATATATTTCTGTTGCCCAGCAGAGGTGCTGAAGACATCTGTGCTCTCTTTTGTACCATAATTGCATCAATAAATTAATGTGGTTATATCCTGCTGCAGTTACTTACGTAAGTGTATCAGAATAACGTCAGAGGTTGGTGAAGTTGAGGGAGGCTGACGGAATGGACTTGGGTTGAAGGACTTGTGTCCGTGCTCTACAACTCTGACCCTGGCACCAGGGTGGGGCACAGGAAAGAGGGGAAAAAGGTAGGGGTGTTACCTATAATTGAAGAATTCAATGTTGGGTTGTGAACACCAACGCTGTGGTACATTTGCAAGACTTAATCACTTGGGAATCAACTCTCAGTTTGATTCCTTTCCCTACAGCGTGCTCCAATTTAAAACCTTGCTCCATTTTGGTCATTTCCATTGTGTCCATAAATCTGTAGGTGTTCAATTCGGCTCCTGCTCTATCAGTTACATTTCACAGGAATCTTGTGAAAAATGCAGCAACTCAGTTATCACAGGCGACTGCATTTCTGCAGCCCTGCAGCTGGTCTTGTTGGGAATTGTCTGTCCAGCTGCCCTTTACTGAGTGCTGTGGCTCCATGAAAGGGGATATCCCATTCAGACTGGACGCTGAAAATGGGGTCAGATATGGCTGCTCCAGGAAGATTTTCCTATCAACATTGATCATTTATTAATCGTAGAAGATTGCACAGGTTGCACATGTCCCACTTGTGCTGTTCAAAGTAATCACCAATTACTCGCTGATTAGTTGCTGGTTGGACGATTGCCACTGTTCTGCAAAGTTCCTGCATAAACCTTGTGCACAAAAACGGGGTGAGCAAAGGGCAATGACAGGTTAAGGCATGGTCTGTTACTCTGTGTCATTTTAGTTTAGAGATACAGCACGGAAACAGGCCCTTCGGCCCACCGACCAGCGATCCCCGCACATCAACACTACCCTATACGCACACTAGGGACAATTTTTTACATTTTACGCCAAGCCAATTAACCGACCAAACCTGTACATCTTGTGGAGTGTGGGAGGAAACCGAAGATCTCAGAGGGAACCCACGCAGGTCACGGGGAGAACGTACGAACTCCGTAAAAGCAAGCAGCCGTGGTCAGGATCGAACCTGGGTCTCTGGTGCTGTAAGGCAGTAGCTCTACCGCTACGCAACCTTGCTGCCGTGTTATTAGGTGTTACTGGGTTTTCGGTGTCTTTGAGATGGCAGGGAGGATAGTAGAATGCTCCTCCTGCTGGATGTTGAAAGTCAAGGGCATTTCCAGTGCCTCTCAACACTACACCCACCCCAAGCGCATTCACTTCCCTTCTCTTTAAGTCTCTGTAAACCAAGCATTAGGATCACTCAATAATTTTGAAACAATAGGATTTGGTAACATTGTAAATCAAAGTCTGGCATTTCCAAACCGCTCTCTTAGAAGCATTGAAACACATTTGATTAATTCTGAGAAACCCACTGGTAAATCTGAATCCCAACAATTAGAATTCAGTTAAAGTTGTAAAGCAGTGTTTTAAAATTAATGATGAAAAGCTACATGGATCAAATTACCAGGCTTTTACCAAGTCCCTGTATCTGGAGAGAGGGCTGGTAAATGATTTCAACTAAATAATGCTGCCAAACGCTTGAAAACATCAGTCATAACTCCCAGCATTTGAAGTAAAGAAACCAGTATTCATTTGTTTTGTACAATTCTGGACAGAAACGAGGCTGGTAATACATTTTAGTAAATCAGCGAGGCAGGCAGCATCTCTGGAGAGAGTTTCTCGAGCAGAAACGTCACCCATTCCTTCTCTCCAGAGATAGACAATAGACAATAGACAATAGGTGCAGGAGTAGGCCATTCAGCCCTTCGAGCCAGCACCGCCATTCAATGCGATCATGGCTGATCACTATCAATCAGTACCCCGTTCCTGCCTTCTCCCCATACCCCCTCACTCCGCTATCCTTAAGAGCTCTATCCAGCTCTCTCTTGAAAGCATCCAACGAACTGGCCTCCACTGCCTTCTGAGGCAGAGAATTCCACACCTTCACCACCCTCTGACTGAAAAAGTTCTTCCTCATCTCCGTTCTAAATGGCCTACCCCTTATTCTCAAACTGTGGCCCCTTGTTCTGGACTCCCCCAACATTGGGAACATGTTATCTGCCTCTAATGTGTCCAATCCCCTAATTATCTTATATGTTTCAATAAGATCCCCCCTCATCCTTCTAAATTCCAGTGTATACAAGCCCAATCGCTCCAGCCTTTCAACATACGACAGTCCCGCCATTCCGGGAATTAATCTAGTGAACCTACGCTGCACGCCCTCCATAGCAAGAATATCCTTCCTCAAATTTGGAGACCAAAACTGCACACAGTACTCCAGGTGCGGTCTCACCAGGGCCCGGTACAACTGTAGAAGGACCTCTTTGCTCCTATACTCAACTCCTCTTGTTACGAAGGCCAACATTCCATTGGCTTTCTTCACTGCCTGCTGAACCTGCATGCTTCCTTTCATTGACTGATGCACTAGGACACCCAGATCTCGTTGAACTCCCCCTCCTCCTAACTTGACACCATTCAGATAATAATCTGCCTTTCTATTCTTACTTCCAAAGTGAATAACCTCACACTTATCTACATTAAACTGCATCTGCCATGTATCCGCCCACTCACACAACCTGTCCAGGTCACCCTGCAGCCTTATTGCATCTTCCTGTCCCGCTGAGTTACTCCAGCATTTGGAGTCTATTTTCAGCAGTTCCTTCCTGCACAACACATTTTAGTATTTGTACCTTCATATATGAGTGGGGGGAAATCAGCAGATTGTTTATAGTTAAAACAAAGTGTCCTTTATGTAACTGTCCCGACCATGAATGTTGCTGGGTGATTAAAGGGCCTGTCCCAGTTCGGCCATTTTTAAGGTGACTGCCGGCGACTGTCAAATTCGTAGCAGATCGCCGAAAAACCGGCGACTGGACTCCCCCTACAACAACGTCTATGACAACGTCTACGACAACCTACCACCTAGTAGACGGCAAGCTGCCGACAACCGGCGACCCAGTCGTCGCGACTTAGGACGTTCACCTACGACAGGGACTACGACAAGCTACGACAACCGAAGTCAACCTACCTCCACCCTCGACAAGCTACGACCCTGTCGGTCACAACTGATGACAACTGTAGCCATTTCACGTAATATTGGTGCCAAAGGGGTGTGGGTGGGGTTTCCAATCATGCTGCATCATGACTGCCATGGAGCAACATATGATGGCATTGCTCTTACACGAACAAGCCCTGCTGCTTGCAGCGGCCCTCATGCATAAAATTCTGCAAGACAGAAGGACAAGAAGAATGGGGAAGAAGAAGCCCAAGAAGAGGTCTGTGTGGTTGAAGCCCTTGTCCCTGAAGAGACCCAATGCAGTGCAGTGTCAAAATAAATGAAAATAGTTCGCTTTTCAATGCAGTGCAATGTTTGTGTTTGTTTTATTGGTCAAAACAAATGAAATTAAAATATTTGAAAGAGATCCCATGAGAAACTACTCTGAAATACAATAACTTCAAACATCAATCTTTGGTCAAAATGTCCAAATATTTACTTTATTCAAACAAACAAAATTCTTATAAAAGGTGGATAACCGTCGCCATCACCGGCGACAACCTTAGTCACCTGGCGACAACCTGGCGACAACCTACGACAGCGCCCACGACAGGAGATGACAAGCTACGATCATTGGCGTCAAGCCAGCAGTCGCTGAAAATTTTCATGCCTGGAAAATGTTCGTGCCAGAAAAAAGCTACGACTTTTTGGAGACGACTCACGACCATGCCCGCGACACCCCGCGACACATCGACGACCGTGCGGCTACAACCTAGTCGCCTTCAAAATCGCCGGACTGGGACAGGCCCTTGAATAGCTGACAGGAAGAGGCCCGTTAACATGGCAAAGCTAGTGGATGATGGTGGAGTCCAGTGTACCAGTGCAAAGGCTAATGTTAAGCATTTGCAACCATCTTCAGCCAGAAGTGTTAAATTAGTAACCCGTTGAGGCAAATCTAATCATTCGAGGAATAGCTGACCTTACTGGATACAATGAAGGATATGGGCCATACTGTGTATCAGTGACACTGAAGACGTGCTGAGATCTGGCACCACGTTTAGCCACGCTCAAGATAGACACCGAGTGCTGGAGTAACTCTGCAGGTCAGGCAGAATCTCTGGAGAAAATGGATAGGTGATAGTTCGAGTCGGGACCCTTCAGACTGAAATTAAGGGGTGGGGGAGCGCTGAAAAGCATAAAGAAGGGACGTGAGAAAGGACCAAGACCACTCGGGGCCGGTCACAAATGACCTTGGGCAGCGTGGTGCCTTTAAGCCCATTGTTGGCTGGGGAAGGTGTGATCTCAAGAGGAAAACAATGTGGAGAAACTGGAACTGGTAAAACTATGAGGAAGGAGGCAAGAAGGGGAGGGGAGGGGAGGGGAGGGGAGGGGAGGGATGGGATGAAGTTACTTAAAGTTAGAGAATGCAATGTTCATTCCGCTGGGTTGTGAGCTACCTGAGCGAAATAGGAGGTGTTATTCTTCTAATTTGCATGTGACCTCACTCTGGCAATGGAGGCGGCCCAGGACAGAAAGGCCAATGTGGGAATGGAATGGGGAGTTGAAAGATTTGCAACCGGGAGATCCCATAGGCATAGATGGACTGAGTGTAAGTGTTCAGTGGAAGTCTACGCTGTGTCTCGCCGATGTTTCAGAGCCAAGATCGGGAGCACCAGATGCAGTCGATGACCTTAGAGGTTGTACTTGTCGACCTCTGTCTCACTTGAAAAGGCTGCCGGGGTCCCTGGATAGAGTTGAGGGGGGAGGTATAGGGACAGGTGTTGCATCTCCTGCGGTTGCAGAGGAAAGTACCTGGGGAGGGGGTGGTTTGGGTGGGAAGGGATGGGCGAGCCTCGGAGTCGCGGACGAAGCGGTCTCTGCGGAAGGCGTAAAGAGGTGGGGATGCAAACGTGTGATTGATGGTGGGATCCTTTAGGAGGTGATGGAAATGTCGGAGGATAATATGTTGAAAATGGAGGCTGGTGGGTGAAAGGTGAGAACCAGGGGAACTTTGCCCATGTTGCATCTGGGGGGAAGGAGGAGCGAGAGCAGAACTACGGGACACAGTTTGAGGGCCTCACCTGTGATGGATGAGGGGTGCCCACGCTTCCTGAAGAACGAGGATATCGCGCACGTCTAGTATGGAACACCTCATCTCAGGAGCAGATAGAGCGGAGGCAGACGAATTGAGAGTAGGGGGTAGCATCTTTGGGAAGAAGTGCAGTTCAGATAGCTGTGGGAGTTAGTATGTATGTTTGTAATAGATGTCATATCATATCATATCATATCATATCATATCATATACATACAGCCGGAAACAGGCCTTTTCGGCCCTCCAAGTCCGTGCCGTCCAGTGATCCCCGTACATTAACATTATCCTACACCCACTAGGGACAATTTTTACATTTACCCAGCCAATTAACCTACATACCTGTACGTCTTTGGAGTGTGGGAGGAAACCGAAGATCTCGGAGTAAACCCACGCAGGTCACGGGGAGAACGTACAAACTCCTTACAGTGCAGCACCCGTAGTCAGGATCGAACCTGAGTCTCCGGCGCTGCATTCGCTGTAAAGCAGCAACTCTACCGCTGCGCTACCGTGCCATCGATGGTCTGTCATTTAGGCTGGAGACAGAGGCCGAGAAAGGGAAGAGAGGTGTCCAAGATAGTCCAGGTGAATTTAAGAGCAGGGTGGAAGTTAGCGGTGAAGTTAATAAAGTCCATGAGTTCTGCACGGGTCCAGGAGGCAGCCTGGATGCAGTCATCGATGTAGCAAAGAAAGAGTTGGGGGTGGTGCCAGTGTACGCCTGGGATAAGGACCGTTTGACGTTCCTGACAAAAAGGAAGGGATAGCAGGGGTGCCCATGCGAGTGCCCATGGCTACGCCTTTGAATGGGAGTTAGTGGGCGCAGTCAAAGGAGACGTAGGTGAAGGTGAGGACAAGTTCCACTGGGCGGAGGAGAGTGTTAGTGGAGGGAAATTGGTTGGGTCATTGTTCGAGGAAGAAGCAAAGGGACTGAAGGCTTACCTGAAGGGGGGGTGGAGATGTAGAGGGACTGAACGTCCAAGGTAAAGACGAGTGAACGGGGGCCTGGAAACCAAACGTTTCTTGCCCTGCTGAGTTATGACATCACTTTGTGTTTTCCTTTGGTATAAACTAGCATCTGCCATCGTCGGCCTCATCACGGGCGACGAGGACAGGGCGTACAGAGAACTGATCAAGGAGTTTGTGGAACTGCCTCCGGATCAACACGGGGAAAACCAGGGAGATGGTGGTAGATTTCCACACGCGTAGCCAGGTCCCCCCCGACACCGGTGAACATCCAGGGAATGGACATCGAGCGGGTGGATTCTTATGTACCCGGGTGTCTACCTCAACAATAAACTGGACTGGACTGAAAACACCGATGCGCTATACAGAAAGGGCCAGAGCAGACTTTATCTGCTAAGGAGGCTCAGGTCCTTTGGAGTGCAGGGGGCACTCCTAAGGACCTTCTACAACACGGTGGTGGCATCAGCCATTTTCTATGGAGTGGTCTGCTGGAGCAGCAGCATCTCAGCGGCGGAAGGGAAGAGACTCGACAAGCTGATCAGGAAGGCCAGCTCTGTCCTGGGTTGCCCCTTCGACTCAGTGCAGGCGGTGGGAGAGAGGAGGATGATGGCAAAGTTAACATCGCTGCTGGACAACGACTCCCACCCCATGCAGGACACTGTCACTACACTGAGTAGACAATAGACAATAGGTGCAGGAGGAGGCCATTTGGGCCTTCGAGCCAGCACCGCCATTCAATGTGATCATGGCTGATCATTCTTAATCAGTACCCCGTTCCTGCCTTCTCCCCATACCCCCTGACTCCGCTATCCTTAAGAGCTCTATCTAGCTCTCTCTTGAATGCATTCAGATAATTGGCCTCCACTGCCTTCTCCCCATACCCCCTGACTCCGCTATCCTTAAGAGCTCTATCTAGCTCTCTCTTGAATGCATTCAGATAATTGGCCTCCACTGCCTTCTGAGGCAGAGAATTCCACAGATTCACAACTCTCTGACTGAAAAGGTTTTTCCTCATCTTCGTTCTAAATGGCCTACCCCTTATTCTTAAACTGTGGCCCCTTGTACTGGACTCCAGAACAAGGGGCCACACTGTTCAGTGACAGACTCCTTCACCCCAAGTGCATGAAGGAGAGATATAGGAGGTCCTTCCTTCCCGCTGCTGTGAGACTGCACAACCAGCACTGCTCCCAGCAGACGAGTCAACAATAACAGCTAAGAACACACAGAAAACTGATGACAATTTATGTATCTTTTATTTATAATGAATGATCTCTTGCTCTCTTGCTATCCACTTTGCTGCTGTAACACTGTAAATTTCCCCGGTGTGGGACGAATAAAGGAATATATTATTATATTATTATTATTATCTACAGTTCTTTGTTACCACATTTAACCAATTTGTTGCAGAATGGCATGCAAGGTGTCCTGGATGTAGGTGGGAAGGGATTGGACAAGAGGAGGCAGGATAGAATCAAGGTATGTGGAGAGTTCAGTGGAGCAGGCAGAAGCAATGGGTCTACCTGGTTGGTTCTGCTTGTGGATGTTTGAGAGGTAGTAGCAGGCCATGAGGGGCTGGGGAACAATGAAGTTGGAGGCTGTGGAGGGCAGACAGGCCACAGGTGATGAAGTCAGAGATGGTCCTGGAGCTCATCTGTGGGGTCATGATCAAGGGTTAGGTACGAGGCATCCGAGAGCTGGCATCTGGCCTTGGCAGGGCAGAGGTCAGCTCACCAGACTACAATGGCACCTCCCTTTGTCAGTGGATTTGATGATAATGTCGGGGGTCAGCGACGGTGACAAACATGGACTCGGTGACGTTTCGGTAACCACTGGCACTCGGTCAGCCGAGGCCTACAGGATCTCCCAGTTGCCCACTATTTCAGCTCCCCTTCCCTTTCCCACACTGGCCTCTCTGTCCTGGACCTCCTCCATTGCCAAAGTGAGGCCACATGCAAATTGGAGGAACAGCACCTCATATTTCGCTTGGGTAGCTGACACCCCAGCGGTATGAATGTTGAATTCTGTAGTTTTAAGTAACTTTATCTTAAACCTCCCTCACCTTCTCCCTCGCCCATTCCTCCACCCTAGTCGTTTTACCAGTCCCACAGTTCTCCAACATTGTTTTCCTCTTGAGATCACACCTTTCCAGCCAACAATGTGCTTACAGGCACCACCCTGCCCGAGGTCAATTGTGGCCCCCCCTGACTGGTCCTGGTCTTTTCCCCTCTTCAGTGCTCCCCCACCCCCCAACCCCTAACCCCCAACTTTCAGTTGAAGAAGGGTCCCAACCCGAAACATCATCCACCCTTTTTCTCCAGAGATGCTGCCTGACCTGCTGAGTTATTCCATCACTTTGAGTCTACCTTTAGTATGAACTAGCATCTACATCTCCTTGTTACCACCTTTAACCAATTTGTTGCAGCACAGCTACAATAATGGGATTCAAACAATAAAGTGGAAACTGTCCACAAAAAGTGCTACAATACCATCCAGATAATTACTGAGTCATCAGTCCTATCAAACGATCCAACAGGCTCATTGTCAATGCTGCCAGAGGCTCTGGTGGATTCCATTGCAGAGCTCAATACAATTGTAGCAATGTCAGCAGACAGCAGTCGACAAGTCGACCAGGTCCAACATCTTCAGCTGCCTCATCAGTAAACCTCCCTAAAGTTAAGGGTGAAGATGTTTTCTGACAAAGGCATAATTTTCAACTCCTCTCAGATGATAAAAGTGTATGTTCCCTCATACAAGAATAGTGGCGCAGGAGTGTGTTAATGTTGACTTCAACGGTCAGGTGTCGAGTATAAAAGTCGGAAGACTTCTTGCAGTTGTATAAAACTTTAGTTTGGAGCGTTGTGGTTTTACGGCCAGTTCTGGCCGCCATATTAATTGTTGGAAGGAAACGTGGTACCAACGTTTCAGTGGACATATGAACAAGCATGGAATGGTAGGATTTAGCCTATGTGCAGGCACATGGAATTAGTTTCGATTGGCATCATGATTAGCATAGACACCAATGTGAGCCAAAAGGCCTGTTCTTGTGCTGTTCTTCGGTATCACTTTAGGTATCACTTTATCAATTTGGTACCAACTGATTTTGCAACCACTGAATGAACCAGGCTTCCATTTGCAGAACCATCCCCTCCCTCAATCAAACTGTCCACCACCCTTGGCTGAATATCCCCACCACTACACCCTTCAATGGCCCATCAAAACCCCTCCATACCACAAGGCTGGACTCGGTCCTCTAGGACTGAGTTTATCACTCCAGGCCTCAGTAGCAAGTGTCTAACCACTGACCCTCTAAACTCCTGCCATTACCTCCCACCTTGGACTGTGAGGCAGTGCAGGAATCAATAATTACCTTTGAGATGCTTTGCAGAGCATGATGAAAACAAGGAATAACAACATATAACAACAGTTGTGCCTGAGGTTTTTGGTACTGAGGCTTTCATGGCTAATATGACCTACTAGGTGAGATGAGAAACTGTCGATGCTACAACCCTGTTCAAGGCACAAAGTGGTGGAGGAATGGCCTAATTCTCTTCCTAGAACTTGTGGACTTGTGAATTCAAATCCACAGAAAGCTAAGCTGATATTTGAACTCAAACCTGGTCTCTGGATTATTAATCCAATGGCATAACTACTGCACTCCTAAACCCAACAAGATTAAAAGATGATTTACAACATGCAAACACAAACATTTCCCACATTATATGAACGTTACAAAGCTGCAGTTGAACAATCATATTAAGTGTGGATATACGCAGAGTGCTGGCGTAACTCAACGGGTCAGGCAGCATCTTTCGAGAAAATGGATGGGTGACGTTTTGTGTCGGGACCCTTCTTCAGACCTGTCCAATGATGGGTCCCAACCCACAACGTCACCCACATGGCGTTTTTTCCAGAGATGCCGCCTCCCCACTGAGTTACTCCAGCACTTTGTGTCTATCTTTGGTATAAACCAGCGTCTGCACATATTAAGTGTGGGATTGGGTTTTGAGTAAAACAGAGACGGAAAATGTTGCAAATACTCAGCAAGTCAGGTAGCTTTAGTGGAAGAAGAATTAATACATCAAGTCAATGCTGTCTAGCTTTCTGTGTATTTCCACTTTTTTCTGTTTCCTTTTTTAGATATCCAGCATCTGTGTTTTTGCAGCTGGAGAAAGAAAGAACAAATCGAACGTAAAGGTAGACACAAAATGCTGGAGTAACTCAGCGGGTCAGGCAGCATCTCGGGAAAGAAGGAATGGGTGACGTTTCGGGTCGAGACCCTTCTTCAGACTGATGTCGGGGGTGAGACAAAGGATTATCCTTCCTTTGTCCCACCCCCGACATCAGTCTGAAGAAGGGTCTCGACCCGAAACGTCACCCATTCCTTCTCTCCCGAGATGCTGCCTGACCTGCTGAGTTACTCCAGCATTTTGTGAATAAATCGATTTGTACCAGCATCTGCAGCACTTTTTTGGTGATGGGTCCCTACCAATTGAAAGACACACACTAAATGGGTCTGCTTTCAATCTTTGGGGAAGTTGGCCTGGTGATCATGTTTGCCTGGAGTTTGTGGAAATCGCCATCTAATTATACTATATATTCACCATCCTCTATCATTTCACGTTATTAAAGCGTTAAAATAAAACAATCCAACAAGGATGTAACATTATTGATTTTTTTATTTATTCTCATGCTGTAAAATATTTACCACGTTCCTTTATGTAGAAAGCAGGGACAAATAAAGTGCGAATATTTTTTTATAATTAAGTGTTACAAAATAGATCTCATTAAAAATGCCTCATTCATAAAATAACAACAAATTATATTTAATTTGCCAAGACCATCTGAATGTTACGAAGCAAAATGAAACCATTTTAAATACTGTACATCGCATTTCTGAATCTTAAAAAGGTTTAACAGCACGCCTTCGCCCAGGGTGACTCTCACTAACTCCAAAGCATCCGACTCACAGCTTCGATGTCAATCTTGATTCTGAATCAGATCATTTATCCACGTCACTGCTGAGGACGCCTGCTTTCATCTCAGCGATATCACTTCAACCCACGGGGCTGCATCAGCCCATCAGCCAATGCAAGCCTTCTTCGTGCTGATGGTATTTCCAGACGATAACTAACAACCCAGCCAACTCATTCTATGCAGACACTGGCTTTCCAGCTTCCCCCACCCCCTCCCCCTTCTGTCATCAGTCTGAAGAAAGATCCCAACCCAAAATGTCGCCTATCCATGCCGTACAGATGTGCTGTCTGACCCACACTTACTCCAGCCAGGGCCGTTTTTACAGCATTATGGGCCCCCGGGCAAAGCAGTGTACTGGGGCCCCTACCGTTACTCTCCCCCACCCCCCTTTCCCTACCAGCCCCCCCCCCCCCCCCCCTGTCGTGCCGGCGAAAAGCACTTACCGAAAAGCACTTAGCGATGGACTTAGGGTGCTACATTGTTGCGAAAAGCACTTACAGATCGCTGTGAGAAGGTCTTAGGGACCGAAAATGTTGCGAAAAAAGCACTTATTGAACCTACATTTTTAAAGTAGTATTTATTTATTGCAAGTCACTTAACATACACAGATCAGCATGGGGCCCCTATGCTCGTGGGCCCCCGGGCAAGTGCCCATCAGGCCCATGCGTTAAGACGGCCCTGACTCCAGCACTTTGTGTTTTCCTACTCCCTCATTTGATTGAAACCATTCGCAACCCTCTCGTCATACCAAGTCATCCTCGGCCTCTCGCCCCTCGGCTGCATTGACACTAGGTGAACTATTTTTGCTTGGCAACACTCCCGGAGATGTCCTGGGTTGATTTATTACATTAGAGCTCCTACATGAGTACAAACTGCAGTTTCCGTTGTTTGTTTTATCAATTTCAAACTTGGTAAAATAAAAATAAATACACTTAAATACTTCATCTAAAAATACAACTAAAACTTAATGCTGAGCAAAAAAAAACGACCTGCTGGAAGAACTCAGCAGGCCAGGCAGCATCCGTGGAGGATATGAACAGATGACATTTTAGATGGGGACTGGTCAGCCTGAAGATGGGTGGTCTGTCCAGTCCCTCCACAGATGCTTCCTGACCTGCTGCGTTCCTCCATCACTTTGTGTTTTGCTCAGGATTCCAGCATCAGCAGGTTGGTTTTTTTTGGTGTCTCCGTAAAACTTAGCGTTGTCCCTTGCAGTTGCTGGTGTTGTGGTGAAGGGGAATGCTGATGCTGGGCCAGTTTGCTGGGCAGACACCTCATATTACCGAACTGCCACAAACCCTGCCACTGGACCTGAGTGAATGTCTGACCGCATCCCTGGAAAATGCTGCAGACAGACGACAACCAGACTGGGGCTTTCATGTTCGTGCACAAATCCTTACGTTTGCTGATGTTTCTCCACAAATTTTCTAAGACATTTGGAAACCATGTTTTTTGAACATTCCGTGGGATTGATTGTTGGTAACACAATACAACTGCTTCCATCATCAATATTACGAGGAGCGTGTTCTCAGATCAGCTGCCAACACTGCCCTGCCCAGTAACACAGGAGGATTCTATCCTTGCCTCATGTGGCCTCATCCATGTGCTGACTCGGCCTTGCCTGGCCACTACCTCACGGGCTTTCTCTGGCTTCCTCGCACAACCCAAAAAGGCAGGTCGGTGGGTTACTTTGCTGCTGAAAATTATCCCTGGGTGTAGGTTAACAGCATAAAGAAATCAAAAGGGGATTGATGGGCATGTGTGAGAGAGAATAAGTCACGATGCATCAGAGAAATAAGATGGGAGAACAGAACATTGTGTCTGCCTTCGATCTAAACCAGCATCTGCAGTTGTTTCCTACACAGAACTATTGGGATTGCTCTCCCCTTGCCTGAATGGGCTGACCATGTTCATGTGATAGGACCAGAATTAGGCCATTCGGCCCATCAAGTCCTCCGTTCAATAATGGCTGATCTATCTTTCCCTCTTAACCCCATTCTCCCGCCTTCTCTCCATAACTTGCTCCCTGGAGTGAATTACTTCTAATCTTTTAATATTACACCGATTAACAGAATGAACTGTTTATGACTAGTTTGGAAAGAGGATTTGCTTCGATTAAAACACCCAGTGCCGGGTCAGGCTTCAGTCTGAAGAAGTCCCGACCCCAAATCTCGCCTGGCTATTCCCTCCCCAGGTGCTGCCTGACCCGCTGAGTTCCCCCAGCACTTTGTGTTCTGCTAAAAAAAACTCCACCGTCTGCAGTTCTTTGTGTCTCCATTGTGCTTTAATTAACCTCCCCCAGCCAGCACACATTGCCTCAAAATCTTTCGTAGGGTGGCATTCAGCTAATAGCATTTGCCTGACTTATGTTACCTGTCACAGACTGATTTTGAAAATCAACACAGTAAGCAGCGTTAATAAATAAAACTGCTGCCTTTAAATGTGGAATCGGGCACCTCTGTTACAGTAGAAAATGTCACAGTAGACAAACGGTCGTAAACAAATACCTGGAACCAGTTGCTCGTTATAACAGCATTTGATAACGTTTTCATTGTTAATCAACATGGAAAAAGTCGGCAGGTTGAACGTGAAATGAAACTTTTGTATTCAATGAAGTTAAACATCCGCACAAACCCAGGAGTTAATTTAAAATAAGCTTTAAAAATGAGAGTGGACGATTTGGGAAGGAACAACATTTACACGACCAGGAGATAAAACATCCACTTCCCAATCGAATGAAGATAATGGTATTTTACATCTTACAACACCAATAAAAGAGTGCGCTGTTGATGTCCGCGTTGGGGCATTCTGTAGCTCAATGCAGCTGTGATGTGGTCTGGAGCCTAGTTATAGCAGCTACGCGTCTGGTCTGGGCACTGCGAAACCAACGTGGCTTTGTCTTTGTGATGTTGACTGAAAGATCAGCTTTCGTCCGGGTCCCCAGACAACACTTTCCAGCCACCTGCTCAAAAACAAGCGCCGTGAGATCTTCCCCATCTACCTTCCACGTTTCTGAAAGGCAGCATAGGCGACCCAACCTGCAATGTTACAGAAGCGCAATATTGCCCCTGGTCCAAGTCTTTGGGGCAAAACGTGAAGCAACGACCTTCTAACTCATCAACGACCCGTGGCCGGTCATCGTGCATGTAAATCTCAAAGTCAACATTGGTGGTCCCACTAATGTTTCATGCAATGGGAAGCATCTGAAGAAAGTTGGACTCAGTGGATGAGAAGGTGTCCTCTATTATTATTGGGGTAAATCTTGGGGAAAGGGAAAGCGCCGGGCGTCCAGTCTAGTCTAGTCTAGTCTAGTCTAGTCCAGTCCAGTCCAGTCTAGTCTAGTCCAGTCCAGTCTAGTGCAGTCTAGTCTAGTCTAGTCTAGTCCAGTCCAGTCCAGTCCAGTCTAGTCCAGTCCAGTCCAGTCCAGTCTAGTCCAGTACAGTCTAGTCTAGTCCAGTCCAGTCCAGTCTAGTCCAGTCCAGTCCAATCCAGATCAGTTCTTTTCTGGCAACGCCTGCAGGCGTTTGTGGAATAACTGGTGCACCCCTTTGCGGAAGCGCTGGTCGCTGACACTGTAGATGACCACATTGCAGCAGCTGTTGGAGGCCAGGATCCAGAAGGCGAAGAAGGAGAAGTTGCACCAACAGTAGCCGCTGACGTTGCCAACCACGAAGGCGGCGATGGGGCTGAAGGAAGCGGCGAAGGCCAAGGTGAGGATGGCGATGGTCTTGGCCGCTTTGATGTCGGAGAAGGACGGGCGAGGGGGTCCCGGGAAGCGGTCGGTCTCCACCAGGAGCTTGCGCTTCGTGGAGCAGCGGCGGATGGTGTTGAGGGACAGCGCGTTAACCACCAAGGTGCCGCCCAGCAGCGTGAAGTCGAAGGCGGGGAAGAGCAGGAGGATGCTCCAGGTGGGCGAGGCTGGAGGTGGCGGGTCTGGAGGTGTCGGGAGCGGTGCGTAGTTGCACATAAGGCTGCATTGGTTGTACTCCAGGGTGAAGCGGTCGCTGAAGAGGAGCGGCGAGGCGGCCAGCAGGAAGGCGGAGAGCCACGACAGGCCGATGGTGGCCAGGGTCCGGCGGCGGGTCACCACTGCGCCTTTACGCAGCGGCCTCAGGATGGCCACGCTCCTCTCCGCCGTCAGCAGGAAGATGGTGCTGATGGACACGAAGGTGCAGCCGGCGAACACCAGGCCGACCAGGTGGCAGGGCCACCACCAGCCGCCTCCTGCCCTGACCGAGTGGCCGAGCGCCCAGGCCGGAGCCGCGCCGCCGCTCCACATGCCCACCGCCTCTGTGTACATGGAGAACGGGACCACCAGCAGCCCCACAGCCAGGTCGGCCAGGGCTAGGGACACCTTCAGGTAAACCTGCGGGGTACGGAGCTGCCTGGTCCCCAGCAACACGGTGACTGTGATGGAGTTGCCCACCACAGCGGCGCACGACAGCCCGGCCATGAAGGTGATGGCCAGCACCCTGGACAGCGGCGCACAGCAGCACCAGGTACAGCCCTGCCCTGTCCCCTGCCCCGGCCCCTGCACCGTGCCGTTACTGCCCGCAGACCAAGCCAGGCCGGGGCAGCTCATGTTGCCCAGCTCGTCCCTCATGCCGCGATCGTCCGCCCAGCTCTGGCCCAAAGCCGCATGGTGACCCATCCGTCCATCCAGCCGGCGCCACCTGCAGAGGGAGGAGAGAGAGGTCAGGTATAGATAGGCTTGTATACACTGGGATTTAGAAGGATGAGAGGGGATCTTATCGAAACGTATAAGATTATTAAGGGGTTGGACACGTTAGAGGCAGGAAACATGTTCCCAATGTTGGGGGAGTCCAGAACAAGGGGCCACAGTTTAAGAATAAGAGGTAGGCCATTTAGAATGGAGATGAGGAAAAACTTTTTCAGTCAGAGAGTTGTGAATCTGTGGAATTTTCTGCCTCAGAAGGCAGTGGAGGCCGATTCTCTGAATGTATTCAAGAGAGAGCTAGATAGAGCTCTTAAGGATAGCGGAGTCAGGGGGTATGGGGAGAAGGCGGGAACAGGGTACTGATTGAGAATGATCAGCCATGATCACATTGAATGGCGGTGCTGGCTCGAAGGGCCGAATGGCCTACTCCTGCACCTATTGTCTATTGTTAACACATTTTTCACACAGAGAGTGGTGAATCTGTGGAATTATCTGCCACAGAAGGTAGTTGAGGCCAGTTCATTGGCTATATTTAAGAGGGATTTAGATGTGGCCCTTGTGGCTAAAGGGATCAGGAGGTATGGAGAGAAGGCAGGTACGGGATACTGAGTTGGATGATCAGCCATGATCATATTGAATGGCGGTGCGTACAGGCTCGAAGGGCCGAATGGCCTACTCCTGCACCTATTTTCTATGTTTCTATGTTTTCTATATCTAACCAGCAAAAACACCGCCCTTTCTCCAATGTCCACGCGTCCTAACGTGGGATGAGTCTCGACCCCCCAACGTCGCCCATCCCTTCTCTCCAGAGTTGCGCATCACAACGCTACTTCTACACAACACTAACAGTTGTGTGATCACTGCGTCTTTTATTGTGCACGAAAGAAAACTGCAGATGCTGCTTTAAATCGATGGTAGACACAAAGTGCTGGAGTAACTCAGCGGGTCAGGCAGCATCTGTGGAGAGAAGGGACGGGTGACGTTTCGGGTCGAGACCCTTCTTCCTTCTCACCAGAGATGCTGCCTGACCCGCTGAGTTACTCCAGTTTTCTTTCATACACAATAAAAGACGCAGTGATCACACAACTGTTAGTGTTGTGTAGAAGTAGAAGTAGAAGTAGTGCAGGTGCCGATTCACAAAACAAAACACGACACAAAGTGCTGGAGTAACTCAGCGGGTCAGGCAGCATCTCTGGAGAGAAGGAATGAGTGGCGTTTCGGGTCGAGACCCTTTTTCAGACTGAAGAAGGATCTCGCTGAGTTGCTCCAACACTTTGTGTGGTGTTTAGTTTTGTAAACCGGCATCTACAGCTCCTTGTTTCTACACAATGCTGAGTTACTCCAGCACTTTGTGTCTATCTTTGTAAACCAGCACCTGCAGTTCCTTCCCACACCTTCCAATGTTACACTTTTATCATCCGCCCAGCGCGCACACGGCGTGGCGTCGTCTGTGGTCGCGATGTCAGCAAAACATTCACCTTGGCGACAGTTATGGGAAGGGGGAGAACATTCATGGGAGAAAAATACATTCGGGGCTTTGATGCAGACCGGGCAGTTGGAAGTAACTGGATAAGTCCGCCAATGGGCTAGTAGAGGAACAATGGGCCGAATCGCCGAACGCTTTAACATCTATCCATTCTAACTTATCCATAACAATATCACAGCTCCGTTAACCAGCTTTCCGTTCAGTTATTTTTTAAGATTGTGATAGCGGATCATTGCCAGCGACCCAATTCGTGAAACAGTGAAACCAGCAGCTCCAGGAACAGCATCTGTGGAGGGAAATACACAGTTGACCCTTCATGCAGACTTATCCACCCCCCTATCCACCCCCCTCCATCCACCCCCTCCCTCTCCCCCTCCCTCTCCCCCTCCCCTCCTCCCCTCCCCTCCTCCCCTCCCCTCTTCCACCCCCCTCCCCCTCCCCTCCTTCCACTTCCCCCTCTCCCCCTCCACCTCCTCCCCCTCCCCCTCCCCTCCACCTCCCCTCCTTCCACCCTCCCCCCTTCCACCCCCTCACCCCTCCACCCCCCTCACCCCTCCACCCCCCTCACCCCTCCACCCCCCTCCCTCTCCCCCACAGATGCTGCCCGACCCGCTGGGTCTCTCCAGCCGACACCCGCAGCCTCATGTCCCTCCTGATCTCTGGCCCACCTAGTCACTGCTGTGATGGACGCCGCTTACTTTAAGGTGCAGTTGTGTGGAGCCGGAGAGTCCGACTAGAGCTGGCAGCCTCCTCGCCCGCCCGCCCACCTTTGCCTCGGCGCCGGCTTCACATGAAGCCTGTTAGTGAGCGGGACCCTGGGCTCCCAGCACTGACGTTAGTCGGCATCACTGAGTCCAGCCTTCCTCTCTCCCGCCTGTCCCACTGATGCCTGAGCTTGGAGATTACACTGGAGCGCACACAGCCCGGGGCAGCTCCAACCCTCCAACCCTCCCTCCCTCCCTCGGTGACACTATCAGCCAGTGGGGTCGGGGTAGATCCACTGCTTCTCATCAACGCTGCCAGCGCCCTCCCTCCCACCCACCCACCCACCCACCAACCACAGGGATGTGAATGAGTTTTACACATTACACAGAGATGTAAATACAATCAGGCGCCAACAGCTTCAGTCATTGTTTTGTCCATTAGTTCAGAGATACAGCGCGCAAGCAGGCCCTTCAGCCCAACGAGTCCCGCAGCGACTAGCACACTAACACTACTACCCCGCACACACCAGGGACACTTTGCACTTATAACCAAGCCAATTAACCCGCAAACATGTCCGTCTTTGGAGTGTGGGTGGAAACCGGAGCTCCCGGAGAAAACCCACGCGGGTCACAGGGAGAACGTGCAAACTCAAAAGGGCCATGATTTGTGGACTAATTTAATTTACTGTATTAATTTATTTTTTTGTGTTAACATTTTGTTTTCTATTGTGTTTTGTAGTTTAGCACAATCCGCAGGCGTTGCCACTTTCATTTCACAGCACATCTTGTATGTGGATGTGACAAATAAACTTGACTTGATTTAAAGGGGGGAAGAAACACAAAGTACTGAAGTAACTCAGCGGGTCAGACAGCATCTTGGCAAGGCATGGGCATGTGACAGTTTGGGTCGGGTGGGGGGGAGGGGGGGGGAGGGAGGGAGGAGGGGGGGAGGGGAGTGTGTGGGCAAGAGGGAAAGAAAGAAGGTGATAGAGGTCTTTGGCCTAAGGTGGGAAGAATGGAGTGTGAGAGAGCACCAGGGTAGATAAGAGAGGAGGGAGAGGGACAAACTGGGATGTGGGTTTCCTGATACTGGAGAATGGAATAGTCTCCAGTTTGTAGACTGCTCAGGTGGAATCTGAGGTGTTGCTCCTGTAGCTTGTGTCAGGCCTCACCCTGGCAGTGGAGGGAACCAGTCAGTGTGGGAATGGTCAGGAGAATTAGAATGGCTGGCAATTGGGAGAAGCAGATGGCCACTGTGCACAGAGCGCAGGTACTCAGCAAAGCAGCTGCAGAAGGGTCTCGACCTGAAACATCACATATTCCTTTTCTGCGGAGGTGCTCTCCTGACCCGCTGAGTTCCTCCTGCTATTTGTGTCTATCTTCAGTGTAGACCAGCATCTGCAGTTTCTTCCTGCGTGCTCAGCAAAGCTGCCGCCAGCTTTGTGATTGGCCTCACTGATGTAAAGGAGTCACGTCCAAGAGCACTGAACGCAACGGATGAGAATGGAAGGGCGTTTCCAGAGGGGGGTGAATGGACCTGATGAGCAAACGAGGGGGCGATGGAAAGAGTGCTTCCTGCGGAAAGCAGAGGGGGGTGTGGAGGGGAAGATGTGATTGTCGGTTCAATCATGCGGAAATGTCAGAGAACGATGTGCTGGACCACTACATTTTAATGGTAAAATAGTTGTAACATTAACACTGCTGGATGGTGTACAGTTCTGCAGTGCTATGGGGAAATATTGAAACTCTGGATTCAGGCCCCATTTTTTTATTTTCAAAGAAGATAGACGCTGGAGGAACTCAGTGGCTCAGGCAGCATCTCAGGACAAAAGGAACAGGTGACATTTCGGGTCGAGACTGTTCTTCAGACTTCTTTTCATCCAGATTAATGATGAGACGGTCATCCATTCAACTTCAAAAAAGCAGTCTGAAGAAGGGTTCGAACCCGAAACGTCACCTACTCCTCTTTCCCAGAGAATGCTGCCAGACCCGCTGAGTTACTCCAGCTTTTTGTGTCCAACCTCACAAACTGTGTTTCGAGACAGAGAAGCACAGTGCCAGGAAATTAAAAATGAAACATGATACAATAGATTCATCCAAAATTAGTTTAAGCCGCATCAAAGAAAGGATGGTGAAACACATTGCAGACAACTGTAAAGCACTACACGTACAAACATCAATGAAGAATGCAGGTACTTGACAAATCAAGAGTCAAGGGTCAAGAGGGTTGCATTGTCATATGCCCCAGATAGAAGAATGAAATTATTACTTACAGCAGCACAACAGAATATGTAAACATGATAGCCAAGGATGAAGTAAAATGTCTGGTGGGCTGCTGGATTGAATGACAATAGACAATAGACAATAGGTGCAGGAGTAGGCCATTCGGCCCTTCGAGCCAGCACCGCCATTCAATGTGATCATGGCTGATCATTCTCAATCAGTACCCCATTCCTGCCTTCTCCCCATACCCCCTGACTCTGCTATCCTTAAGAGCTCTATCTAGCTCTCTCTTGAATGCATTCAAAGAATTGGCCTCCACTGCCTTCTGAGGCAGAGAATTCCACAGATTCACAACTCTCTGACTGAAAAAGTTTTTCCTCATCTCCGTTCTAAATGGCCTACCCCTTATTCTTAAACTGTGGCCCCTTGTTCTGGACTCCCCCAACATTTGGGAATATGTTTCCTGCCTCTAACGTGTCCAACCCCTTAATAATCTTATACGTTTCGATAAGATCCCCTCTCATCCTTCTAAATTCCACATATGACAGTCCCGCCATTCCGGGAATTAACCTAGTAAACCTACGCTGCACGCCCTCAATAGCAAGAATATCCTTCCTCAAATTTGGAGACCAAAACTGCACACAGTACTCCAGGTGCGGTCTCACTAGGGCCCTGTACAACTGCACAAGGACCTCTTTGCTCCTATACTCAACTCCTCTTGTTATGACGGCCAACATTCCATTGGCTTTCTTCACTGCCTGCTGTACCTGCATACTTCCTTTCAATGACTGATGCTCAGCATATTACAACAATGCAGAAAGACTAGATCAAGTAGAATACTCAGCTCCAGAGCCAGAGCAGTCGAGGGCAAGTCAGATGAAATCACGCTCAAGCTGTGGAGTACTTTCATCAGCAGGCATCAAGGGTTATCAAGACCCGGAAACAGCTCTGAGAAATGCCACACAGTTAATGACTCAATTACAATGAAACGCGGGGGAAGCTCGAGCTTTTCAGTCTTTAATTTAATTGACCTTATTAAAGTTTAGAAGATAGTAAATGGAGTTAATGGAAGGATGATGTGCAGACACAGGTTCAAATTAGTAAAAAGCTAATATACGATACGATACGATACAATACGATAAAACTTTATTCATCCCCAGAGGGAAACTGGTCTGCCGACAGTCACAACACACAAGTTACACAAACACTTGAAATTCAAAGTGAAGAAAAGAAAAAGACAAGCGACTGTTGGCTGGCTGCCATGTGCACAGCGCCTTCACCGGAACGAACAAACAAACAAACAAACACAGACTTATCCCCTGGGCAGAGGATTCTAAACTAGAGTGCCCCTCCCCTCCCCCACACTGGGTCCCCCTTTGTTCTGCCACCATCCCTCTCGGCGGTTTCCCCACGCCAGGTCCCCATTGTCTTCCCCTCCCCCCTCACACTCATCGACCGTGAGGCCCCCCTGCCACCGAGGCTCCCGTTGCCACCGAGCCCCACATTGCCACCGAGCCCCACATTGCCACCGAGCCCCACATTGCCACCGAGCCCCACATTGCCACCGAGCCCCACATTGCCACCGAGCCCCACATTGCCACCGAGGCTCCCGTTGCCACCGAGCCCCACATTGCCACCGAGCCCCACATTGCCACCGAGGCGCCACAGTCGCCAAGGCCCCGCTGCCAAGTCCCCTATCGCCGCCAACCCTGAGGCTCATTCGGCTCGGACAGGCCTCGTTGCCCGGCCTCTACGCAGCACAAGAGTCCACATCTTGAACCACCAACACAGTAGATGAGGTTGGAGGAGGTGCAAGCGAACCTCTGCCTAACCTGAAAGGACTGTCGGGGTCCCTGGACAGAGTCAAGGGAGGAGGTATAGGGACAGATGTTGCATCTTCTGCAGTTGCAAGGGCAGGTACCAGGGGAAGGGGTGGTTTGGGTGGGAAGGGATGAGTTAACCAGGGAGTTGCGGAGGGAATGGTCTCTGTGGAAGGCGGAAAGGGGTGGAGATGGGAAAATGTGACTAGTGTTGGGATCCTTTTGGAGATGGCGAAAATGTCAGAAGGTTATGTGTTGTATGCGAAGGCTGATGGGGTGGAAGGTAAGGACTAGGGGGACTCTGTCTCTGTTGCGACTAGGGGGAGGGGGAGCAAGGGTGGAGCTGCGGGGTACCAAGGAACCATGAGTGAGGGCCTCATTTATGATGGGAGAGGGGAACCCCCGTTCTCTAAAGAATGAGGACATCTCGGATGTCCTGGTATGGAACACCTCATCTTGGGCGCAGATGTGGCATAGGCGGAGGAATTGGGAGTAGAGGGATGAAGTCTTTGCAGGAAGCAGGGTGGGAAGTAGTGTAGTCAAGATAGTTTTGGGAGACAGTGGGTTTGTAATGGATGTCCATCGATAGTCTATTTCCTGTGATGGAGACTCTGAAATCAAGAAAGGGGAGGGAAGTGTCGGAGATGGTCCAAGTGAATTTGAGTACAGGATGGAAATTGGTGTTGAAGTTGATGAAGTCCATGAGTTCTGCATGGGTGCAGGAGGTAGCACCGATGCAATGGTCAATGTAATGGACATAATGTCTGGGCATAGGGCCAGTGTACGCCTGGAACAGGGATTGTTCAACGTACCCAACAAAGAGGCAGGCATAGCTGGGGCCCATGCGAGTGCACATAGCTACGCCTTGGAATTGGAGGAAGTGGGAAGAGTTTAAAGGAGAAGTTGTTGAGGGTGAGGACCAGCTCCACTAGCTTAGTCATGGAGTCATAAAACTGTACAGCAATGAAACAGACCCTTTGGACGATTGGTCCCTGCTGAGCACTGTCCTATCTATAATCCACTTGCCTGCGTTAATTCCACATCCCTCGATACTTTGTTCGTTCAAGTGTCTGCCCAGGTGGCCCTTAACTGTTACTGTCCGTCCTCCACCACCTCCTCTGGCAGCTCATTCAGATACCAACTACCTCTTTATTGAACAAGAAACACCCTCAGATCATAAGGTCGTGATAGGAGCAGAATTAAGCCATTTGTCCCATCAAGTCTGCTCCACCATTCAATCATGGCTGACCTATCTCTCCTTCCTAGCCCCATTCTCCTGCCTTCTCCCCATAACCCCTGACACCCATATTAACCAAGAATCTATCTATCTCTGCCTTAAAAATATCCATTGACTTGGCCTCCACTGCCTTCTGTGGACGAGGTTAAAGGTCGTCTGAGGCTGCTGGATTGAATGCTCAGCATATTACAACATTGTAGAAAGACCAGATCAAGCAGAATACTGAGCTACAGAGCCCGAGCAGTCGAGGACAAGTCAGATGAAATCATGCTCAAGCTGTGGAGTACTTTCATCAGCAGGCATCAAGACCCGGAAACAGCTCTGAGAAATACCACACAGTTAATGACTCAATTACAAGGAAGAGTGGGAGAAGCTTGAGCGTTTCAGCCTTTAATTTAATTGAGCTTATTAAAGTTTAGAAGATAGTAAATGGAGTTAATGGAAGGATGATGTGCAGACACAGGTTCAAATTAGAAAAAGCTAATACACGATACGATACGATAAACCTTTATTCATCCCCGGAGGGGAAATTGGTCTGCTGACAGTCACAACACACAAGGTACACAAACACTTGAAGGCCTCCACTGCCTTCTGTGGCAAAGAATTCCACAAATGCACCACCCTCTGACTCAAGAAATTCCTCCTCATTTCCTTCCTAAAGGAATGTCCTTTAATTCTGAGGCTATGACTTCTCGTCCTCGACTCTCCCACTAGTGGAAACATTCTCTCCGCATCCACTCTATCCAAAACATCCACTATTCCCTCTAAACCTCATCCTTCTCACTTTAAACCTGTCAAGTCAAGTCAAGTCAATTTTATTTGTATAGCACATTTAAAAACAACCCACGTTGACCAAAGTGCTGTACATCTGATTAGGTACTAAGGAAAAAAATGAAACATACAGTAGCACGCAAACAGTTCACAGCGCCTCCTCAATGAGCCTCAAACGCTAAGGAGTAGAAATAGGTTTTGAGCCTGGACTTAAAGGAGTCGATGGAGGGGGCAGTTCTGATGGGGAGTGGGTTGCTGTTCCACAGTCTAGGAGCTGCAACCGCAAAAGCGCGGTCACCCCTGAGCTTAAGCCTAGACCGCGGGATAGTGAGTAGCCCCAAGTCGGCCGACCTGAGGGACCTGGAGTTAGAGAGGGGGGTTAGAAGATTTTTGATGTAGGTGGGGGAATGTCCATTTAGGGCTTTATACGTGAATAGGAGGAGCTTGAAGTTGATTCTGTACCGTACAGGGAGCTAGTGGAGAGAGGCCAGAATCGGGGTGATGTGGTCCCTTTTACGGGTACCCGTCAGGAGTCTCGCTGCGGTGTTTTGGACCAGTTACAGGCGGGACAGGGAAGATTGGCTGATCCCAGTGTATAGGGAGTTGCAGTAGTCTAGGCGGGAGGAAATGAAAGCGTGAATGATTTTCTCTGTGTCGTCGAATTGGAGGAAAGGTTTGATTTTAGCTATGGTTCGAAGTTGGAAGAAACTGGCTTTTACCACAGTGTTGACTTGCTTATCAAATTTTAATGCAGAGTCAAATATCATGCCGAGGTTTTTGACATGGCAGGATAGACTTCCAAGACTGCCTGTTATCAATTTGATGGAGTCGGGGGGGGCCGAATAGGATGACCTCAGACTTGCTCTCATTTAATTGGAGGAAGTTCTGTGCCATCCAACATTTTATGTCCTCAAGGCAGTGTAAGAGGCTGTTTAAATTTGACTGGTTGTTGGGTTTCAGGGGGAGGTAAAGCTGAGTGTCATCGGCATAGCAGTGGAAAGAAATGCCGTGCCTTTGAATGATTTGGCCAAGGGGGAGCATGTATAGAGAGAAAAGAATGGGGCCTAGGATGGAGCCTAGTGGAACTCCGCAGGAGAGGCTAGCTGGAGCAGAGGAATAACTGCCTATGTTGATGGCGAAACTCCTATCTTTGAGGTACGAAGCGAACCAGCTCAGGGCAGTGCCATCAATGCCAACCGCATACCGGAGACGGTCAATAAGGATGGTGTGGTCCACTGTATCGAACGCTGCGCTGAGGTCGAGAAGGAGCAGGATTGCACAGTCGCCGGTGTCGATGGCGAGAAATGCCCTGGGAAAGACAGACTCTGCCTATCTACCCATTCTAGTGCTCTCATAATTTCACAGTTGGGAGAAGTGGTGCCAATGCAATTAAGTGAGAAGATATCATTGTGCCTATATGTAAAATGCAAAAACTAACTTCCCCAAACTGCGGCAGAAATAATCCCATCATTGAAAAGTGAGGACTACTTCTATGTGCCCATCCTTTGTTTTATTTCTTTAGACATCAAATCCTTGGATGAAAAGACCTTTATCTCCAAAAAATGATTTCGTCTCTTGGCCTGCTGGTAATTCACAGAATTCCCTTTATGATCAAAGGTTCAGGCATCCCTGGACTCTGGATGTAAATAGATCCATTGTTTAGGCTTCTAACAGAATGGCTGACACTGAAAGGTGGGTGTCAACTAATCCTATTCAGTGGGTTTGGCTCCAACTTTGGTTTAATAGATATGTGTACCTTCTTCAGAAAATTATGATTTACATATGGGTGAGAGCAAATGCTAACAATCAAGTAAAAATATCTCATCTTAAAATGAAATTCGGTAGTAAAGGAACAAAATGGGTGAGGAAATGGAAAGTGAAAATCAAATTGCAAAAATACTCCAGCAGTGTCTTGTTAGAGTATGTGTAGGAAGGAACTGCAGGTGCTGGTTTACACCGAAGATAGACACTAACTGCTGGAGTAACAGGCAGCATCTCTGGAGAGAAGGAATGGATGACGTTTCGGGTCAAGACCTTCCTTCAGAAAAAGGGTCTGAAGAAGGGTCTCGACCTGAAACGTCACCCATTCCTTCTCTCCAGAGATGCTGCCTGTCCCGCTGAGTTACTCCAGCATTTTGTGTCTATCTTCTTAGAATATGTTAGAATATGTTCATTTCTATCACAGCTTATTTAAAAGATGGAATGATCGCCCACTCTTCAGCTTCTGCAATTTCTATTCCTTGAAATGTGACTTTCTTTGGGTCAGCTAACCTGACATTTTCGGTTTGCATTTCATTCCATGGTCTGTTTCAGATGTTAAAGTTCAAATCAGTTCAATTATTAAAACTTAACAATGAAATAATTATTCTCGTAAAAATGACTAAAGGTAAATCATATAAGTGAGCAAAGCTAGGAATAACATCAAAACACAGGACAAATGGGCGTTTTTCTTTTGGATATCCTCTAACGAATCCACTTTTAAACACTGCTGGAGTATTTTTGCAGTTATAACGCTTGTTGAATATTATAATTTCCTCGCTTATTTTGTTCCTTAACTACCCAATTTCTACTTATGAATCAGTTGCTAAGATTTAATAACATTGAGTCACAAAGTATCCCTCTGAACTTTCCCTATCCATTAACCTGTCCAAATGTCTTATAAACTTTGTATTTAAACTTCCTCTGCTACTTTCTGGTTCTACACACTCACCATCTGCGTGAAAAGCAGACCACTTAGTTCCACTTTAGTTCTTTCCCCCTTTCACGTTAAACCGACAGTGTGTCCTTTAGTTTTAGACCCTCTCATCCCGCGAAGCAGATTGTGACTATCCACCTAATTAATCTATGTCCCTCATGATTTTATAATTGTCTTTTACATCACCCCTCAGTCTGCTTTGCTTCACAGAAAGCAGTCTCAATCTATTCAGCTTCTACTCATAACTCAAGCCCTTCAGGCCCAGCAACATGCTCAGGCTTTATATATTGGGAGTATTCCGTGCACACACAGTATATTAAGAATGTTGCTTCAGAGATAAAAATGGCACATTTGCCATATGAACTCTTGAAATACTGAATACCAAGATGAAAGAGTGGGAACAGTGCTGCAGCAGCTGGCTGAGGTGCTGCCTCACATCGCCAGAGACCCAGCTTCCATCCTGACTTCAGGTGCCGTCTGCGTGCAGTTTGCGCATTCCCCCTGTGACCGTGTGGGCTTACGTTTTCTCCCACGTCCCAAAGGGCAGCACAGTGGTGTAGCACTATGACAAACGTTCACTTCCTCAAGTGTATACACAAAATGCTGGAGTGACTCAGCGGGATGGGCAGCATCTCTGGTGAGAAGGAATGGGGGACGTTTCAGGTCGAGACCCTTCCTCAGACTGAGAGTCAGGGGAGAGGAAAGCGAGATTATGGAAGTGTACAAAGGACATGGAAGATGTGAAAAGCACAGATCAAAGCAGACGGTGATCAAAGGAAATGTACAATGGTTCATTGTTTATAGGTTACAGTTTAGTTTATTGTCACGTGTACCGAGGTACAGTGAAAAGCTTTCGTTGCGTGCTAACCAGTCAGCAGAAAGACAAGACATGATTACAATTGAACCATTTACAGTGTATAGATACATGATCAGGGAATAACGTTTAGTGCAAGACGGATGAGGGGAAGATGACAACGAAGCATACAAACAGTCCTTCCTCTCCTGGGCAATTGCCTTGAGCTCACTGCCATACAGCATGTGCACAATCTAGTTTAGTTTAGTTTTTTAGTTCAGTTCACTTTATTATTACATGTACTGAGGTACAGTGAAAAGCTTTTGTTGTGTGCTAACCAGTCAGTGGAAAGACACTCATGGATCTTCACTCGTACACTGATCAGCCAAAACATTATGACCACCTGCCTAATATGCTGCTGGTCCTCCGTGTGCAGCCCCATACGCAGCAGGGTGCGATGCACTGTGCATTGTGACACATTCCTCCCATGACCACCATTCACATTTTCTGTGCCACAGTAGTCCTCCTGTCGGTTCGGACCAGACGGGATAGCCTTCGTTGCCCTCGCGCATCGATGAGCCTTGGGCGCCCAACACCCTGTCTGTCGCCGGTTTGTGGTTTGTCCCTCCTCGGACCACTGTCGGTAGGTACTCACCACTGCTGACCGGGAGCACCCCACAAGCCTTGCCATTTCAGAGATGCTCTGACCCAGTCGTCTGGCCATAACCATTTGGCCCTTGTCAAAGTCGCTCAGGAATGGTGACTCCTGCCCATTTCTTCTGCATCCAACACATCAACTTCAAGAACTGACTGTTCACTTGCTGCCTAATATATCCCACCCCTTGACAGGTGCCATTGTAACAAGATAATCAATGTTATTCACTTCGCCTGTCAGTGGTCATAATGTTTTGGCTGATCGGTGTAGATGGTGGCAGTTCAACAAGCTGGCTCACCACTATCTTCTCAATGGCATTTAAGGATGATCATTCAATTATGACCTTGCCAACGGTGCCATCATCTCATGAGAGAATTTATAAAGACGTAACAGTTGTTGCATGTCTGCCATGCCACATCCTTTCCAGTCTTAACTGAACCCCGGGAGAAGACTTTTGACAAGAGTAAAGATAGTGTTAATGTAAAACTTCAGGAATGTGCACTCAACTTTAATTTGCCCTCTGGGGTTCGGACGGTAATGAGAGTCCTCTCTGACAGACCAGATTTGTGTTGCATCAACAGCGGTGTGCTTCAAATCGCATATTTTTCTCAAATGCAAAGCTTGCAGCTGAATGAAATGTAATCAGCTGTGAAATATCTCAATCTTCTGGGAATAGTCTTTGGGTTTTTTTACAAACGAAATGAGGTGAAGTTACTAATAATCGCTACGGGGCAAATGTGCCAATGTCCTTATTGCATTATGCTGACAATTACTTAGGGATCAGGCCTGTCAGACCATTCCTGCACTTGTGGGAACTTCAGAGTCCTGGCATTAGCTCTTAATAATTATGGGAAAGGTGAACATTTAACACGGCAATCAATTGACTGATTGAGGCAGCCAATCTTGAAGATAGACACAAAATGCTGGAGTAACTCAGCGGGACAGGCAGCATCTCTGGAGAAAAGGAATTGGTCACTTCCAAATAATATAATAAAGAATAGTGACCAACTGTGGGCCCAGCCATAACTTTGGTTACGGGCCTCCAGTCTGACAAACAAGTCTCTACAAACACTTTCTGTTCCCTACTTTCAAGCCAATTTTGTATACAATTGGCTTGCTCATCCTGGATCTCATGTGTTCTAACCTTCCAGACCAGCCTAACACGTATTACCTTGTCAAAAGCCTTGCTAAAGTTTACTTAGATAATGTCTCATCAATCTTTCGGTCACAGCTTAAAAAACTCACTCAAACTGGTGAGACACAAGCTTCCACACAGCTCCCCCTGGACATCCCCCAGGATCGAGGATGACTTGCTTCCATTCCAGTTTTGTGGAGAGGAAGACGCTTGCATGTGGATTCTTCGAAGACACATTAGCTGTTGCACAGCAGTATCTTTACCAAGCAACATCTTGGCCCAAAGGCCCGGAAATGCGAATCAGTTGGAAACTCATTGGACTGTACAGGCTTAGTACACACATGTATGTAGACGCACACATTCTCAGCACACGATCTTGCACACACCCTTTTCCTCAGTCCCTCTCCTTCACATTCTTCACCCTGAACCTCTTCAGTCTTCCAACTCCGGTCTCTCTCTCATTCCATTCCCTGTTCCTCATGTCTCTTTCTCTCCTCTATTCCTCTCTCTCTCAGATCCCTTCACCTTCACTCACCCTCGTTCCCTCTCAGCCATCTTTCAAATCCTTTGCTCTCTCTGAGAATCTATGCTATTAGCTGATATAGTTAATTAGAGATATTGATATTTTGTTGTAGATAGTTGAGATGGTTTCTTTTGTTGTTGTTTTAGCTAATATAAAATGAATGCTTATTTTCAGCAGAAAGCAGTAAGATTGATGCTTGTGGCAGAAATGTTATCCTTGGGAATGGAATGTGTTTGTCCCTTTACGAATTTAATCAGACGTTTCCGTTCATTCACTCATTTTTGGAATGAGATATCACTGGAATGGTCAGATGTTATTAACAGACCAGCCTCACATGTATTACCTTGTCAAAAGCCTTGCTTTTCAGACATTAGTGATGAACCGTCTTCTTGAACTTTTGCTTTCTTTCTGGTGAGGGCACTCTCAACAATTCATTCGAATCGCATCGTCCAAAACTTACGTACAGCAAAGATATAGTTCCAATGTATGGCAGTGGCTAACCTGGAGCAGTCCCGACATGTAATGGTGTCACATGGTATCACATGCATCTGCCTCACTATGTGTGTGTAGCTGTGTCCTCTTGGTCGAGGGGGTGAATATTTAGGGTGGTTAGGTTGAGTCCTCTGGAGTTTAGTTGTTCCCTCACAAGGGAGGTGGGCTATTCTGAAGCAATTGCACAGAGAAGGCTCAGGTACAGCCGTCCTGTAAGACAGTTGCTGCCTTCCCTTGTTGCTCAGTAGCCAAGGCCCAACCGGGTGGAAGTCACTGATAATCTGAAAGAAGAAAGCTACAAGGATGGAATTATTTTGAGAGGAGGAGAGATGTCTGCTTATAGTAGCTGCATTTTATACAGTTCTGGATCGGAATAAGCGAGCAATGGGATGTGAAAATGTGTAATCAAAATGAGCCTGCTGTCATACTTGCCAATTATTATCGTGTTATGGGGAAGGAGCTGCTTTCCTCGGGTTACTAAGAAACTATGCAAAACATCCGACATAAAGTACAGTCATTTATTTCCTGTTTATTATAATTAAGAAAAATAATTTATATTGATGGAAAAGCAGCTGTGTGAAAATATTATGTTTGAAATCTGGATCGAATTAAATTAAGGAATGACTCAGTACATGGTTTTACAGATACAAGGAATGAGTAGGTCAGAGATCCACTCAGAAAGGTAAGCATCTATTCCTTTGTTAATGCAAAATCCATGGTAAAAGCAAAAGGCCGTGATACAATGACATTTATATGAGTTAAGAAACACATCACATTAATTTTGCTGTTATGCACAGCAAGGGCTTAAAGCACCAACTCTTCTAACGCATTAAAGAACTGTAACTGACAATAAATCATGCATGCTATATAAAGAACTGTTACTCCTGAAGAGTGCGTTCTTGGTCTTTAGAAATATAAGTAAGCAATAAGGTTGGCAGGAAAGGGTTATGTGGTGAAATATCAAACACAGCTATTTCTTTCCGTTAATGTTGCCGATGCTGTTCATTTTCAAAATTTATGTTTTTATTTTAGAAGCCTGGATCTTCAATTTTTTTATTCCTTCAGCTGCACAGTTGTTTATCTTTAAACAATACAGAAGATGAGTCTTTAATTTTGCAGATAACAACAGACATTTTAATAAATTAAAAATTTAGTTCAACATCACATAGTAAGGTCATATATATATATATATATGAACTTACTTTGTAATTTCTATTCACAAAATGCTGGAGTAACTCAGCAGGTCAGGTAGCATCTTAGGAGAGAAGGAATGGGTGACGTTTCGGGTCGAGACCCTTGTTCAGACTGACAAAGACTGACTATATATATATATATATATATATACACACACACACACACACACACACGCACACACACAAGGATATATATATATATATATATATATATATATACATACACACACACACACACACACACACACACACACACATGTAGCCCTGGCATTCCCTCTCTCTCTATTCCTCTCCCACCCAAGTCGCACCAGCTCATTTTTACCCTACAAACAGCTAACAATGGCCTGTTTCCTTTATCATCATTACTTTTTTGCATATCTTTCATTCATTGTTCTTTATCTCTCCACATCACTGTCTATATCTCTCGTTTTCCTTATCCCTAACCAGTCTGAAGATGGTCACAACTTATCTTATGTGTCTATCTTATATATATATATATATATATACACGGGGGTGTTTGTGTGTGTGTGTGTAACTCAGCAGGACAGGCAGCATCTCTGGAGGAGAGGAATCGGTGATGTTATATATATATATAATGTGTGAGTGTGTGTGTACAAGGATATATATCTTTTTTTTTAACGTAAGTGTGTGTATATATATATGATATTGCAGTCCAACTCCTGTGGGCTTTATCTTTAAAAAGAAAAAGTAATCTAAATGTGATAGATCTCAGACATCAGAATTATAATGCACGATACATTCATGCCTATTGATTGCAGTGCAGGCAGCATTCCATCTTCATGCTTAGTGATTTTTTAAGTGAATTTCCTTTCTTGTCAGTGTTACTGTACTGAGTCAGGAATAATACCGTGTACAGCTAGCACAGGTTAAAGCTAGTGTGCATCTATTAAAGGAAATCACATCGTGGACAGAACAGTATTAGTAGTTATGTGTAGGAAGGAACTGCAGGTGGTGTTTTACACTGAAGATAGACCCAAAATGCTGGAGTAACTCAGCGGGACAGGCAGAGAATACCATCAAAGGCTATTGGGCAGTAAACATTTTTTTACTTTCATCTTGCTTTTTAAACATATGAATAATATTTTTAATAACTGTACACAATGCCATGTACAATGCTCACATAATTCATTTTCAGACATTGTTAAGTTTTCTGTTGAAAGCTGTTCATTTCTTGGATGAGACTTTGAGACTTTGCCCTCAGACAGTGCCTGAGTGATATCAAAGAGCTATTGGATAGTTCTACATTTGTTGTCTCCAGGAAGAGCAGTATGTGACTGGGGACTGTGTTTACTTACATAGTGTACACTGTTTGTTCTTGTAACTCACTGTGGTAAAACCATATTCTTGAACACGTAGATCGGATCAGAACCATGAATAGACACAAAATACTGGAGTAACTCAGCAGGACAGGCAGCATCTCTGGATAGAAGGACTGCAGAAATGCTGCATGTCCCGCTGAGTTACTCCAGCATGTTGTGTCTACCTTTGGTGTAAACCAGCATCTGCAGTTCCTTCCCACACATTGGATCAGAACCATGTTGTAACATGTTCTTCAACAATTGGGAAAGAAAGGAGAATTTAGAAGAATGATGCTCATGTAAAGGTTGCATGAATCTACCAGTGGCCAGTCTCAATCCTTGATCCTAGCTGAACAAATCATGGTTAATGTGTTGGAAGGAACTGCAGATGCTGGTATAAAGCGGAGATAGACACAAAGACCTATAGTAACTCAGCGGGACAGGCAGCATCTCTGGAGAGAAGGAATGCGTGACGTTTCGGGTGGAGATCCTGTCTGGAGAAGGGTCTTGACCCGAAACGTCACCCATTCCTTCTCTCCAGAGATGATGCCTGACCCGCTGAGTTACTCCAGCTTTTTGTGTCTATCGTGGATAATGATGTACGTTGATTTTGCAAGTCCACGTGTGTGGGAAATTGATCATGATTATAGTGTGTGCACATTTAAACTGAATACAAACAACTCAAATGGATACGTGCACCTCAAGTGGTGACTCAGGTTGAGAATGATCTTTGCTACTCATAGTCTTCCAGAGTCACATGTGAGAAACAATAACAAATTTACCACTGCTAAATTTGACAAATTCTTGCAACTTGGACGTTAATGGTGGAGTTCAAACTGGCAAAGGAGGTTGAGTAAAGAAACAGTTCCACACTAATTCATCTGCAGAACAAACCTACTTGTTTTGAGAACAAGTACCTGCTGAGATACCAATGTGTGGATGTGGCAGCACAGATGTTGTAAAACCTGAATTTTATGTGACTGCAGGTTCTGTTCGGTTTGGTTCAGTTTAGTTCGGTTTGGTTTGGTTTGGTTTGGTTCGGTTTGGTTTGGTTTGGTTTAGTTTGGTTCGGTTTGGTTTGGTTCGGTTTAGTTTAGAGATACAGTGTGGAAACAGGCCCTTGGTTCCACCGAGTCCGCACTGACCAGTGGTCCCCGCACATTAACACCACCCTACACAATAGGGATAATTTTACATTTTTTACTAAGCCAATTAACCTACAAGCCTGTACGTCTTTGGAGTGTGGGAGGAAACCAAAGATATCGGAGAAAGCCCACGCCGGTCACGGGGAGAACACACAAACTCCGTACAGAGACATCCGTAGTCAGGTTCAAACTCAGGCGCTGTAAGGCAGTAGCTCTACTGCTGCGCCACCGTGCCACCCATGGTGAATGTATTCACCATGTTGAATGTTGCATATCGCAGGAACATGATACCAGGCCTCTTTCACACGACTGTAGATGAAGAAAAAACAATATTCATACCATTGGGGTGTAATGTCCTCTGTGTTATGTCCACTCATTATATTCCTTCTGTTATTCTTTCTCAGGTCAATGGCAAACTTTGCACCCCGATCCCGCTCCATTCCCAGTCACCTGTTGTTTACTCGAAACCACATTCACTTAATCTCTACATGAATTTACTCTTGGCCATGCCACAATTTAAACTGAATATTACAATGAACCTATGATATAACAGTCTGGTAGAAATCTGACAAGATTTGGCCCAGATATTTTTTGTGTTCCTTCACGTTATGCTTTTGTTGATATCCAATGAGTTGGAATTTGAAGGTAGACACAAAATGCTGGAGTAACTCAGCGGGACAGGCAGCATTTCTGGAGAGAAGGAATGGGTGACGTTTCAGGTCGAGACCCTTCTTCAGTTATAAGGACCAAAGGAGAGCGAAGACTCAGTCTGAAGAAGGGTCTTGACCCGAAACGTCATCCATTCCTTCTCTCCAGAGATGCTGCCTGACCCGCTGAGTTACTCCAGCATTTTGTGTCTATCTTCCATGTAAACCAGCATCTGCAATTCTTTCCTACATGAGTTGGAATTTGAAACAGGCACCCAATCTAATGCCAACAGTGTCCTGTCATGTGTATTAAATTAAAATGACCCCCAAGGTTTGGTGTCAGATTCATCTTTGTTAGTTGGCTTTGTAATTCTATAGAGCACAGTTCTCTTTATTCGTTTCAGTTCGGTGCATGTTGATGTGCCACTGTTTTTATTAATCCTGCACACTTTTTGATTAACATCACACAAATCCTCAGCTATCAGTACACAGCTTGCTCCAGCTGCGATATCATTTATAATACAATGCAGTTTTGAAATGGGGAAAATTCAAATGTTATTAGGATAGATGGTATTACAGGAGAGAAAGCTGCACTGACAGAATAGCAGTCATGGATAAGCCCCTTAAGGTGATGTACCCTTCATCCTTCTATGAAGATTCCCTTTCGTTGCATCAAAGTCTTGAAACAGTTTCAAGATTGATAGGGAGATCACTTAGTTTTTAGTTTAGTTCAGAGATGCAGCGTGGAAACTGGCCCTTCGGCCCACCGAGTCTGCACCGACCAGCGATCTCCACACACTAACACTACCCTACACACACTAGGGACAATTTACAGTTATACCAAGCCAATTGACCTACAAACCTGTACGTCTTTGGAGTGTGGGAGGAAACCGGAGATCCCGGAGAAAACCCCACGCAGTTCACCGGGAGAACGTACAAACTCTGTACAGACAACGCCCGTAATCAGGATGGTGACCCGGGCTTCTGGCGTTGTAAGGCAGTGACTCTATCTCTGCACCATCATGCCTTCCCGGGCCCCCATACCCCTGATTGCATTACAGTCTCAATCACAGAGACCGACATCATCAGATCATTCAGGGGCATGAACCCTCGGAAAGCATCTGGACCTGATGCTGTACATGGTTGTATTCTTAAACCCTGTGCATGCCAACTAGCTACGGCGGCACGGTGGCGCAGCGGTAGAGTTGCTCCCTTACAGCGAATGCAGCGCCAGAGACTCAGGTTCGATCCTGACTACGGGCGCCGTCTGTACGGAGTTTGTACGTTCTCCCCGTGACCTGCGTGAGTTTTCTCCGAGATTTTCGGTTTCCTCCCACACTCCAAAGACGTACAGGTATGTAGGTTAATTGGCTGGGCAAATGTTAAAAAAATTGTCCCTAGTGTGTGTAGGATAGTGTTAATGTGCGGGGATCGCTGGGCGGCACGGACTCGGTGGGCCGAAGGGCCTGTTTCCACGCTGTATCTCTAAATCTAAAAAAAATCTAGAGTTTTTACTGAGGTCTGAGGTTGCCACCTGCTTTAAAAGCGCATCAATAATACCCAAGAAAGGTCGATGACTACTGACCTGTGGAACTAACATCTGTGGTGATGAAGTGCTTTGAGAGGTTAGTTATGACGCATATTAACTCCTATCTCAACAGGAACGTGGACTCACTATAATCTGCCTGTCGCCACAAAATGTCAGCGGAGGATGTGATTTTGCTGGCTCTCCACTCTTCACTGGACCACTTGGACAGTAAAAACACATACGTCAGGCTACATAGTTCATGGACTACAGCTGGGCATTCTACACCATCATCTCCACCAAACTGGTTACCAAGCTGACAGAACTGCGCATCCCTCTGCAACTGGATCCTCGACTTCTTTATCAGCGGAGCACAATCAGTTTGGGTTGGCTGCACCACTTCCTCCTTGATAACCATCAACACAGAAGCACCTGAAGGTTGTGTGCTCAGCGCCCTGCTCTGCTCACTCTATACTCATGACTGTGTAGCCGGTACATTTGCACTAGGCAGGGAGAGTCGGGCATCATCACTGCATTTTGCATTATGTTACAATGATCTCCTTAAAGGGGATAATGAGACAAAACATTGGAGGTAAGCTGCATCTTCAGTAATGGCGAGAGATATGCGAGCAGGGGGAGAAGTGGGAGAATGTTGCAGACAAAATCTACAAGAGAGGAATCTGAAATATTAACGTGTGGGAAAGAAAACTGCAGACGCTGGTTTAAATGGAAGGTAGACACAAAATGCTGGAGTAATTCAGCGGGTCAGGCAGCATCTCTGGACAGAAGGAATGGGTGACGTTTCAAGTTGAGACCCTTCTTCAGACTGATGTCAGGGTAGGGAGCTGGGTGGGACCCATCCCCTCCCTTGACATCAGTCTGAAGAAGGGTCTCGACCCAAAACGTCACCCATTCCTTCTGTCCAGAGATGCTGCCTGACCCGCTGAATTACTCCAGCATTTTGTGTCTACCTCTGAAATATTAACATAAGGCTTACAGAGTCCCCACTAAGGCGGGAACAAAGTCTACTGATGATGAAATTCACCATGCCTTTATAAAGCTAAACAAGAAACAACTGAATTATTTTTTTTTAATCCTGATTTGTTCCTGATTTGGAGATCCTGTCCTTCTGAGAAGGGAATCTGTTATACTTGCCCAATCTGCAAACAATGTCACGCTAGTACTGCCCATGTGCCTGACTCTGTACTGCCTCCTTACGTTGAGCCTAGGGTGAGCAGTTGCCAGTGATCAACCTATTCTGTGAAGGATTAAACAAAACTGTTACTTTGTGTGTTCAAATAAAACTTTGATATACTTTATTACGTTTTAATGTAAATGTTTATCTCTTTAAAGAGGTTTATTTAGTTTAGTTTAGAGATACAGCGCGGAAACAGGCCTTTCGGCCTACTGAGTCCGCACCGCAGCGATCCCCGCACATTAATATTACCCTACGACACAATCTTTTTACATTTATACCAAGCCAATAAACCTACAAACCTGCACATCTTTGGAGTGTGGGAGGAAACCGAAGATCTCGGAGAAAACCCATGCAGGTCACGGGGAGAACGTACAAACTCCGTGTAGTCACGATCGAACCCGGGTCTCTTACTAACCCAGTTATTGATGTACATGTATTGTCTGGATACCAAAGTATGATCCTAGTCTAAACTTCACCACAATGAACAGAAATCAAAATGCAAAATGTTTTATCATACTTTGTGTTTATGTAAATATCTGCAAAGTCAACTCTTTGGCCAAACAGGTTGATGATGTAAAAATGGATCAACTAATCACCAGGTTATCAATCAAATCTGGACCACCGTTCAATTACGTTTAGGAGGTTTTGCTCTCAAAGATATGGGAAAAATAAATATTTAAGGAAGTTTTATCTTGGAATTTTTAAATATTGATGATGGAACTGACAGAAATATTTCAATAAATATTTTTGTTTCAATTAACGTGGCTTTGAGGCACAAAATAAGAGGTTTCATGACTTATTGAATACACTCACAATTTTTAAACATCCTAGGAATAGTTTTCACTCAAAGCAGACAGTGCTTTCAGGTTAGGCAGAGGTTCACTTGCACCTCCTCCAACCTCATCTACTGTATCCTTTGTTCAAGGTGTGGACTCTTATACATCGACGAGACCAAACGCAGACTGGGCGATCGCTTCGGTGAACACCTTCGCTCAGACCGCCTGGACCTACCTGAGCTCCCGGTTGCCAAACACTTTAATTCCCCTTCCCATTCCCACACTGACCTTTCTGTCCTGGGCCTCCTCCATTGTCAGAGTGAGGCCAAATGCAAATTGGAGGAAAAGCACCTCATATTTCGCTTGGG
This sequence comes from Rhinoraja longicauda, assembly GCF_053455715.1. NCBI lineage: Eukaryota > Metazoa > Chordata > Chondrichthyes > Rajiformes > Arhynchobatidae > Rhinoraja > Rhinoraja longicauda. Next base: position 38,085,626 of record NC_135958.1, read on the forward strand.
CAGCTTACAACCTAGCGGTATGAATATTGAAGATAGACACAAAATGCTGGAGTAACTCAGCGGGACAGGCAGCATCTCTGGAGAGAAGGAATGGGTGACGTATCGGGTCGAGACCCTTCTTCAGACTGATTGATTTCTTTAACTTCAAGTAACCCTTGTATCCTCTCTCTCTCTGTCCCTCCCCACCCAAATCGGTGTACTACTTCAAAGCCGTCTTGTTGAGTCTCATTGTCTGTAACCTGTTTTCATCTAGCTCACGGCTAACAAAGGGGAAGGGGAGGGGGAGGGGGGAGAGGAGAGGGGGGGGAGGAGAGGTTTGGGCCCAATGGGTCCACTTGGTCTAGTAACACTTAAAAATGGCTTACAAATGTCATGTACCTGGGCAGCAAGTGATCCAATATCACATGATCAATATTCCAGTATCACATCCATCTTGGGCTTATCACAAGAACTAGAGTGGATCTGTGGTTTCCCCACCGACTGTAATAAATAAATCCAAGGGCAATACTTGAAAATGCTTTGCAACAGATTCGTTGTATTATGCATGCAATAGTGAATAAAGTACTTTTTAAGGCATTTCAAGCTTCAGCAGTCACTTTCACTACTCCAAACTTAGTTATTAAGTCAATCCTAGAATATCATTTTTAAAGTGAAATATTCAAGCAAGCATTAATAGCGAGAGAATTAAGAGGTATCGTCAGAGACCTTCGAGCTTGCTCTGGAGACCTAATGTCAACGTTATCATTTCCACCTGAATAATTGGCACTGATTTCCACTGAGTCGGATATGTTTAATTCCCTAATGTGCAGAGACTTGATCTAAATTTAATGTAAAATGTCAACAGCATTCAGAAGCTGCGTTTCACCCTGTTTCACTGCAAGTTCAAATTCTATTCCGGATTCATTCTATTTCACTTTGATGCGATGTGCTTGGAAACCTGAGACAGATGGCCAATTGCAATGTTTTATTGCCATACGTGAGAAAACCTTAAAGCAAATAAGTGTTTGTTGTCTTTGGGGTGAATGAAAAATTGTTTGTTTGACAGCTGAAATCAACAAACCCAGCAGCGATCCCCAAAATAGGATTGTTTAACCTTTTAATCAAATGATCACATCGTTCGTTAATTGGAACATATAGGCTCATTGGGAGCAAAAACAATACGCTTGAGTGATAAGAATCCAATATTTTGTGGACAACACAATTGGAGTTTCTGTGGCTTATCGTTCTTTAAATATAGGAGTCGAGAATTTACATTTGTCTGAAAATCAGTATGGTGTAGATATCCCACACCAGGTCCTAAAGTCATACAGCATGGAAACAGGCCCTTCACCCCAACTTGTCCACACTGGCAATGATGTCCCAGAGACACTAGCCTCATCTGCCTGCTTTTGGCCCATATCCCTCCAAAGCTGTCCTATCCATAAGTCTGGTAGGTCTGGTCGGTTTGCCAACAACCTTCTCCAGAAACCAGTGCCGATGTGGTAGACAAGGTCTTGCGTGACTTGAGCTACACAAAGCCTTCTCTAAGGTTTTTCTGCCAGTGCAGGCAGTGGAAGATCATGTTGGTTGTGAGATGGACAGTGGATTGAGAATAAAATGAAAGACTTATGAGAGGTGGATCTCATTGGTGAAGGTGGAAAGTGCAGTTGCACTGATGATAGCCAACAGTGAAATGCGGATGCACTTTGAGTTGAATTCCCCGTTCCCCACATGGGAAATAGACAGGGTGAATGCAGAGAGAGTTTTTTCCCCAGGGTAGGAGAATCAGGAACTAGAGGACATAGATTTAAGGTGAGAGGGGAGAGATTTAATTGGTACCAGAGAGGCAACTTTCTCACAGATGGTGATGGGTATATGGAACGAGCTGCCAGAGAAAGTAGTTGAGGCAGGTACGATAACAATATTTAAAAGGCATTTGGACAGGTACATGGTTAGGCAACGTTTGAAGGGCCAAATGTGGGAAATGGGACTAGACTAGATGGGGCAGCTTGGTCGGCATGGACGAGTTGGGCCGAAGGGCCTGTTTCTGTACTGTACTCTATGATCACATCAATCCCTGGGCACATATTCACCTTTAATGGTCTTTGAGAGACCAATACCACCTACTTCTTGATCTTGAAGAATTGTGTGAAACAAGGAATACATTTCAGTGACTACAAGTGCTCTGTGATGTTCTGAAAGAGATAGATGAAAGGCACCATGTAAAAGTAAGTGTATCTTTTCAATGTTAACTCCTCCTGTCTGCTTCATTTTCGAGCCCGTGGTTGCCACCTCTAACTCCACCGCTCCCACTCCCCGTCCCCTGTTCTATTCCATGCTCTGCTCATTCACTTTATTAAACTATGTGAACAGGAGATTTGCTGGTCAATTAAAATGCCTGATCTTTCTGAAATGAAGGGAAATGAACTGGATTGAGTTCTCTGCTTTGTGATTGAAAGTCAAATATGCAGCGGCAGCCTTGCAGAAAATGAAGCAAAATACCAGCATGTAATTCTGCTTGTTGCCATAGTAACATTCATCCAATCCATGAAACAATCAACAGAATGACAGAGTAAACAGAAATCCAAAGATATCCGTGTAATGTAGTGGAAATGTAAAAGCTTTCAATCTGTAATCTAATTTCTCGATGGACATTTTGACCGTGATCACCACTTGACCCAAGGGTACCGGTGAAGTCAACCTGTGCTTCCACACTAATTCCTCCGTCCACCAATTCATCCTTCATTTTGAAATTTGGCTAAAGCTTTTGACGGAACTTGTTTGAAAGAAAGTCTGGTAATTTGCATCAGCAGACATTTTTTTTTCTATTCGGAGAAAGGTGTATTTGGCAAAACTGCAGAGCTAAATTCCAAAACCAGTCTGAAGAAGGGTCTCGACCCGAAACGTCGCCCATTCCTTCTCTCCAGAGATGCTGCCTGTCTATGGTTGCCAACTGTCCCGTATTAGCCGGGACATCCCGTATATTAGGCTAAAAAATTTTGTCCCCTAGGGGACCGCCCTTGTCCCGTATTAGGCCCAGGGGGGGGCGCAATAAGCCCAAACACTGTGGGCCCGGACACTGTAGGCCCGAACAGTGTAGGTCCGGACAGTGTAGGTCCGGACACTGTAGGCCCAGACAGTGTAGGCCCGGACAGTGTAGGCCCAGACGGTGTAAGTCCGGACAGTGTAGGTCCGGACAGTGTAGGCCCGGGCGCCACCTAACAGAGGTTGCATAGCAACCCGCCTCCCAGCCCGGGCGGCCACCATTGGTGGAGCGGCTGGCTGGGTGAGGTCACATGGGGCGCGGTGCGGTGACGTCACCTTGTCCCTTATTTGGGAGTGAGATAGCTGTCACCCCTATGCCTGTCCCACTGAGTTACTCCAGCACTTTGTGTTTATCTTCAGTTTAAACCAGCATCTGCGGTTCCTTCCTTTGTTCTATAACAAATCACTCGAAAAACAAAACGAGGATTTGTGATAAAGTGAAAGTTTCAGCTCAGCTGGAGTGATGGAACTAAGCTCTCCCTGAGGACCCTGCGTAAATACTATGTGGAGAAAATTGGATCATGTGTTATCATGTGATCTGCCCTGATAACTCCAGCTGTCCTGCAGGGGATTACACAATTCTCCAGAATATCTGACTCTATTTCAATCCTCCAGCTATTTTCCAGGATTCAACTTTGCAAAGGATAAAATAACTGCTGGGTGATAGCTGGGCATTATTGTTATCCCAACATGCTTATTTTTATAAAATAAAAATAAAAATTTCTGCTGTCGCAGAAATATTCAGAAGAAACCCAAGATGTGTCGTGAGAACGTAAAACAGATTCACCACTATTGAGTGAAGACATTTACCCCTGTAAAATAAATTACTCCACCTTTCTATTTTCCTACCAAAATGGATAACCAGACATTTATTTCACATTATATTCTACCTGTCACGTTTTTTTTCTATTCATGCACCCTGTTCCTATTCCCCGAAGCATCTCTGTATTCTCCTCACAACCCACACAGCTATTTGGCTCTGTATCATCTGCAAACATCATTTGACCTTCTTTCCCCTCATCTGAATCATGAATATAAATTGTGAACACCTTTGGCCCAGGTATCAATCACTGCAGCACACAGCTGGGGAGCACAGAGGCACAGCTGGTAGAGTTTCTCCCTCACAGCTCCAGAGACCCGCATTTGATCCTGACCTCTGGTGCTGTCTGTGTGAAGTTTACATGTTCTCCCTGTGACACTGTGGGTCTCGTCTGGGTGCTCCGGTTTCCTCCCACATCCCAAAGGCCTGCAGGTTTGAAGGTTAATTGGCCGCTGTACATTGTCCCTAGATGGTGGATACGAAAGTGGGATAACATAGAACCAGCGTGAATAGGCCAGTGTGGTATCGGTGGGCCGAATGGCCTGTTTCCATGCTGTATCTTCCAATCAATCCCATTAGTTACATCCACTAGCCTCCAAACCTAAAAATGACCCACTTATCATATCATATCATATATATACAGCCGGAAACAGGCCTTTTCGGCCCTCCAAGTCCGTGCCGCCCAGCGATCCCCGTACATTAACACTATCCTACACCCACTAGGGACAATTTTTACATTTACCCAGCCAATTAACCTACATACCTGTACGTCTTTGGAGTGTGGGAGGAAACCGAAGATCTCGGAGAAAACCCACGCAGGTCACGGGGAGAACGTACAAACTCCTTACAGTGCAGCACCCGTAGTCAGGATCGAACCTGAGTCTCCGGCGCTGCATTCGCTGTAAAGCAGCAACTCTACCGCTGCGCTACCGTGCCGCCCTTATTTCTTGTCTTTTTCTTCTCTGTTAATCAATCATCAAACTCTGCCTGTAAATAACCCATTATATCCCATTCAAAATTTTATTGAATAATCTAACTTTGTCAAAGCCCTTCAGCGAGTCCAGATATGCCAAATCAACTCTTCTATCCTTATATATTCTGTGGGTTAACCTCAAAAAATATTCCAACAAAATTGATCAAATGTGAGTTCTCTTTCATAAATTCCTGTTGACTCTGCCTAATCTCAAGTGTCCGATTACAACTTCCTTAATGGATTCCAGCATTTAGTAATCATTGATGTTTCTAGTTTCCAGTTTTCATCTCGCTTCATTCGCTACCTTCCAGTCTGCGGGAAGCCCGTGGAATCTGTGGATTATTGAAAGACGACAACCATTTACATTGGTTTCACATCAACAGGGCCTGTTTTTTCAGTGCCATTAGTTTTTCCAGTGCTTGGTTTCAGCAAACGTTCATTTCTTTGAGCTCCCCATCCACTCTTGCCCTGCATTCCTCCACTATTTCCAGGGGATTGATTGTCTGTGTCATCTTCAAGAAGTCAGTCACAAAATCCACGTTTAACTTATTGGCCATTTACTTATTCTGCAATATAATTTCTCCTATGAGTAGGATGTCGGCATTAACTTCGACTATTCGTTTCCTTTTTATATAATTACGGAAGCTCTTATAATTTGGTTTTAAGATTCTTGCTGGCCTCCTCCCATATATTCAACATTCCTTTTCCTTCTCAGTGACCAGAATCTTCTTTGCTGAATTAATTCACTAATTAATCTATTCTCAGGCATTATGGGTTTTTTTCTCTTGATAGCCATGGCAAGACTTCTTTAATTTCTTTTTGGCTTGTATTGTAAGGATATGTTCTGCCTACACATAGGCAGTATGTGCTTTAAACATTAATCATTGTTTGTTTACCGTTGCACCTTAAAGCCCCGATCTATCATGGCCAACACAAGTGAGAAAGGCAAAATGAAAGGGAAAATGCAGATGGTGGAAATTTGAAATAAAAACAGAAAATACTGGAGACATTGAGCATCTGTGAAATGAGAAACAGTTGATATTTCAGGTCCTAAACCCTTTGTCAGAGTTGGGAAGGAAATGGGGGAAAGATGTTTATTAAAGGCACTGTGGGTTCCAAATATCAATGCAGGTTATAATATGCTGGTTTGAAAGCAATGATGTTCTGTGATACAATACCAATACTTTCTTAGCACCATTTCTGTAGTTCTCGGAATCTATTTGTTTGGATCACTGCCCTTCAAGTTTACAGGGGCCTTTAAGTCTTCCGTGATAGCTCCTGCCCTGACTTGATCGCTCTTAATCAGTGATATTTCTGGTACCTGGACCGTGCTTCCATTGTTACAATTAGACCGAGTCCAGTAAGTGGGTGGTGAGCCGACTTTGCATGAGGTGAATGCAAACACCATATTGTCCTTGTTCCACTCGGAACTTCACTGGTGAAACCACTAGATTAAACAGTTCAATAACGTCAATTCCAGAAGTGCCTTTTTATCCCTTTCCTTCTGCTTGTGTCACGTTTACACATTTTTATTCCAACAAATTGACAAATGAACACCTTAATTGTTGACACCATGCTTTTCCAAGGTGCTTTGAATTTATTAATTGACAATTGATCTGGGTTAAATTAAAAATCACTCCTGATGTTGCTGTGATACATTTAAACATAAGTCTCAATGTTTTTGCAAAATAAAGATGCAACGCCATATGGAATTCAGTTGTCAGTTGTTATTATTATCGTGCATAATGGAACTCTCATTGAGAGAATGGTAGGTTTGTTCACATGCTGGAACCTAGTAGTTTGTGTCTTCATTTTAAATAGTTTCCAAATCTACATTACATTCCAATATACTGGAAGAAGGCTGATCAGTTAAGTGAAGATAGTGTTTTCTAAACAAGAGGATAAAGAGCAGGAAAAGGCATTCTCTTTTCCATGTGTCTAGTCTTACACAGCAAACTGGTTCCAGCCAGTTCAATATTCATAATATGTACAGAGAGAATAGTTAGTCACATGGCATGATTCTTTAAGGGGTAAGCAGACTACTGGTATATGATATAAACCACATGTTGCAGTTCGAACCACTACATTAAGGAAGATAGACACAAAGAGTTGAGGTAACTCAGTGGATCAGACAGGAGAAAAGGAATAGGTGATGATTTGGGTTGAAACATCTGAAGAAAGGTCTCGACACGAAACGTCACCTATTCCTTTCCTCCTGAGATGCTGTCTGACCCGCTGAGTTACTCCATCTTTTTGTGCCTATCTTTGGATTAAACCAGTTCCTTCCTACACATCAACTGAAGAATTGTGAATGAAACTGAAGACTGGTCAACTTTCACCGAACCTCTGGCCAGCCCGGCCAGCAGAAGCTGGTTGCCGTGACATTAACAGGGGTCGCCAAAGATATTCTTGCACCACTGGGTGATTGGAATTGAGGCTGGATCACATGGTCTACCACAACGAGGGCATCCTACTCAAGTTGTAATTCCACAAGTGAGACAGATATCCACTGCTGCTGGAGGACCATCAGCTCAGTGAGTAATGACCACTGCTCTGTCAAAAAATCCACAGGTCTTCCAACGTGTTGCAAGCTGGCCTGCTTTAAGGTCCAAGAAAATGTGCCACGAGAGGTGCTGAAGCTGCCGCGGCCACTGTACAAGCTCTGTGGGGAAGGACTACACTCGAAGGCTCTCCCACTATTTCACATGGGGTTTTGTGTTTAAAAGAACCCATGGAAGCCCCAGTATGACAACGGTTAAGATAGCGGCCAAGCTGGCCATCCGCGACTCACGGCGCCAGGCGGAAGAGGGCTCTGCCCGAGCCGGCTGCCTACTCCTTTTCTGGGGTTACATCCACACCCGTGTGGTGTTGGAGAGGGACCACACTCTGTCCACGGGCACCCTGGAGGATGTCCGGGACCGCTGGGCACCGCGGGGGATTGGATGTATCCTGGATGGGGATTGTAATATAATTGTATAATAGTTTCAATTGGTATATTTGTTTGTATAGTATTCTGGTGGTGGGTTACATAGAAACATAGAAACATAGAAAATAGGTGCAGGAGTAGGCCATTTGGCCCTTCGAGCCAGCACTGCCATTCAATATGATCATGGCTGATCATCCAACTCAGTATCCCGTACCTGCCTTCTCTCCATACCCCCTGATCCCTTTAGCCACAAGGGCCACATCTAACTCCCTCTTAAATATAGCCAATGAACTGGCCTCAACTACCTTCTGTGGCAGAGAATTCCACAGATTCACCACTCTCTGTGTGAAAAAAAACTTTCTCATCTCGGTCCTAAAAGACTTCCCCCTTATCCTTAAACTGTGACCCCTTGTTCTGGACTTCCCCAACATCGGGAACAATCTTCCTGCATCTAGCCTGTCCAACCCCTTAAGAATTTTGTACGTTTCTATAAGATCCCCCCTCAATCTTCTAAATTCCAGCGAGTACAAGCCGAGCCTATCCAGTCTTTCTTCATATGAAAGTCCTGCCATCCCAGGAATCAATCTGGTGAACCTTCTCTGTACTCCCTCTATGGCAAGAATGTCTTTCCTCAGATTAGGAGACCAAAACTGTACACAATACCCCAGGTGTGGTCTCACCAATGCCCTGTACAACTGCAGCAGAACCTCCCTGTTCCTATACTCCTTTAGGCATTCATTGATGCACAGCAATGCTCCTGAAAGGTTTTCATTGACGTACCCCAATGTTTTGGGATGGGTATACCTTGACGCACACTGCAAGGTTCTTGATATTGAAAATAAAATAAAGGATTAATAAAGCATGTAGGTTTATTTGTATTGGTGTTATTGCATTTGTATATTAACGCTTTGAGAACGTATTGTTATTGACGAAAAGAAATTAGAAAGTGCGCACAATTTCAAGGGTCAAAATCTGTATAAAAGGTTGACTGTTCCGAGTGGGATTTCAGAGTGGTGCAGTAACTGGGACCATGCTGCTGATATCATTAATATTAATAAACAACGGAAAATAGAATTAACGTGACAAATCAACTTATTTAGGAACAATGGACTACTGATTTGTGAGTGTATCTTTTGTATATATGCAACAATGACATGGACAGATGCTGGCACTGACAGCAGAACAGAGCTACGATCAAACAGAACACAAAGCAGATGAGTCATGGAATAAAACAACAAAGAAAATGTGGTGTTCATGGTCCAACACATTCAAGCTACATGAGCAGACATATTGTGGAGATTTGCAACACTTACTGAGAAGACCTCTCCTGACCATGACTGTTCCATCTGCTAATGTATAAACATAGAAACATAGAGAAATAGGTGCAGGAGTAGGCCATTCGGCCCTTCGAGCGAGCATCGCCATCAAATATGATCATGGCTGATCATCTAAAATCAGTACCCCATTCCTGCTTTTTTCCCATATCCCTTGATTCCTTTAGCCCGAAGAGCTAAACCTCTCTCTCTTGAAAACATCCAGTGAATTGGCCTCCACTGCCTTGTGTGGCAGAGAATTCCACAGATTCACAACTCTCTGGATGAAAAAGCTTTTCCTTATCTCAGTCTTAAATGGCCTACCCCTTATTCTTAAACTGTGACCCCTGGTTCTGGACTCCCCCAACATCGGGAACATTTTTTCTGCATCTTGCCTGTCCAATCCTTTAAGAATTTTATATGTTTCTATAAGATCCTCTCTGATCCTTATAAATTCCAGTGAATAGAAGCCCAGTCGATCCATTCTTTCATCATATGTCAGTCCCGCCGTCCCGGAAATTAACCTGGTGAACCAATGCTGCACTTCCTCAATAGCAATAATGTCCTTCCTCAAATTAGGAGACCAGAATTGCACACAATACTCCAGGTGTGGTCTCACCAGGGCTTTACACAATTGCAGTCAGACCTCCTTGCTCCTAAACTCAAATCCTCTCACAATGAAGGCCATCATGCCATTAGCTTTCTTCACTACCTGCTGTACCTGCATGCTTATTTTCAGTGACTGATGTACAAGCACACCCAGGTCTCGTTGCACCTCCTCTTTTCCTAATTTGACACCATTCAGTTAATAATCTGCCTTCCTGTTCTTGCCACCAAAGTGGATAACCTCACATTTATCCACATTATACTGCATCTGCCATGCATCTGCCCACTCCCCCGACTTATCCAAGTCACCCTGCAGCCTCATAGCATCCTCCTCGCAGCTCACACTGCCGCCCAGCTTTGTGTCATCTGCAAACTTGGAGATGTTACATTTAATTCCCTTGTTTAAATCGTTAATATATATTGTAAACAACTGGGGTCCCAGCACCGAGCCTTGCGGCACCCCACTAGTCACTGCCTGCCATTCGGAAAAGGACCCATTAATTCCTAATCTTTGTTACCTATCTGCCAACCAGTTCTCTATCCATATCACTACCCTACCCCCAATACCATGTGCTCTAATTCTGCACACTAATCTCTTGTGTGGGACCTTGTCAAAGGCTTTTTGTAAGTCCAGATACACCACATCCATTGGCTCTCCCTTATCCATTCTACTTGTTACATCCTCAAAAAATTCCAGAAGATTAGTCAAGCATGATTTCCCCTTCATAAACCCATGCTGACTTTAACTGATCCTGTCACTGCTTTCCAAATGCTCTGCTTTAACATATTTGATAATCGACTCCATCATCTTCTCCACTACCGATGTAAGGCCAACTGGTCTATAATTCCCCGTTTTCTCTCTTCCTCCTTTCTTAAAAAGTGGAGTTACATTGGCCACAATGTACACTGGCCACAATCCAGTCCACAGGAACTGATCCAGAGTCGAGGAGCAGAGGACCATTAAATGAGGAGCAGGAGGCCATCACCATTCAATGATATCATCATTAATCTGATTGTAACTTCAACTCTGCACTCCCACCCACCCACAATCCTATCAAAGTATATTGACCTCCGCGTCACATTCATTCCAAGATACTGCTTCTACTGTTTTTTGAGGAGGAGGATTCCAAAGGCTCCCGATCCGCCTGGAAAACATTATGCCTCATCTCTTAAATGGGCAACTCCATATAAACAGTGACCCCACCCCCTTTATCTAGATTCACCACTTCCACTTTGTCAAGACTCCTCGGGGTCTTAGATGCTTCTATAAAACATTTCCTTTTATTCCCCTGACTCTCAGTCTGAAGAAGGGTCTCGACCCGAAACATCACCCATTCCTTTTCTCCAGAGATGCTGTCTGACGCTCTGAGTTACTTCAGCTTTTTGTGTCAGTCTTTGGTTTAAACCTGCATCTGCAGTTCCTTCCAACACAACTATAAAATAGCTGCTCATTCTCTTGAACAGTAGCAGATTAAAGCCTAGCCCTCCAACCTTTCCTCAGAAGACCACACAATCTAGATTTTTAGATTTTTAGATTTTTAGATTTTTAGATTTCGGCCCATCGAGTCCGCGCCGCCCAGCGATCCCCGCACATTAACACTATGCTATACACACTAGGGACAATTTTTACATTTACCCAGTCAATTAACCTACATACCTGTACGTCTTTGGATCTAGAGGAAACCCACGCAGTCGCAGGACGAACGTGTAAACATCGCACAGACAGCACCCAAGGTCAGGATGGAGGCCAGGTGTCTGGCACTATGAGGCAGCAGTTCTCACAGCTGCGCCAATGTGCTGCCCTGGACTCAATGTCCACTCCGCTGAACATCTCCGCACTTTCCCGGAACAACTCCTGAATTGAAGCTTTAGCTCCTTTCCTGCGCGTGTCTTCCTTCCTCTCTCCCACATCCTCCTGTTATTCCCTACTGACGCGCAGGTGCTTCCCTTGCTCTCCCCATTGCCAACTACCAGGCCTAACACTGGAGGCCCCATGTCAAGTGCTTCCCTTGCTCTCCCCTCTGCCAACTACCAGGCCTAACACTGGAGGCCCCATGTCAAGTGCTTCCCTTGCTCTCCCCTCTGCCAACTACCAGGCCTAACACTAGAGGCCCCATGTCAAGTGCTTCCCTTGCTCTCCCCTCTGCCGACTACCAGGCCTAACACTGGAGGCCCCACGTGGAAAACGCACGTGTCTTGAATGAACTCTCTGCATCGCCGCTGCCAAACCTGCAAATTGCTTCCTTTATCTGAATACTGACCTTCTGCAAATCATGCAGCAGGCCATACCGATCCCTCTGCACATCCAAGCTCTGCAATCTTTCACCATTTAGATAACATGTTTCTCTACCTTTATTTCAAAAGTGTCAATTTCCCATCTTCTTACATTACAGTCTATTTTATCACTCACACCATCTGTCAATATTCCTTACAGACTTTGTATCTCCTTTCCACAACTTCTCTTTTCTAAATTTCTTTGTGTCATCAGAAAATTTAGCAATCTTACCTCCGGCGCCTTTATCCCAAATCATTGATGTAAATTGTAAAGATTTGAGCTGCCATACGTTCATGGATGTGGGCACAGCTGGAAGGTTAGCGTTTATTGCCCGTCCCTAAGTTCCCACAAGAAGATAATGAGTTACCTTCCTGAAATAACACATGGAGGTCCTCACATAGTGCTGTGAAGTAAGGAATTCCAAGATTTTGATGGAAGAAATGGAAGAAAGAATGATGCATTAGTCAGAATGTTGCGCTAACTGGAGCACAACTTGTGGCAGTGGTGTTCCAATGGAACTATTGTTCTTCTCAGAGGTCAAAGTCACGAGTCCATGATGCACTGTCCAAAAGGTCTTGTCAAGATGCTGCAGTGCATTTAGTAGAAGATGCACACTGCAAATGCAATATGTCCATGGTCACAGAAGTGGATATTTAAAGTGGGAATGGGATACCATTTTATAGGAGGGTTTCGTTATGATTAATATTGGGCTTTGTAAGTATGATTGGATCTACATTCTTCCAGCTGAGTGAAGAGAATTCCAACAGACCTTTAACTTTCCTTAGAGTCGTGCCTAAAGTGCTGCTCAGTGCGCCACGCTGAGGAACTGCCAATGTGCCGTGCAGCTGAGGAGGTCAGTGCCAATCTGTGATTGCCATCATTTTCCCTTGTGCTAGTCACCGATTAGTTCTGATCAGTAGATGTTTTTTCTCTGTTTCCACTAAGCTCAGTTTACTCGTCTTCCTTGATGTCATGTACTCAAATGCGGACTAGAGGTTAATGCAATCATTTTTATCTCACCTGTGAACTTTAGTTCCTTTGTCTAAGCTTGAAACAAGCCTGTAATGAGGTCTGGAGTCCCGTGCTCCCACCAGAACTCCCCTGGGAAGAGGGCTGTTCATGACTAAGTTCCGCTTGATTGCACTATCAATGACCCCATCAATAAACTCTCCACCACTCTGCTAATGGTTAGATGAAGAATAATGGGGCAGTAATTAGACTTGATCGGTCTTATTAGATTTAGATTTAGATTTAGATTTAAATTTTTTAGATTTAGAGATACGGCGCGGAAACAGGCCCTTTGGCCCACCGGGTCCGTGCCGCCCAGCGATCCCCACACATTAACACTATCCTACACACACTAGGGACAATTTTTTTTACATTTGCCCAGCCAATTAACCTACATACCTGTACGTCTTTGGAGTGTGGGAGGAAACCGAAGATCTCGGAGAAAACCCACGCAGGTCACGGGGAGAACGTACAAACTCCGTACAGATGGCGCCCGTAGTCAGGATCGAACCTGAGTCTCCGGCGCTGCATTCACTGTAAGGCAGCAACTCTACCGCTGCGCCACCGTGCCGCCCGTATTATTTTACAGACAGGATATAACTTAGAAATGTTCTACATTGTCAGATAGATGCCAGTGTACATATTACAATGGAACAAATTGGTTTGAGGCAAGGGTGATTCTCAGGTTTCTTTTATTTATTCACTCAAAGGATGTAGACATCTCTGGCAATTACAGTTTGTATTGTCCATTCCTAATTTCCCCTTAACTAAGAAGAACCACCAGGAAGTAATGACCATCATATGATAACATTCAACCTGCAATTTGAGAGGGAGAAGATGAAGTTGGATGTGCTGGTATTACTGTTGAGCAAAGGTGACTACAGAGGCATGAGGGAGCTGCTGGCTAAAGTTGATTGGAAAGGGACGCTAGCAGGGATGACGGTGGAACACCAATGGCAGGAATTTCTGGGAATCATTTGGAAGATACAGGATCTTTCCATTCCAAAGAGGAAAAAATATTCTAACGGGAGAACGAGGTGACTGTTGCTGACAAGGGAAGTCAAAGACAGCATAAAACTGAAAGAGAAGGTGTATAACATAGCAAAGACTAGTGGGAAGCGAGGGGATTTGGAAGCTTTTAAAAAACAACAGATGATAACTAAAAAGGCAATAAGGGGAGAACATTTGAAACATGAAAGTAAGCTAGCCAGTAATATAAAAGTTTCATCAGATACATAAAGAGTAAGAAAGAAATAGGAATGGACATTGGAATAGTGGGAAATGATGCTGGAGAACTGATAATGTGGAATAAAGAAATGGCAGATGAATTGAATATGTTTTTTGCATCAGTATTCACAGTAGAAGGCACCAGCAACATGCCAGAAATGGAAGAAAGTCAGGGGGTGGAAGTTAGTGGAGTGGCTATTACTAAGGAGAAGGTGCTTGGGAAGCTGAAAGGTCTGAAGGTGGATGAGTCACCCGAAGGTTCTGAAAAACGTGGAGGCATTAATAGTGATATTTCAAGAGTCACTGGAGTCAGGAGTGCAAATATCACTCCGCTGTTCAAGAAGGGAGCAAAGCAGAAGAGTGGAAACTATAGGCCAGTTAGTCTGACATAGTCTAGAATAAGCGAGTTCGGTATCTGGCTTCTTCAGACTTCTGAAGAAGGGTCTCGACCCGAAACGTCACCCATTCCTTTTCTCCCGAGATGGTGCCTGACCCGCTGAGTTACTCCAGCATTTTGTGTCTACCTTCGATTTAAACCAGCATCTGCGGTTTTTTTCCTAGCGTTTGAAGGGAGGTGGGCAGAAACAGCTTCCCATTGCAAATGTACAGTTGTGGCTGTCACACACATTCTGTATCCACTTATTCAGGTGATACGTGCTACTCCCACAGCCCAACGTTGCACAAATGCGCATGGCTTTGCCCAGTAACATGTGAAACAAAATAAATAACAAAGTCAATCATATGTTAATTCAAATAGGGTCCGGTAAGCATGCCCATTACATACAGGTACAAGTTACAGTGCAAAAGAAAATCATCACAATCTCGCTCACTCACCGAAGCATAAAGCAATAAGACCCAACAAAATCGTCGGAGTTTTGTACAAATTAACCATAAATGCACCTAGTTAATAGTTTTGAAAGCAGTATTTCCTTACCTCGAAGAAGCAAAACTAGAAAATACAGATGAAACGCAGGTCTGTATGCACGCAGCAGCTCAGCCGGCGAGAATGTTTAGCACCAGTGACCAGTGACCTGGCCATGCACAGTCGAGATACCGAACTCGCGTATTATTTGAGGGAGTAAATAGCAGGATAGACAAAGGGGAGTTAGTGGATGTTGTTTACCTGGATTTTCCGAAGGCCTTTGATAAGGTGCCACACGAGAGGCTGCTAAAGAAGATGACAGCCCATGGTATCAAAGGGCAGATACTAGCATGGATAGCAGGTTGGCTGAATGGCAGAAGGCAAAGAGTGGCAATAAAGGGGGCTTTTTCTTGTTGGCTGCCAGTGACTAGTGGAGTTCCGCAAGGCTCGTTGCTAGGGCCGCTACTCTTCAGGATGTATATTAATGATTTTGATGAGGGAATTGAAGGTTTTGGTGCCAAGTTTGCAGATGATACGAAGATAGGTGGAGGGGCAGCAATGTGGAGAAAGCAGGGACTCTGCAGAAGGACGTGGGCAGGTTGGGGGAGTGGGCCAAGAAGTGGCAGATGGAATACAGCCTAGCAAATTGTGGAGTCGTGCATTTTGGAAGCAGGATGTATGAAGGCGTAGACTATTTTCTATATGGAGAGAGAATTCAAATGTCAGAGGTGCAATGGACCAGCGCAGGATGCCCAAAAATTTAATTTGCAAGTCGAGTCGGTAGTAAGGAAGGCAAATGCAATGCTAGCATTGATTTCCAGAGAACTAAAATACAAAAACAAGGATGGAATGCTGAGTCTTTATAAGGCACCGGTCAGGCCACATTTGGAGTATTGTGAGCACTTTTGGGCACCATATCTGAGGAAGGATGTGTTGGCTCTGGACTGGGTCCAGAATAGGTTTATGAGAATGATCCCAGGAATGATTGGGTTAACATATGATGAGCATTTGATAGCATTAGGCCTGTGCTCGCTGGAGTTTAGAAGGATGAGGGGGGACCTCATTGAAACCTACCAAATAGTGAAAGGCCTGGATAGAGTGAATGTGGAAAGGATGTTTGCACTCGTGGGAGGGTCTAGGACCAGAGGCCGTAGCCGCAGAATAAAAGGACACACATTTAGAAAGGAGATGAGGAGGAATTTCTGTAGTCAGAGGGTGGTGAACCTGTGGAATTAATTGCCACCAACGGCTGTGGAGGCCGTCAATGGATATTTTAAGGCGGAGATTGACAGATTCCTGATGAGTAAGGGTGTCAGGGTTTCAGGGGAGAAGGCAGGAGAATAGGGTTGAGAGGCAAAGATAGACCATCCATGATTGAATGGCAGAGTAGACTTGAAGGGCCCAATGGCCTAAGTTTGCTCTTATAACTTGTGAACTTATGCGTCAACCGCATCCGTGTGTCTGGAATTTAGGTCAAACTGGGAGAGGGCAGATTTTATTCGCTGAGTGACACTAGTACCAGGGTAGCAGCCTTTTCTCGATACTATGGGGAGTGAAGTGAATTAATCACAGATTCTTGGTGAGGAGGTCCTTAGGGGGAGGCTGTGACATCTCACCCATTACACTTCTAGCTACAGATTAATGTAAACACTCAGCCTTTTTCTATTCATCTACTTCCATCTTATTATTGTTTTTCAGCAGTGCTTTTAAGATGAGTGGCCTGATTAACTTTTGGAATCAACATTCATGTGGAAATTGATCAAATTTCATTTTCTGTGTATGTTAGTAAACCTACTGGACTTTCACAATTCTGTACATTGTTGTTTGGTAACCATCATTATCGATAATCAAATTCTATTTTATTAATAAATAAATCTTATGGTATGATTTGAATGTAAGTTCCAGTCAACTAGATTATTAGTCTATTAACATAACCAGTACTGTGTGTTACCTTGGTTACCAGATGGGGAGAAACACTCTCACAACTTATTTTTTTTCTATATTAGCATTGGTGAAATATTGTACAAGGTCTATTGTGAAAGCAGGCTTATTTGTTTTCTGGACAAATAATAGAGGGACTTAACAAAATTTAACACATAATTATTTCACCCATGGCCTGATCTATCATTTGTTTATCTTGGCACATAATGCTCTCTGAAGTCATCATCTATTATGAATGGAAACAAATATTAGTATTTCATATATCCGTATTTAATTATCTACCTTTAAGAGCAAAATGGGATTTAAATGACTGCTTATTTTTTTCATTCGAAAAGATGGTCTGAGAAGTATTTTTATTCATTATGTGCTGCAGCCGATATTTGCAGCTAGCAATGATGCGGCAACTGCCACTGACCAGGAATGTAGAGTTCATTCCAAAGATCAAGCAATCCCCTTTTCCAAAGTCACCAGCTGCTGATCACAGCTATTAACGGTGCGAATAACCAGGAAAACACCTTGATTTAATGCAAGGAAATGCCATAACGAATAAAAATATTGCGATATGATTGCTGCATGTCCATCAAGAGTAGACAGTTAGTTAAGTAGTTAAGTGCATGTAGATATTTGATATTATGTAGAGGTGGCAAATTATTGACATGTCAGCCATAATTAAGTAGCTTGAATAAAAATACTGAGTAATAATTTACAACAATAACTGCATCAAGCAACCATTTCGCTGAATACTTGGGCTCAGCCCACCGGCCTGCTTGACCTCTCATTTGGCAACCATTTTAACTCTCCATCCCATTCCCATACTGATTTTCCTGGCCTGGGCTTCCTCCATTTGCCAGAATGAAGCCAAATGCAAACTGGAGGAGCAACACCTCAAATTCCACTTGGGTAGCTCACAACCCAGCAGTATGATCATTGAAGTCACTGATTTTAAGTAACATTCCCCTCCTCCTTTCCCCCCTTTGTTCCCTGTGTCCCAAACTGGTGCGCACCCATTTCTCCCACTATCCTGCTCCTGGCTGAAGCTGCCACTAGACCGAACCTGCAGTATAACATGGGAAACATTTGGCTGGCAGTTAATGCATTTCCCAGCAGTTGTAAGCAGTGCTTTGTTTCGTAGCATCTATTGTATACTTGGAATCAAGTGAGAGGCATGCTTAATTAAAATAAATTAATGAGATAGTTTGTAAATAAAGATATTTTCAAACATGAAAGATCATTGACTTGGAATGTTAATTCAGCTTCTATCTCCAGGGATGCTGCCTGTTCAACAGAACATTTCAAACATCTTCTGGTTTTATTTCAAAGTCTCTAAGATCTGTACCTGCTTGCTTTTCTCAAATAGCAGCTGGCTGAAAATCTATCAAATTCATTAACATGCAGTGAGACATGAGCCTAAAAGCCCTTGCAGGATATCACTGAATGAAGATACGAATATATGTATTCTTCAGAAGTAGGCAGACTTAAACAACAAGATTGTTGAGAAGATAGACACAAAAAGCTGGAGTAACTCAGCGGGACAGGCAGCATCTCTGGAGAGAAGGAATGGGTGACGTTTTGGGCCGAGACCCTTCTTCAGACTGAAACGTCACCCATTCCATCTCTCCAGAGATGCTGCCTGTCCCGCTGAGTTACTCCAGCATTTAGTGTCTATCTTCAGTTTAAACTAGCATCTGCAGTTCCTTCTTACACAAGATTATTGAGAAGATTTAGTTACATTGTCTGAATTCAGATCAGGAAGCTCCAATGTTCTGTTTGTAATTGCACCTAAAATTTATGTTAGAAGTAAAGGCACTCATTACATGAATCTTTGCTCTTACAGTTTAGGGAGAAGATTTAATATTTTAAAACAATTAAATGTCATGGCCAGCATTAGGAGTGAAGACACAGACACTGCAGGCACTGGAACCTTGAGCAAAAATCAAAATGCAGGAAGAACTCAGCAGGTCAGGCAGCATCAGTGGAGGGAAATGGATGGACAACATTTCTTGTCAGGACTGAAGAAGGGTTCCAACCCAAAACATCGTCTGTCCATTTCACTGCACAGATGTTGCCTGATTCACACAGTTCCTCCAGGGATAGCAGTGGAAGCAGATTGAAAGAAAGCATTGATAAAAGAGCTGGATAAGTAGCTGGGAAGGAAAGAGCTTGTAGAGATATAGGGAGAGGATGGGAAATTAGGATCAGCTGAATTGATCAGCCACCTAAGCTACCGAACATCATAGCCACCTAACCTACCCAACACCATAGCCACCTAACCTACTGATTATCATAGCCACCTAACCTACTGAATATCATAGCCACTTAACCTGCCGAACATCATAGCCACCTAACCTACCCAACATCATAGCCACCTAACCTACCCAACATCATACCCACCTAACCTACCCAACATCATAGCCACCTAACCTACCGAACATCATAGCCACCTAACCTACTGAACATCATAGCCACCTAACCTACTGAATATCATAGCCACCTAACCTACTGAACATCATAGCCACTTAACATCCGAACATTTGCCCGGGAAAATATCAAAATTCAAAATTGGAAGTACGGTTTCTACTGAGTGTTTATCGCTTTTGCACCATCGTAAAGTCGAAATATCGTAAGTCGAAGCATCGTAAGTCGAGGAACATCTGTATACCATTAAAGCTACGGTGTTACATTTAAAGAAGTCATTCGTGAATGTCAATGAATGTTTATTTCCTGAAGAAATAAAAGATGATCCAAACTTGATTAATAAGAGAAGGTACAGACAGCATGAGGTTAAAAAGGGAGCATGGGGATCACTGTAGGTCGTGCAGCTCCTCGAAGATCGAGTCACCCCATCACCCAGGTTCCATTCTGACCTCCAAAGCTGTCTGCAGTTTGCACATTTTCCTTGTAATGTTCCCTGTGTCCTCCAGTTTCCACCCACATTGCCAAACATCTGCTAATTATTGGAGAAGTGGCTTCCGTACATTATCCCTGGAATAAATAAGTGGTCAGGACTAGGAGAGGGGCAATGTTAAGATGAGATTCATTTTTGTCACTCAAGTGATTGGAAATTGTGGACACAAGGTGATTAACTCTTATACATCTCTGCAGGTTCATAGATTATAAGAAAATTAGACAATGTGGGATAAATATGGGAAGGTGGAACTGTGGCAGGGGATCAGCTATGAGTCTGATGAATACTGGAGGAGACACAAAAGAACCAAGGGTATTGGCCTTGCAATTATTTCTTATGTTAAAAATATATAAAATAAATTGAGTGCTGTGCAACATTTATTCATTCAAGTTTTAAAAGATTACATGATGAAATTTAACACATATATTATTATAATTGCAACAACAAGCACACCTTGTGAACAGGTGCCATAACAACATTAAAAAAACCATTTTGATAGGTTCATGGATAGAAAAGCTTTAGAGGGATATGGGCCCAACGTGGACAAATGGGGTGGCTTAAATTGGCATCTTAGTCAACGTGGATGAATTGGGCCAAAGGGCTTGTTTCTGGTGTATTCCTCTCTGACTGTATATCCAGACTATATTTTATATTTTGATGGTACATTCTAAGATATAGAAGTGTTTTAATATTGCAATATTTCATTCTGAACTGCAGCACCAAAGATCCACTTTGGAGATAATGCTGTGGGGGTGGATCCAACATGGCATAGAGTGGCAGCATTATGAGTCTTTAACTGTCCATGCCTATCTATTATTGGGGGGAATGCCAAGATAGCTAACACAATTGATAGCTGACATATCCAATGCTATTTTTGAAAATTAATCTGTAAATACATTTCTGAATGTATTATCTTCCCTCAGCTCAACAGAAAGGGAATACAGCCATTTTTTCAAATTATGCAATGTACTTGCATGGGTACAAATCAAATGCTGCACCGTTGTAACTGAAGAACATGAACGTAATAAATTGTTTTAATATTGGAAAGTTCTCACTTGCCATGTCTATTTTAATCAGTGCATTGTCAAATAAGGGTATTTGTTAACGTTATGACCTGATTTCCACCATCTGCCACATTGCCTGGAAGCAACAACATGAAGCTTCAAGAAAATGCTGTGGCCCTGGTAATGATTTTTGTACATTGCTTCGACATGTGTGCGGCACCGAGAGATTACTAGGTGGATGAGAAGAGGAGGGTGGAACGGTGAGTTTATCCAAAATTGGAGAATTCAATGTTCATGCAATTGGATTGTAGGCTACCCATGTGGAAAATAAGGTGCTGTTCTTCCAGTTTGTACATGGCCTCACTTTGGCATCTGTGCAGAATTCATCAATTTCATTAACCTCACCTTAACTTGCATCCTTCCCTCAAACTCACTTTGATCATCTCTGATACCTCTCTCCCCCTGCTTGAACTCCTTGTCTCATAAGGCCATAATTTATTGGAGCAGAATTAGGCCATTTGGCCCATCAAGTCCACTTCGCCATTCAATCTTGGCTGATTTATCTTTCCCTCTCAACCCCATTCTCCTGTCTTCTCCCCATAACCCCTAACACACGTACTAATCAAGAACCTATCAATCTCCACCTTTAAAATATCCATTGCAGTTGTACAGGGCCCTAGTGAGACCGCACCTGGAATACTGTGTGCAGTTTTGGTCTCTAAATTTAAGGAAGGGTATTCTTGCTATTGAGGGCGTGCAGCATAGGTTTACTAGGTTAATTCCTGGAATGGCGGGACTGTCATATGTTGAAAGACTGGAGCGACTAGGCTTGTATACACTGGAATTTAGAAGGATGAGAGGGGATCTTATCGAAACGTGTAAGATTATTAAGGGGTTGGACACGTTAGAGGCAGGAAACATGTTCCCAATGTTGGGGGAGTCCAGAACAAGGGGCCACAGTTTAAGAATAAGTGGTAGGCCATTTAGAACGGAGATGAGGGAAAACTTTTTCAGTCAGAGAGTTGTGAATCTGTGGAATTCTCTGCCTCAGAAGGCAGTGGAGGCCAATTCTCTGAATGCATTCAAGAGAGAGCTAGATAGAGCTCTTAAGGATAGCGGAGTCAGGGGGTATGGGGAGAAGGCAGGAACGGGGTACTGATTGAGAATGATCAGCCATGATCACATTGAATGGCGGTGCTGGCTTGAAGGGCCGAATGGCCTCCTCCTGCACCTATTGTCCATTGTCTATTGACTTGGCCTCCACAGTCTTCTGTGGCAATGAATTCCGCAGATTCACCATCCTCTGATTAAAGAGACAAACTATTTCAGGAGATTCAGGCTATTTCTATGACAATCCACCTTACCAATGCTCCTCCTTTCAGGCGGCAGACTATCCACTGGGATCTACCACCAACTCACAACTACCTTGACTACACCTCCCCCACCTTGCTAGGTAGGTGCTAGAACATTAGGAATTAAAAAGTAAATCCTGTATAATAAATTTAAAACTTTAATAACTATTGAGTGTATTGAACTAAAGAATGCAGTAACATCTGGTTAATGATATTTAGTTTAGTTTAGAGATTTAGCATGGAAATAGAGATATAGCCCTTCGACCCACCTAGTCCACGCCAACCATTGATCACCCATTTACACTAGTTCTACATGAGGATACTTTAATGATTGCATTAATTCTGTTTGACTTCAGTGATTAAATGTAATGCCAAATCAATAGAAAATAAAATTGAGTTTGACATAATATGGATGCTCATACTAATATCACCCCTATCTTACTGAGCATGTTAGGTTAAGATAATCACACTCCACGGTCGCATTTATTGATGGGTTAGTCATCCCTAAAATATGGGCTGGACAACTACTTCCACCACTACAGATGCTGTTTTAAATCGAAAGTAGACACAAAATGCTGGAGTAACTCAGCGGGACAGGCAGCATCTCTGGAGAGAAGGAATCTCCAGAGATGCTGCCTGTCCCGCTGAGTTACTCCAGCATTTTGTGTCTACTTCCACCACTAATTCTCCTAACAGTAACACATCCCCATACACTTTTACAACATGGTTATATTCCCATGTTCTACGGTACTTTATTGTCACATGTATTGAGGTACAGCAAAATTACCTTTTTTTTGCATACAATTCAGTAAAAACCTTACTGTACATAAGAACAATTATACTTAAATCCAAGAGTGTAAGAATAGTAGATTACACTCAGGCAGTACACAACTGTTGGCATGTTTCTGGCATCAACTTTTATCCTTCAAGTTTAGGTTAACTTTAGTTTAGAGATACAGCGCGGAAACAGGACCTTTGGCCCATCGGGTATGCGCCGACCAGCGACCCCCGCACACTAACAGGATTCCACACACTCGGGACAATGTACAATTACAATTACAGAATAATTTACAATTAGAATTAAGTGAGCTTGGTGAAAAGGAATAAATGCAGAGTCATGCCAGGTTTGAATAAACCTTATATTTCTAGACTCAAATTTTGAATCCCCCATTTCATTACTTTCATTTTTACTCCTGGGATAACCGATTCCCTTGTGATTATAACTTTGATAAAACGGAACGATTAAATTTGGGCTGATGCCCTAATCACAATAATGAGGATATAATATTCCCAGCCTCTCGTTATTGCTATTGCACCGTCTCTGTGAAACACATGTATTTGAAATGAATTTTCTGCAAGAGATCTTTTCCTCTGATAGAACTGCCTATCTCAGCTTTTCCCCTTAGGGCAAGTGAACTCATCCAGAAGCTTTTCTGAAGAATGTCAGAACTTGTTTGCGTGTGCCTGGATGGCTACAAGTGCTCCCCAGTCCCGGGAATCAAAGCAACAATGGCAGCAGCAGCATCACAAGTAAATGAGGATTTGCTCACTTAACATCTCATCTTTCACAACAATTCTTCACATCCTTAATGAATGTTATCACTAAAACCGCTCATGTGGTTCATTAACTGCAAGAGAAACAACGTAGACTCATTACAGTAAATGCAATGGAATATAAAATAGATTATTTCTACTGCTATTTAAAATGCATTGTTTCAGAAGCATGCATTGCAATGGCTGAATCCTAGTTATTAATTCAATCGAAACGTGAGGCCGTCCCCTATTTTTAATTTAACTTCTAATTTTAGTTTAACTTCTAATTTTTCACATTTGCAAATATTGAGATGGAATATGGACCTGGTGCAGACAGATTGTGCTAATACAGTTCAGCTGTTAATTGAGTACATTTGAAGGATGGGATAGCTTAATTCTGTTCCTATATACTGTATTTCCATTACATCCCTCCCTTCCACAAGCTCCTCCTGAATCTTTCATGTCAATTATGGTTTGACTTACTGTCAGTACAAATAAATTATAAATTTTGATGTTAACTCAAAATATCAGTTTCCTACATAATTCAATATCTGCTGTTACTGAAATACAGCCAGAATTGCCAGAGGGCAGAGGTACAATTGGCTGTGCACACATAAGCCTCTTGAAAATGTATCTTCAGTTTAAAAATGTTCCAGCCAACCCCATCCATCTTTCATGCCAGGCATTAATAGCCACTTTGAACCTCAGTATCTGTCTCCACAGCAGATTTTCCTTCCATTTCACTGGCAGACTTGAAATGGGCTTTGGGCTCGCTCATTGAGCCAGAATGTGAGCCAGCGGTACAGAGGTGTGTGGCAACAGTCTAGGGGTCTGAGTGTGGCCGGGACTAGAGTCCAGATTATGGGCAAAATGTATGGCCGGTGCCAAGGCTGGGGCCCTTTAAACTCATTGATTCATGAAAAAAATATTATACAACTGTATAACAGGTTAATAAAAATGAAATAATAGGGCATTTTGTATTAATACACCCCCTCTTTAACCCTCCACATCCTCTTACCTGATGACTAGTTCCTTGGTGTTACTGACACTGAGGGTGAGATTGCTATCAGTGTCACGATGCTACCAAGGTCTCTATCTCCTTCCTGTCAGTGTCGATTCAATGGGCCTGTTTCCATGTAGTATCTGTCTTTGACTATTCTGCCTGGATTGCTGATGCCAGAACCATTGTTGGCCAGCAGTTCTATGAGCTGCCTATCGACCCCCTGTCATTGCAGGATCAGGATCTGCAATCTCACTCACGTTCCTCAGGACACACTGAACTGAAGGTCCTTCAGAGTGCCCCTCTTCTGCCAAAGGGTTAGATCCTCAACAGTGCAAACCTCGATGGAGCTCGAAGCATCTCCTTCATAAGGCACCTGATCTTGGTCGAGCTGTTTGTGTACACCTGACAGAAGAGACAGATGGAAGTGCCAGCCGCAAGTCTAGCCCCATCTCCCGTCAATTGTTCAAGGATGCAAATTCTTCCATTTTGTCTCTCCAATTGTCCCAGAATGAATCCTGAAATCACCTGGACTCCAGAGGCCAGTTGTGAAAGTGCAACTGGCCATCCCAGCGATGCACTGACCACATATAGACTGGCAAGACACGTGGGGTGTGCGCAAGCAAAGCATACAGATGGCCAATGTAAGAGCCTTCTCCTCCAAACATCCAGGTAATGGCGTTGGAGTCAGATGGAGAATATGCCCAGCTGAGGGAGCTGACCAGTTCCTGTTCCCACAACTTTGCTCTGGAGACCAGAGGGATCCTTTGTCTGAAGCTGAAACGCTCACTGCTATAAATGCGGTCGCGGTGGCGCAGCGGTAGAGTTGCTGCCTTACAGCGAATGCAGAGCCAGAGACCGGGGTCCGATCCCGACTACAGGTGCTGTCCGTACGGGGTTTGTACGTTCTCCCCGTGACCTGCGTGGGTTTTCTCCGAGATCTTCGGATTCCTCCCACACTCCAAAGACGTGCAGGTTTGTAGGTTAATTGGCTTGGTATAAATGTTAAAAAATTGTCCCTCGTGGGCACAGGGTAGTGTGAATGTGTGGGGATCGTTTCTCGGCGTGGACCCGGTGGGCTGAAGGGCCTGTTTCCGCGCTGCATCTCTAAACTAAACTAAGCTTGGAACTCCCCTGAGTGAATACTTTTTATAAAGAAAGTGCTTGTAAAGGCACATAACTGAGGTAGAGCAAAGGCCTGACACAAGCTCCCAAAGTGTGGAGGCTAGCAAGATGGCCACTAGAAATGGAACTGAGGCACATTGTGCTTGCCAATTTTTAAAACAAGTAGCTTCATCTCATGGAACAGTTGGGGTTTCCTGCAGAATGCTAACTGCACACCTTCCTTTCCTGTGGATTGAGAGATGGTTAAGTCTGAAGAGAGATAATAGACAATAGACAATAAACAATAGGTGCAGGAGTAGGCCATTCGGCCCTTCGAGCCAGCACCGCCATTCAATGTGATCATGGCTGATCATTCTCAATCAGTACCCCGTTCCTGCCTTCTCCCCATACCCCCTGACTCCGCTATCCTAAAGAGCTCTACCTAGCTCTCTCTTGAATGCATTCAGGGAATTTGCATCCATTGCCTTCTGAGGCAGAGTTCCACAGATTCACAACTCTCTGACTGATCACCTCCTGTCAATGGTGCTGAGGCTGGCTATGGTTATCGTCATGTCAAAATGCTTTAAAACCATCACCAATACCCTGCTGTGGGGAGGGAGCAGAGTTTCTAAGCTATTCTTAATATTTTACATCAGTATTCTTTTGTCCCAGGCTGCTCCTAAAGTTGAATATGTTTACATTTATTTGTAACTTTTGTGGAATATTTTGGTGTATTTGTAGAATGTGAAAAGTGGCAAATAAATGTAAATTTTTCTTTCATATTTACAAACACCAAAATATTCCCCAAATAAGATGCACTTCATTTTCATTTATTGTCCATGTGTACTTTCACTGGAGTAAATGTTGGTATACAGATCACAATAACATATAGGAAAAAAATCTGCAGATGCCGGTATAAATCGAAGGTAGACACAAAATGCTGGAGTAACTCAGCGGGTCTGGCAGCATCTCGGGAGAGAAGGAATGGGCGACGTTTCGGGTCGAGACCCACAATAACATATGGTAAGTTTCCTAATATGGTTAATCAAAATTCGTATATCCATATCTAGTTAAGTGATGTTTTTATTCTACTACATTGTATAATTCTCAGCATTGGGCATATGAGAACTGAAGGCATGCTCATCCTAATTGATTACATGTTAATTTGCAATAATCCTGCCTCATTTTAGCTCAAACGGCATATTCTACTTAAGAAACATCGGAACATAACACGTATCTTTTCTCATTAAATTCTTGAATTGCTTTATTATTTTGGAAACACCATTTTCAGAAATCGTCTAATCTCCTTTTATGTCTTCAACAAAAGAGGTTGGGCTAAATTTACCTTGGTTGTATTGTATCACAGCCACAGTTATCAGACCAACTGTTTGCGCATTTCTGTTTTTCTTTCGGGTTTCCAGCATCTGCTGGGTTTTTTTTCAATGTCTTTTTACTGTGCACAGAGCTGTTGGATCCTGAAACTGGGCAAGGGATCAAGGTGTGCTCGTGTATTTTCAGGATACAATATATTGTTGAAAAGAAACAATTACATGAAATGAGCAGGAAAGAAACAGCATTCATCCCAACTAATTATATAAATGCACATTGCTGTAGCTGGTGACCTCTACTGGAGCTGCAAATTAATGGATCATCAATAACTCCCAGAGTTATTTTCCACCTAACAGTATTAGCAACAAAATCTTATGACTATACTGGGTTATGTAAGGGTTTGGTTCCTGAGAAAAGTCCATAATCCAAACTTTCAATAATTCAGAAGTGAATAATTTAAATGAAGTCAATTAACTTGAATAGAAAAATAACTGCAGATGCTGGTACAAATCGAGGTATCACAAAATGCTGGAGTAACTCAGCGGGTCAGGCAGCATCTCAGGAGAGAAGGAATGGGTGATGTTTCGGGCCGACCCACTGAGTTACTCCAGCATTTTGTGATACCTTCAATTAACTTGAACATGCTTTTATTGTGTTCCATTGTTACAATGATACAGAATCAAAATGTCCCACATCAACCGTCTAGTTTCAGTGGTCATCAAGTATCAATGGATGTTACATAGTTTGATAAAGTATTGTATACTTGATAAAGTATAACTGGGTTGCAGGAGCGTTATCGATGATGAACGAGACTCTGTAATCCATTTCATTCCTCACACAATAATGTTTGATGAAGGAGGAGGGAAAAGATGGGATATAATATTGAAAGAATCCCTGGGCCATTTTGTTAGATTGCCACACCATTGGAAGATTGGCCTTTGAATATACCTTTCGAGTTCTTGGGAGCTTTGACTGGTAGATTAAGAAAGGTTTAAGCTTATAATCACCACTGGGCAAAGAAAAATACAATAGTTTTCTCAACATTTGAGATTAACGTGCAGGAAGACACGTTCCATAAGGGCCCTGTATCCATCATGTTAAACACCTTTTCCGGAGAAGAGTTACCTTTCTCAATTTCATTTCAGCTCCTCTGGAAATTTCTCTGCCTCTGTATTATTTGCACTAGTTGCCTCCCCAGCAATACAAATATTAAACAGGTTTTTACACTTCTTGTAACATTCAAACCAGCCATGATTAGCCTTGAATGTATTGACACTTTCAGAAAATTCATCATCCCTTCCTGTTCTTTCAAATCTTACCATAATGATCTTGCTATTCAAGTCGAGTCAAGTCAAGTTTATTTGTCACATACATATACAAGATGTGCAGTGAAATGAAAGTGGCAACGCCTGCAGATTGAACTAAACTACAAAATAGAAAAACTACAGAATAGAGAGAAAAAAATCATAATTGTTAACACAAAAAATAAATTAATACAGTAAATTAAATTAGTCCCTGGTGATATGAGAGTTAACAGTCCTGATGGCCGGTGGGAAGAAACTCCGTCTCATCCTCTCTGTTTTCACAGCGTGACAGCGGAGACGTTTGCCTGACCGTAGCAGCTGGAACAGTCCGTTGCTGGGGTGGTAGGGGTCCTCCATAATGTTGCTGGCTCTGGATCTGCACCTCCTGATGTATAGGTCCTGCAGGGGGGCAAGTGTAGTTCCCATGGTGCGTTCAGCCGAACGCACTACTCTCCGCAGAGCCTTCATGTCCTGGACAGAGCTGTTCCCAAACCAGATTGTGATGTTCCCGGACAAGATGCTTTCTACAGCCCCAGAGTAGAAGCACTGAAGGATCATCAGAGAGACTCTAAATTTCCTCAACTGTCTCAGGTGGTAAAGGCACTGTCTTACCTTACTCACCAGTGCGGCAATGTGTGTTGTCCATGTCAGATCCTCTGTGATGTGGACTCCCAAGTATTTAAAGCAGCTCACCCTATCCACAGTAATCCCATTTATCGCCAGTGGCGTGTACGTCCTCGGATGTTGAGCCCTTCTAAAGTCTACAATCAGCTCCTTAGTTTTTGTGACATTCAAGAGGAGGCTGTTGTCCTGACACCAAGATTCAAGATTCAAGATTCAAGAACCTGGCCACACAGTCATGTGTGTACAATGAGTACAGTAGGGGACTAAGCACGCAACCCTGGGGGGATCCTGTGTTCAGGGTGAGGGGGTTAGATGTGTGTTCCCCCATCCTGACCACTTGGGGCCTGGCGGTGAGAAAGTCCAGGACCCAGGCACACAGGGGAGTGTTAAGCCCCAGTTTCAGCAGCTTCTCAGCAAGTCTGGTGGGGACTATTGTGTTGAAAGCTGAACTAAAAGAGAGAGACTGAGTAGCCAAGTGAGTATAAAGGACAAGGGATTGAGAGACTGAGCGAGTATAAGGAGCAGGGGTCTGGACGAGTGACCACAGCAGATTCCTGGATGAGTGCTGGAGTGCGATTCACAGGACAGCAGATAGGTGGGTATTGTTTCCCAGTCTCTTCTGATTGACCAAGAGATTTAAAGCAGAGATCAATAGTAGAGCTATAAAATGCATATTAAAAATAATTAAATCCAAACTAGCTACTTTGAACAGAGGCTGTCAAAGGATGTTGGAACTGGTCGATCCCATGGTAGATAGACACAAAATGCTGGAGTAACTCAGCGGGACAGATCTATTGTAGGTCATAGTGATATTAGCAGAGCGTGTTGGCTGCTTAAGACACTTTGGCTCCAGGTTTTGGCTTCAAAAACTGTGATACATCAGGAAAAGGGAGAGTTAGCTGGATGCCCTGTCCCAGGAGGAAGTCACACCCCTTGGATAAATCATTTAAAATTTAATCAGGGATGCAAAGTGTTACTACAAAAGAAGCAGGGAAAGGGATGCAGAGGATAGCTCTGGAGGAGTCTCTGCACTCACCTCGACTAACGGACATGATGTTCTTGCTCTGTGTTTGGATATGTGTAGGGGCTGTGGGGCTGATGTGCAAACTATCCATTGCACCTTTGCACAATGTGGCACTCGTGTTCAGTGAGATAAGAATAAAAAGTAGTGGCCATGAAGCTTAGGATAGTTAGGAGAACAGACATTGTTCTCTCCGCTGCAAAGCATGGTTCTTCGCTGCAAAGACGAAGTCCCAAAGGCTGTATTGTTTATCCAGGATTATGTACATCTCATTTGGGCAGCAAAGCTTGGAGTGGAAGCAGGAAGATTCAGTTGTTATGATCCATGTAGGCACCCATCACTTGATAAGATATAAGGGAAGAGGTTTTGCTGAGGGATTATGATCAGCACTGGGCAAAATAAGAGTGATGATAAAAAGATGATAATCTTTGAGTTATTATGTGTTCCAAATGCAAATTGGCAGAGGGTAAATAAGATTAGACAAGTAACCCGTTGGCTCAGTTTTTTCCTGGATGCAAGCACCAGTATATGGGGAAGAGAGAGAGATGTTCTATATGACCTGCTTTATTTGAATGATGCTCGGACCAGTCTCCTGGTGAATTATATAACCAAAACAACAGATAAGGTTTTAAAGTAATTGGGAGTGGGCTCAAATAACAGAAGTTTAATAAATCAAAAATAAATGAGAGAGCAATAGCACGATAGTGGTGGGATAAAATTTTTAAAAAATCTAACTAGAAGGGGCAAAATACACAAACAGAAGTATGCAGCAGAAATTGAATTCCAGAGTAAAAGTTGTAAACTCAAGATTCTTTATCTGAATGCATGCAACATTTATGAGAGCAAAAGTAGGAAAAAATAGTATTCTTTCATATCTATTCAGAGACATGGTTGTAGGGTAACCGGGACTGGGAAATCAATATTCCAGGTGTTCCAAAATAGGCAAAAAGAGATAGGGAATAGTTTGGAATTGTTCATCAGTGAATCTCGGAGTAGTGAGATGGATTTATTGGATTGTGATGTGGAATCAATTTGTGTGGTATTAGGGAATAGCAGTGGAAAAAAGATAGGTGAGTATGCCCTGTAGGCATGTTTTCTCATGATGGAACAAAGAATAATTGGGGAACTATCAAAGGCAAGTATGAAAGTATTTTAATCTGTATATTGAGTGGACTAATCAAACTAGTAAGAGTATTAGGAAAAGAGGAATTTGGAGACTGCATACGATACGATACGATAGCACTTTATTTATCCCAGGAGGGAAATGGGTCTGCCAACAGTCATAAAACCCAACAAGATAAATGAAACATGAAATTAAAATGACGAGTGGAAAATCCAGGATTGGGGACGTGCAAAGATTGGGGAAGGGGGGGTGGGGGGAGGGGAGTCAGTCTACCCCATGACAGAAGGAGAAGGAGTTGAACAGTTTGATAGCCACAGGGAAAAAGGATCTCATGTGGTGTTCTGTGCTGCATCTTGGTGGAACCAGTCTATTGCTGAAGGTGCTCCTCAGGTTGACCAGTGTGTTATGGAGGGGGTGAGCTGTATGGTCCACGATACTCTGCAGTTTGAGGAGCATCTTCCCCTCCAAGACCATCTCCAATGAATCCATCATCAGGAATTGTTTCTGAAAGCAATGTTATGGAACCATCCCAGGAAAAGGCCAATTATAGTTTAGGTTGTGTATAATGAGGTAGGATTAAAAAGGGATGTTGTAGGGACATACGGATTAGCGGGGGGGTCTCGAACCCTCGGTTGGGCTAACGAGGCACGAGATGCGGGAGCACGGGATATAGTTGTGTCTGGCGACCAGCTGGAAAGATGAGATTAGATTATTATACCTAGTTAAGTAGTGTGTGTCCAAAAGCTGCAGTCTGTTTGCAAATACCTTTGAATAAAGACTTTGAACAAAGACGCTCGTTGTGGACTCACTACATTGGTGACCCGAACACGAAGAAAACACGCAGAATGTCGCAGGTGGGAGCGAGCGCGGGCGAGGTGCACCTACCGCCGTTCTGGGCCCATCAGCCGCACCTGTGGTTTGTACAGGCGGAATCACAGTTCCACATTAAAAAGGTGGATAGCGAACTGGAGAAGTTCCACCACCTGGTGAGCTGTCTGCAGGCGGAGGTGGCGGCGAGGGTCAGTCAGTATCTGACCAGTCCACCCCAAACGGAGCAGTACGTGGGGCTCAAGAGGCTCCTACTGAAGAAATTCGGCTGGAGCCAGAACCAGCGGGCTCTGAGGCTGCTCCATCTACCAGCGCTGGGGCAGCGGCTGCCGTCCGAGTTGATGACGGAAATGCTGATCTTGGTGGGCGACCATCAGCCATGCATGATGTTCGAAGCGGCATTTCGAGAGAAGCTACCCCAGGACGTCAGGCTGGTGTTGGCCGACGTCTCGTTCGACGACCCGGAGACGTTCGCCGAGAAAGCCGACGTGCTCGTCAGGGAGCGGCACAACCGGGACGACTCGGTCAATCGTGTCTCGAGGCCCAGCGGCAGTCGGGGGAGCGGCCGGGAGAGCGACGGCTCGACCGCTATTTCGCAGTCTGCCAGGCAAGAAGGGGCTGCAGAACATGTTTATTGGTCGCGAGCACAACCAGCACGGCAGAATAAAAGCGGCTGGTGTTTCTTCCATCGGCGGTGGGGCAGTGATGCCCGAAGTTGCAGAGCCCCATGTACGTTTCCGGGAAATGCCTGGGCCGATCGAACGTAGAGGCAGTTTCGATTGGCCGTAATCGCCGCCTCTACGTGAGGGACCAAGAGACCGGGATCGTGTTTCTGGTGGATACGGGAGCGGTTGTGAGTATTGTGCCTCCCTACGGCTGTGAAGTTCAAGCGGGGGGGAAGGGGCCGCCCCTTATTACAGTGAACGGTAGCGCCATCCGCACTTACGGTAAGAGGACGATGTCCCTGTCCTTTGGGTCTAGGACCTACCGTTGGAATTTCATCGTGGCGGATGTGGGCCAGGCCATTTTGGGTGCAGACTTCCTATGGGCGTTTTCGTTGGTCGTAGACGTCCACGGTAGCGGCCTGCAGCCCTCGGCCGACGTACGGCCCCGAGGTACGGGGCCTGCGGCCCCTCCAAGCGCCGCCCCACCCAGTTCAGCGATCCAGGCCATCACCACGGCCCCCGGTCAGTTCGATGCGGTCCTAGCGGAGTTCCCGCAGCTCCTCGTTCAGAGTTTCGATGCACCTTCCGAGAAGCATGGGGTGGTGCATTTCATTCCGACCGAGGGCCCGCCGGTTTTTGCCCGGGCACGGCGCCTCCCTCCCGAAAAGCTGGCCATGGCTCGAGAGGAGTTCTTGAACTTGGAGAGGCTGGGAATTGTGCGGCCTTCAAGTAGTCCGTGGGCCTCACCCTTGCACATGGTTTCCAAAGCATCTGGGGGGTGGAGACCATGTGGGGATTTCCGACGACATAACGCGGCCACACGGCCGGACCGCTACCCGATTCCGCACATACAGGACTTCTCAGCTAGCCTGGAGGGGGCTACAATTTTTTCAAAGATCGATCTGGTGCGGGGGTATCATCAGATCCCGGTCCATCCGCCGGACATCCCAAAGATGGCTACCATTACTCCGTTCGGATTGTTTGAGTGGTTGCGCATGCCTTTCGGCCTTAAAAACGCAGCTCAGGCATTTCAGCATCTCATGGACCGTGTGGGTCGAGGGTTGCCGTTCGTGTTTATTTATCTCGATGACATTTTGATTGCCAGCGTTCGGTCCAGGAGCACTTAGTCCACCTCCGCACTATATTCCAGAGGCTGCAGGACCACGGCCTGATTCTGCACCCGGACAAATGCCAATTCGGCCTGTCGGTGGTAGATTTTTTGGGTCACCGGGTTACATCGGCCGGAGCCACCCCTTTGCCAGCTAAGGTGGAGGCAGTCCGCTCTTTTCCACGTCCTACTACCATCAAGGGATTGCAGGAATTCGTAGGCATGGTGAACTTTTATCACCGGTTCGTGCCTGCAGCAGCTCGGGTCATGCGCCCCCTTTTTCTATGCCTCGCGGGGGCCCCGCAGAGTTGGTATGGTCCGCATCTGCAGAGACGGCTTTTGTCGCGGTCAAACAGGCCCTCGCCAACGCCACCATGCTGGTGCACCCGCGCTCCTCCGCCCCCACGGCGCTGACGGTGGACGCCTCAGACGTGGCGGTGGGTGGGGTTTTGGAGCAGCAGGACGAAGGTCAATGGCAGCCCCTGGCGTTTTTCAGCTGGCAGCTCACGAGCCGAGCTCAAATATAGTGCGTTTGATAGGGAGCTCCTGGCCCTCTATTTAGCAGTCCGCCACGTCCGCTATTTTTTGGAAGGCCGTTCTTTTGTGGCCTACACGGATCACAAACCTCTGACATTCGCTTTTGCTAAGGTTTCTGATCCGTGGTCGGCTCGCCAGCAGCGGCACCTCACCCTAATTTCGGAGTTTACCACCGATGTCCGTCATATTGCGGGTAGGCTTAATACTGTTGCTGATGCCAAATCCCGGCCGGCCATTCCCTCCGTTGCCGTGGTAGGCGGACAGGTGGATTTCCAGGAGCTAGCGGAGGCTCAGCGCCTGGAAAAAACGGCCAAGGTGTACGCCTCCACAGCCTCGGGACTGCGTTTGGAGCAGGTGGCATATGGCCCCACAGGTACCAAGTTGTGGTGTGACGTTTCCCTTTCACGCCCTCGCCCGGTGGTGCCTGCCGCCCTGCGGCGTAAGGTTTTTGAGGCCATTCACGGCCTGGCACATCCGTCTATCAGGGCGACTTCGGCCATGGTGGCCGCCCGGTTTGTCTGGCACGGCCTGCGGAAGCAGGTGGCAGCCTGGGCACGGGCCTATATTCCGTGCCAAACCTCCAAAGTTCATCGCCATGTCCAGCCCCCATACCAGAGTTTCGAGGTTCCCCCAGTCCGTTTTTTCCACATCCACGTGGATTTGGTGGGTCCATTGCCTTATTCCAGGGGTTATACTCATCTGCTGACGGTGGTGGATCGGTTTACACGTTGGCCGGAGGCGCTCCTATTGTCGGACACCTCGGCGGCCTCCTGTGCACGGGCCCTGGCGTTGCATTGGGTGGCCCGTTTTGGCGTACCGGCTATCATCACCACAGATCGGGGAGCCCAGTTCACCTCCTCCCTCTGGGCCGCGCTGGCACAGTTGTATGGGTCTCGTTTACAGCAGACCACCACCTACCATCCCCAATCCAACGGGATGGTAGAGCGCTTCCATCGGCAGCTTAAGGCGTCCCTCTGTGCCCGGCTGACCGGCCATGATTGGGCTGACCAGCTGCCTTGGGTCCTCCTCGGCATTCGTACGGCCCCAAAGGCCGAGCTAGGCACATCCTCGGCCGAACTCGTCTACGGTTCGCCCCTGCGGGTACCAGGTGACATCCTGCCTTCCGCCCCCGCTTTGCCACCACCCGTTACGTCGGTGTTGGGTTCCCTCCGGGCACGGGTAGGTTCTCTGGCTCCAGTCCCGACCTCCTGGCACGGAAGCACGGCCGTCCACGTCCCGTCGGACTTGCGGGACTGTGATTTCGTGTTCCTGCGGAAAGATTCCCACCGCCCCCCTCTTCAGCCGGTTTATCAGGGCCCGTTTCTGGTACTTAAGAGAGGGGCTGTCACTTTTACCTTACAGGTGGGTAATCGCCAGGAACTCGTTTCCGTATCCCGACTCAAGCCGGCCCATTTGGACCAGTACCTCCCTGTGTCGGTGGCCCAGCCGCCGCGCAGGGGCCGGCCAATGGCCGCCCCCCTGGTGCCGCCAGCGGCGTCTTGGTTGCCACCCCTCAGCCCCCCGCCGCCTATGGTTGGGCCCGGGCCCCCGTTCCCGATCAAGCGCTCTCCGTCGCCTACGCCCTCCACATCCATGGCCCCTCCATCGCCTCCGGCGGTGGCGGCCTTCCCGCCTCCCGTCACATTGGCGGTATCGGGTTCCCCCCTCCGTACGCGTTCCGGGAGGGAGGTCCGGGCACCCGTGAGGTATGGTTTCGAGGGTTCTGGGGGGGGTCATGTAGGGACATACGGATTAGCGGGGGGGTCTCGAACCCTCGGTTGGGCTAACGAGGCACGAGATGCGGGAGCACGGGATATAGTTGTGTCTGGCGACCAGCTGGAAAGATGAGATTAGATTATTATACCTAGTTAAGTAGTGTGTGTCCAAAAGCTGCAGTCTGTTTGCAAATACCTTTGAATAAAGACTTTGAACAAAGACGCTCGTTGTGGACTCACTACAATGTAGTAGTTAGACAATAGACAATAGGTGCAGGAGTAGGCCATTCGGCCCTTTTAGCCAGCACCGCCATTCAATGTGATCATGGCTGATCATTCACAATCAGTACCCCGTTCCTGCCTTCTCCCCATATCCCTTGACTCCGCTATCTTTAAGAGCTCTATCTAGCTCTCTCTTGAAAGCATCCAGAGAATTGGCTTCCACTGCCTTCTGAGGCAGAGAATTCCACAGACTTACAACTCTCTGACTGAAAAAGTTTTTCCTCATCTCCATTCTAAATGGCCTACCCCTTATTCTTAAACTGTTAAGGATTACCATAGTTATTTTTCAGGCTGGGAGGATGTAATCAGTGCCCCAAAGAGCATTTTGTATTCCTCATTTATATATTATCTATATTAAGGATCTGGAAGAAGGGACAGATTGGAAGTTGTTTAAGATAATTTGATATGGATATTAATATTCATACCACTGGGTTGTCAGGTGCTCAAGCAAAATATGCATAGTGGTATGAATATTGATTTCTCTAACTTCAAGTAACCCCCGCATTCCTTCTCTCTCCATCTCTCCCCCACCCAAGTCGCACCAGTTTCTCGTTCTCACCTAGCAAACAGCTAACAATGGCCTGCTTCCTTTATCATCGTTACTTTTTTGCATATCTTTCATTCATTTGTTCTATATCTCTCTACATCACTGTCTATATCTCTTGTTTCCCTTTCCCCTGACTTTGAAGAAGGGTCTCGACCCGAAACGTCACCCAAACATTCTCTCCAGAGTTGGTCCCACTGAGTTACTCCAGCATTTTGTGTTCATCTACAAAAAGATCTTGATGTTTTTATGCAAAAAAACAAAATATAGTCAATAGTTAAGGAGGCTATTGCAATATTGGCCTTTATTGCCAGGGGAACTGGAGTTTAAAAACAGAAAAGAATTGTTACAATTGTACAAGTGAGGTTGCACCTGGAATTTGGAGTGAGGTTGCTTTGTGCAATTTTGGTCCCTTTATTTATACCAGAATTGGAAGCAGCGCAGAATAGATTCACAGGGCTACCTTTTTGGAGGAGAACGTTGTCCTATCACAACTTTAGACCTATATTCCAAAGAGAATAATCAGGAAAGATCTCAAATAAACATCCTAAAAGAGAGCTGCTGAGAAATGTTCACTAGTTGGAGATTATCAAATGATGGGACACAGTTACAAGAAGAGAGAGCCATCACTTCAAACTGAGGTACATACTGTAGGCATTTATTCTCACAAAAGGTTTAGTTTAGTATTGTTTAGTTTATTGTCCCGTGTACCGAGGTACAGTGAAAAGCTTTTGTTGCGTGCTAACCAATCAGCAGAAAGACAAAACATGATTACAATCGAGCCATTTACAGTGCATAGAGATTTAAGAGTGTGGAGCGATTGTAATATGTGATTATACTGTAGATCTCTTTGCACGCAAATAATCGCCTGGGTTGGGCGCCATCTTGGGGCGCCATCTTGGATGAATCTCTGGAATTCTATCAGCTCAGAGGATTGTGGAGGACAGATCACTGAAGGTAATTAAAAAAATGAATATATATTTTCAATGATTGGGAATTAAGGGCTATGGGAAACTGACACAGAAGAGGAGTTGAGGCCTGGAACATATCAGCCATGTTTATATTGAATGGTGGGGCAGGCTTGAGGGGCCGATTAGTCCATCCATGCCTTTGATTCTGATCGTCAAACTTTTAATTCTTCCATTAAAGCATCTGTGCCCTTCAAAACATATTATGTACTTCCAGGTCTAACAATCTTCTACTACTAAAGGTCCATATCAAATATAATACTAGACAGATATGTAGACATGTAAAATATTTCCCGCCCTATACTTCTACTATACCCTAAAGGAATACATTGTTGTAGATTGTTTCAAAGGTCATCTGTGTAAATTCTATGGTTAGTTTTAAGGACCGAGTATGTCAAATTGAACCCACCATTCCAAGTTTTCAAGATCTTGAAGATAGCCATCAGCCTAATGGATGGGGAACTCGTTGATACAGCTGCACCTATGATTTCAGTTGCCAATTATTATATTATAAAAGACAAATTGGAGACTCTGATAATGTTAATGTAAAATGTAAAAGACATGGGCTGAAATCTGGTGCTCCTTTATAATAACTAACTAGACCAAATGGACCTGTTGGGCCCATTCCTCGAAGAGGGGGGACAGGGAAGGGGAGAGGATGTCACTCACCTCGGTCCCGTGGTGCCAGCGCTGCAGCCAGAGTGAGCCGTGGACTCAAAGCCTCTCCTGTACTGGTGTAGGACCCTCACCCCCTCCACTCAATCCCCCTTATCCCCCCCTCCTCCCCCCACTCACCCACTCCATACCCCCTACCCCACCCCCTTTTCCCCTCCCCCCCACTCCCCCCACCCACTCCCCCTCCCTCCCTCCCATTCCCCTCCCCCCCACCCCCTTCCCCTCCACTCCCCCCACCCCCACTCCCCCATCCCCCTACCCCCCACAGCACTCCTCCCCACCCCCATCCCCCCATACCCCCACCTCCCTCCCGTCCCATAACCCAGGCATCAGTCAGACCCCCCACATTGCCCTCCCCTGCAAAAGATGAATATATATTGAAAGATATACAATATAACCCGGAGGGAAGCGCAGCGGCGGGAGGCGCGCACAAGATGGTGGATCCTGAGGAGGAGAAGGAGGAGAAGAAGGAGAGCGGCTGCCATTTTTGTTGCAGTGGTCGAAGTGGATGCTGGAGGAGAGGCCGGAGGAGGAGTAGAAGCTGCCCACAGGGAGTTGAAGTCCGGTGATGGTCCAGGGCACTGGGCCTGGGCAGGAACAGGGACTCGACGACACCGTCGGTTGAAGTGGCCGCTGGAGGAGACGGAGGCGAATGATGAGACGACGGGGACGGCGGCCATCTGCCTCGTGCTTGGAATCTCCCCCGGGGCCGGGTGCGGGCGAGGGGGAGAGGAAAGGGGAGAGGGAGCAACTCACCCCGGCCCCGGGCGACCAGCAGCAGGAGTGCGGCCATCCTGCCAGTGGCCATCTTCTTTCGCCTTCTCTCTGGCGCCACGCTGCACCACCGGGGGGAAGCTCAGGCGCGGGGCATGCTGGGACATGCGGCCGTTCTCCTGCTGATCATCCGGGGAGGGGGCGCATTTGTTAAAGTCAGTTTATTGTCCGCGACTCCCTGGCCCCCCTCCCTCATTGGCTGGCTCTCGTGCAGGTCCCAGTGTGACGTCACACGCTGAAGATCAGAATGAAATCGGTTTAAAAGGTAATTTTTAAACTTTAAAATCTCTCTAACTTTAAAAATATAACACCAATTTGAATGAAACTTGTTTTAAAGGGTCCCCAGGACAATGGTGAGTAAGGTGAGCCTAAAATTGTTGCGCTATCCTGCAGCATTTTGGCTGTGTAGAGGGCATGGTACACACATAAACATATACAAACAAACAGACCGAGAGTATTAGTAATATATAGATGGTTCTTATTAAATATAACACACATGCACTTTGACCGATCCCTGTAACTTCCCTTTATAAGGGCATGTTGACTGCTGCATTATGGCTTGATTCAGCAACTTGAATGCCCAGAAATGAAGGAGATTACAAAAAGTGATGGACATTGCCCGGTCCATCATGGCTACTGACCACTCCACCAGGGGAAGGGGAAGGCATAGGGTTGATAGCAAAACGCTTAACAGCATTGATATGCAGTGGTCTGGGGGTTCAAGGTGATCAGTCTGAAGAAGGGTCTCGACCCGAAAAGCCACCCACTCCCTCTCTCCTAGATGCTGCCTGACCTGCTGAGTTACTCCAGCATTTTGTGATACCTTGGGGGTTCAAGGCGACAGCTCCCTGAAAGTGGCATCACAATCAATGGCAAACAAGGCATATAGTATGGGGCAGGGCATTGTGTATCAGAGGAGATGTTACACAGCTCTATAAGACTTTGGTTGGCCACATTTGGAGTATAGGGTGCAATTCTAGTTGCCCCATTACAGGATGAATGTGGAGGCTCGGAGACCGTGCAGAAGAGGTTTACCAGAATGCTGTCTGGATCAGATAGTATTAACTACAAGGAGGGGATGGACAATCTGAGATTGATTTCTCTGGAACGACAGAGGTTGAGGAGAGACCTGGTAGAAGGATATAAAATTATGAGCTTCTGAACTTTTTTCCCAGATTGGAAATGCTCTACAAGACCAGAGGGCATAGTTTTAAGGTGAGAGGAACAGAGTTTAAAGGAGAAGTGCAGGGCAAGGTTTTTTATACGCAAAAGGTGGTGGGTGTCTGAACATGTTGCCAGGAGTGCTGGTGAAGGCAGATGATATAGCGGCATAAAAGAGGCTTTTAGATAGGTTCATGGATATGCTGGGAATGGAGAGATCTAGATCATGTGCAGGCAGAGGAGATTCGTTTATCTTGGCAGCATGTTTAGCACAGACATTGTAGGCCAAAGGACCTGTTCACGTTCTGTACTTTCCTATATTCTACCTCTAATCACTAACATTAAAAACTGTTAGATATTTTGAAAATTACCTGTAGATGTAAAAATTCTCATTGTGCTGACTGACGTAAATAAACCTTTTTTTATCTCTTTCCTCGACGGAGATGTGACTTTTTCCTTATCATATCTCCGTCTGCATTGCAGCCTAACATCGTGGAGCTGGTGGCCTCTTGCTGGGGATTGACCTCGGGAGCTCCAACCGCAGGAACCTGTGGATTTAACAACGTGGAGCTTGCAGACCCTTTGTCAGGGATCGACCTTGGAAGCTTCAACTGCGGGAGCCTGCGGACTTTAACATCGTGGAGCTCAAGGTCCCTGGTTAGAGACCGGCTTCGGGAGCTCCAAGCAGCAGGAGCTTCGACCGCCCCGGTCATGGGAGCTTCGATCGCCCCGACGTCGGAGCTTCGATCACCGGCTGCGGGAGTTTCATTCACCCCGACTGCGGATGGTTCGACTCCCCCAACCGCGGGAGGAAAAGGAAGAAAGAAGATAAGACTTTATTGCCTTCCATCACAGTGGGGAATGTGGAGGAGCCGCTGTGATGGATGTTTATGTCAAATTTTTATGTAGTTGCGTGTTTTTTCGCTTTTTTGGTATCATATCATATCATATCATATATATACAGCCGGAAACAGGCCTTTTCGGCCCTCCAAGTCCGTGCCGCCCAGCGATCCCCGTACATTAACACTATCCTACACCCACTAGGGACAATTTTTACATTTACCCAGCCAATTAACCTACATACCTGTACGTCTTTGGAGTGTGGGAGGAAACCGAAGATCTCGGAGAAAACCCACGCAGGTCACGGGGAGAACGTACAAACTCCTTACAGTGTAGCACCCGTAGTCAGGATCGAACCTGAGTCTCCGGCGCTGCATTCGCTGTAAAGCAGCAACTCTACCGCTGCGCTACCGTGCCGTGACTGTATGGCAAACCAAATTCCTCGTATGATTTACATACTTGTTTTATTTTCATACTTGGCTAATAAATTGAGGTTGCAATTACAAATCTCGGTTAAGTATCTTGCAAAATCTTGTGAATAAAGACAAAATCTTGTAACAACTGTTGGAACTGTGAGATTGTCTTGAGCTGGATGGCATGACGTTGCCTGGCAACAGCAGCCCTGAGGAGAAAGCAAACTGTTGATAAAGCTGTGTTGTTGAAACCGGAAGTTGTTGCGGCCACCAAGATGGCGGCTCTGGGGGTTGACGTGGAGGACGAGAGTATCCTGGCTTCGATTTTCAGGGACTCTTTCTCAGAGAACTGGAGGGAGAATCCGGATTTCACGCTGTATCTGTCGGAGCTCAGTACGTACGGAGTGGACAAGCTGAACCGCGAGCCCGAGCGCCTGGCGGAGGAGCGGGCCCAGATCCTGCAGCAGACTCAGGAACTCGCTTTCTGCAATTACAAAACCTTCATCAAAACGGCGGAATGCACCAAAGAAATCTACCGGGACTTCGGGCTGGTGGAGAAACACGTCTCCGCCGTGTTGGACAAACTGCCTGGGCTGAGCGAGAAATGCAAGCAGTTCATCATGGAGACGGAGGAGACCGGCGCCAGCAGACGAATGAACAGCTTGACCCTCAACCGCCACACCGAGATCCTGGAAATCCTGGAGATCCCGCAGCTCATGGATACCTGCGTTAGGAACAGCTACTACGAGGAGGCCCTTGAGTTAGCCTCTTACGTAAAGAGATTGGAGAAGAAGTACTCTTCTATTCCTGTCATACAGGTACTGCTCTCCTTTTTTTAAATCCCACTGACTCCGCAAAGCCACTGACTCCCACAGCTATCGAGACGACACTTCTTCCCACTCTGCTTCCTGCAAAGATTCTATCCACTACTCCCAATTCCTCCGTCTATGCCGCATCTGCGCCAAAGATGAGGTGTTCAATACCAGGACATCCGAAATGTTCTCATTCTTTAGGGAACAGGAGTTCCCCTCTCCTCATCATAGATGAGGCCCTTACACGTGTCCCCTTGGTGCACCCCCCTTGATCTTATCTTTCCTTGTCTTTCACCCCATTAGCATACAGCACATAATCTTGACATTTTTGCCGTCTCCAACGGGATCTCACCACTGGTCACATCTTCCCATCTTCACCCCTTTCTGCCTTCCGCAGAGACCGCTCCCTCTGCAACTCCCTGGTTAACTCATCCATTTCCATCCAAACCTCCCCCACCCCCTCCTCCCCTGGTACCTTCCCGTGCAATCGCAGGAGATGCAACACCTGTCCCCATACCTCCTCCCTCAACTCTGTCCAGGGACCCCGACAGTCCTTTCAGGTTAGGCAGAGGTTCACTTGCACCTCCTCCAACTTCATCTACTGTGCCCGTTGTTCAAGATGTAGACTCGTATATCGGTGAGACCAAACGTAGACTGAGCGATCGTTTCACTGAAAACCTTCACTTAGTCCGCCTGAACCTACCTGATCTCCCGGTTGCTAAACACTTTAATTCTCTGTCCCATTCCCACACTGACCTTTCTGTCATAGGCCTCCTCCATTATCAGAGTGAGGTTAAATGCAAATTGGAGGAATAACATCTCATATTTTGCTTGGGCAACATGCAACCCAGTGGTATGAATATTGATTTCTCTAACTTCATGTAACCCTGGCATTCCCTCTCTCTCCATCCCTCCCCACCTAAGTCGCACCAACTTCTCATTTTGACCCAACAAACAGCTAACAATGGCCTGTTTCCTTTATCATTATTACTTTTTTTACATATCTTTCATTCATAGTTCTATATCTCTCTACGTCATTGTCTATATCTTCCCTTTCCCGTGATTTTCAGTCTGAAGAAGGGTCTCAACCCGAAACATCACCCCTTCCTTCTCTGCAGAAATGTTGTCTGTCCTGCTGTTACTCCAGT
This sequence comes from Rhinoraja longicauda, assembly GCF_053455715.1. Classification (NCBI taxonomy): domain Eukaryota; kingdom Metazoa; phylum Chordata; class Chondrichthyes; order Rajiformes; family Arhynchobatidae; genus Rhinoraja; species Rhinoraja longicauda. Next base: position 38,129,370 of record NC_135958.1, read on the forward strand.
TTTTTGTGTCTATCTTCGGTTTAAACCAGCATCTGCAGTTCCTTCCTACACATTTAGTCTCCTTTTAAACTTGGCTAAGAATAACAATTTGTTTTGCTTAGATGTAAGACTGGAACTGGATACAATCGAGTTGTTATGACACTTAAGATAGGTTTATTCGACCCCAGACCCATAAGCCCACTGTGCTGACCACCAACTACTCATTTACCCTAATGCATCCTCTTTTATTGTCCCCAAGATTCCCATTAACTCCTCCAGTTTGTACCACTCATCCATGCACAGCATGTGCAAGTTACAATAGGCAATTAACTTGCAAACCCACACATCTTTGTGATGTGGGAGAAAACCAAAGCACCCAGACAATGTTTGGGTGGTCACAGAGAATGTGCAAACTCCACACAGGACCTGAGGTCAAGATTGAACCAGGGTCTCTGATGCTGTGAGATAGCAACTACACCAGCTGTGCCAATGATTGGCATACTGCGCATTGAAAGCTTTATCCGTTGCAGTCTTTTTTGCTCTCTTTGGTTATTCAAATAAGATCATGTAAATAAATTTATTATAAAATGTTGCAAAATTGTAAAACATCTTTTATAACGTTTCTCACACAGGGAATAGTGAACGAAGTATGTTCCTCTGCACAGTTGATGTTAAACCAGCTCATCCAGCAACTACGCACCAACATCCAACTTCCAACTTGTCTCCGGGTCATTGGCTATTTGAGAAGAATGGATGTTTTCACTGAAGCAGAATTAAGAATAAAATTTCTTCAAGCACGAGATGCCTGGTTGAAATCCATACTTGGTTCCATATCAGACAGTGATCCTTATTTCCACATAACTAAGACAATTGAAGCTTGCCGAGTTCATCTGTTTGACATCATCACTCAGTATCGTGCCATTTTCTCAGACGAAGATCCACTGTTGCTTACCAGCAATCACATTGTGAACGAGAGTGCCATTTTTCATGGCTGGGTGGTGCAAAAGGTTTCTGAGTTTCTGGGAATCCTGGAAATGGATCTTGAGAAGGGAGTTGGTAGCCGCTTAGATTCATTACTAGGCCAATGTATGTATTTTGGACTTTCATTTAGTCGTGTGGGTGCAGATTTTCGTGGACAGCTTGCCCCGATGTTTCAAAAGGTTGCTATGAATACTTTTGTGAAAGCTGTTCAGGAAGCTATGGAGAAGTTTCAAGAAGACATGAATTTGTATACCTTAATCTCTCCTCCATCTATGTTGGGGAGCACCATCCATATGACTCTGCCAACTGAACAGCCAGGAACTCTGCAACCTCCAATGGTGCTTCTCGACTTCCCTCCATTGGCATGTTTTCTAAATAGCAATTTAGCAGCTTTTAATGATCTTCGGCTCTGCTGTCCTATAGCACTTGCACAGGAAGTAACAATCTGTTTGGAGGAAGCCCTTGTGAAGGTATTCCGTCTATCATTGCAAAAGCAGCAGACAAATACTAATGCAAAAATCTTTTAAGATAACGTGCTAATGAGTAGGTTTGGACACACAAATGTTGCTGTGTTCTCATGTCTGCACCGATCAGCAATCCCCGCATATTAACACTACCTGACACACACTTGTGAGAATTTTTACATTTATACCAAACCAATTAACCTACAAACCTTTACCTGCATGGGAGGAAACTGAAGATCTCAGAGAAAATCCACGCAGGTCACGGGGAGAAAGTACAAACTCCACACAGACAAACACCTCTAGTCAGGATCGAACCCGGGTCTCTGGCGCTCTATGGCAGTAGCTTCACCGCTATACCACTGTGCTGTCCAAAATGATGGAGCCAGTGCAGTGTTTTTCTTTAAATATCAAACAATGGTTTCACTGTACTTTTGAATGAATACTTTATTATCTCATGTGACAAGTCACAGTGAAATTCTTTGCTTGCATACCCAAGGTATGCAAATAGTCACCCATAACGGGCGCTTACAAAGTACCCACGCACCATGTCCCCCTTTGTTCTCCCCTCCCTCACGGCGACCCCCCCCCCCCCCCACGCCGGGTCCTCCTTTGTTCCTTCCCATGGTAGCGGCGTCCTCATTTCCACGTCTGTCCTCGCCTATCGGTCAGTGCCGTCATCGACCACCGCACCACTAATGCTGCCGCCGAGTCCCCTCCATGGCGTTGACCCAGGCCCCAGCCGTGGGCTCCGCAGACCGCGAGGCTCCACCTCCGGCCCGCGAGACTCCGGCCTCAACTTCTCAGCGGCCCTCCAGAATGCATCGTTTAGAATGCACCATCCAAGAAATGTCATAACTATTCCAATTTTCTTCCCTGAATATAATTAATTACTAATATAGAATCTGTTTTCATCTTCGCTTGATTTGGCCACCTGCATGCCCCTGCATATTCCTTCATAGTCCAATCACACCTCTATCATTCATTTCGTAGATCCATTCAATAGAGCTCTCAGATATGAATATCTTTGCAGGATAAGTTAAACACTGTTTCCCCCAGTTTTTTTAATATACTTCGGTGAACTGTTTCCTGCTAATTGCCATCGAGAGAACTTCATTATGTTTCAAATTTACTTTACCTGATCTAATCCTTGATTTTTACTTTCTTGAATTTGTCCATCACTGCCATTGAATTTTCAGACTTCCACAACTTTCTGATTATAAAACCTCTTGGAATTCAATTCTCTTTGAGCTGTTCTGTCCATGATTCATCTGCCGGAACAATCCCATTCTAGAGTATTTATTCTTTTTGGCATACGGGGTCATTGGAAAAGCCAGCCAGCATTTGTTGTCTAAAATCCTTTCAAAATATCCTTCAGGACAGTAATTAAAGGTGACTTGATCTTGGGAATGAATTCCTTGAAGTTAGCATATTGTACCGTAAAACTGATCTTTAAAATTTTTTGATAAAATTTGAAGGTTTGTATAATCATTATGAACTATTTTAAGGGAATGCAGCGAGGAGGGGAGATTGCATACCTGACCTGGGCTGTATGCTCTCTTAATCAGCTGTAGCAATTGGAGCCACATGGAGCTGCTTTCCTTCAGTGTAGAATTTGAACAGTTTGCAAAAATTATTTGCTAATTCCTTTTTCCTTCCTAGGTTACAAAGCTAATTCTTGCTTTTCACCGAGCAGAGGAAACTGCCTTCAGTGCAAAAGAACAGGAGCTGTTTGTCCAATTCTGTATTACGTTTACCGAAGATCTAGTCCCCTATTTGAACCGATGCTTACAGCTGCTTTTTCCACCAGCACAACTAGCACAGATTCTTGGTATGTTCTTTCCTTACTTTATCTATATATCTATATACTAAAACTCTCATTTGTTTGTTCCTGAACTACAGCCAAAACGGTACACGATAGCGCAACAATTTTAGGCCCACCTTACTCACCGTCGTCCCTTTGGTGCTAATGGAAGAAGTTTCATTGAAATCGGTTATATTTTTTAAGTTATTCACATTTTAAAGTTTAAATCTATCCTAGGGAGGGAGGGGGTAGAGGGAGAAGGAGGGAGGGGGGAGAGAGGACGATAAGGGGGGTTGAGGGGGATGGAGTAGGGGAGGAGGGGGAGGGAGGATGGGGGGGAGAGGAGAGGAGAGGGTGCTGCACCAATGCAGGAGAGGTTTGGGCTAGTATATATTACAAAAACTCGTGTGTTTGTTTGGACATACCCGAAATACAGCCAAAATGGTACACGATAGCGCAACAATTTTAGGCCCACCTTACTCACCATTGGCCTGCGGTTCAAATGGTTGTTATATTTTAAAAGTTGTTCACTTTTTAAACTTAAAAAAACACCTTTTAAACTTTAATAAATCCCTTTTCAACTTGCCCTGCCCATCAGCTGCGCCTGTGCAGTAATACCTCCGTGTTCGACTTCACAAGTAAAACCCAACAGGTTCGCGCCTGCACAGTTGGGGCCCATCGATCTAAATCTTACGTACGATGGCAGCTGGATCCGCGCATGCACAGTTAGGGGAAGGTTGCCGCTCAGAGGGGGGCGGGACCCGCCCGAGTGACGGGAGTGGCAGCCAATGAGGGGGGGGGTTCTCCTGCTGCTGGCCGCCCCGGGCCGGGGTGAGTGGCTTCCTCTCCCATTTCCTCGCCCCTGGCCCTGGGGGAGTTTTAAGGGGGTTGAGGGGGGATGGAGTGGGTGAGTGTCGTCAGTTGGGGGAGGGTTGCAGGAGACGTTTGCACGGAGGGTTGCCGGGCCCGCAGGAGAGGGTTGAACCCAACGGGTCCACACCTGACTAGTAATGTATAATATTTCAGTTATATTGCATCAATGTACAGTAGTTTAACCGCAGTCCTGCAACATACTGGTAATTGTATATCTTATGTATTGGCAGGTGTTCCTCCCACTCAGATTCATAAATATGATTCCATTGGTTGCATTAATAAAGGCGTTATTCTGGATCTGCTTGATTTTATTCTCCCCAAAAAAGAAATTATAATTCCACCCAAGAAAAGTCTTGATGAGGAACTGGAAAAGATCCTGACAGCAGAAAGCACATTGCACAGGCCTGGATTAGAGACAACAAATGAGGTTCTAAGTGAACAATACTCTCCAGTCATGTCTTCGGTCGAGCTGAGTGACAGAACAGAGGAAATAAAGCCCGGCTTGTCTGATGTGGATGGACAGAGAGCAGAAAATGCTTTGTCGTAATCTTTGTTGGTGTCTGTTTTGGTTAGAAATTGTGACTGGTTATACCAATGATTGGGGTCTGAGAACACTGGCTCATTAGAATGCCGAAACTGGGAAATAAAATATGTTGGTAGATAGCCACGGTGAGTTACGAACTTATTTTTTATTCAACACATCAGATTTATTATAAGTTCTTAGTTGATAAATATAATTTTACTAAGTAATGAAATTAGACTCTTTTATAATCATCATTTATAAGCATTCTGGTATCAGTAATTGCATAAAATGTAACTGATTTATTGTCAGATTTTTAAAAAGTTGGTCTGAATTGTCTGGTGGGTGACTGTGACAGTGTGTTATACTACTCCTCTCCATTAGTAGGCGACACAAATGGTAGAATTGCTGCCTGACTACTCCAGTAATATAGGTTCAGTCCTGATCTCTGGTGCTGTGTGGTTTTTGCATGTTCTCCCTGTGATCACACGGGTTCCGTCTCCCCCAGACATTCCTAATATGTGCGAGGTAGGTTAATTGGCCACTACAGATTGCTCTAGTATACATTTAAGTGCTTGAATCTGGGAGAATAAAATGGTATCAGTGCAGGATCACTGCAGACCTATTGGACTGAAAGGCCCGTTTCCATGCTGTATGACCCTATGAGTTCATATTGGAGCACAAATGGGCAGTTTCCAATGATCAATACTACAGAAATGTACAATCTTGTGCAGACACCATGAAATTCTACAGTTGTGGAGCCAAAAGCTGGCACTTCCCTGCAGGAAAGTTGATATTTGAACAGATATTTCAAGCCCTTTATTTTTCCTTATTTGGGTCCTTTTTTTAAAGTCCTGTTCTTCCTTTTATAATATTAAATCTAATGCTCATGATAAAATATTGAATAAACAATGTTTGTGTTTTACCTCATGAAATCATTATTTGGGGAAAAAAAGTATCAACATTAAATCTGATTTAGATAAGCAACTAGAATGACACTGCATCTTTTTAATAATTGGTTTTGTGAGATTAAATTTACAGGGCTTTCTTGGAGCTGTTCTAAAAGCATTTTACAAAAGGGGGCTGGGAATTCTGAAATAAGTGTTAATTGCTATTAAACAGTTATTGTATGTAAGTGTGATATGATATGCAGCAAGATTGACATGAGACTTAATAAATTATGTTACTTAAAATTCCAGAAGCAATTTTTTTTTCAGTATTTAAATGTAAGATGGAAGATGTATTGAGAAAGTAGAACTAAACTATTTAATCATGCTAAAGAAACAAGCAGTTAAAATCAAGTTTGAAGGGCCTTCACCCGAAACATCACCCATTCCTTCTCTCCCGAGATGCTGCGTGACCCGCTGAGTTACTCCAGCATTTTGTGCCTACCTTCGAGTTAAACTAATTAGTTCTTCACCCGATGCAATAAAGCTACAGATTTGAGTTTTATCAATTGAAAAGTTTTATCTAATCAGATTTTCTCTCTAAATGTACTGTAAATGTCAGTTGTTCAGCCTTAGAGCAAGTATGTTTCATTTGTAGTTAAGATGGCACAGACCTCTGCCACCTATGTTGTTTACAGTCGCAAGGCCTCAGTTTCTTATGCTTATCCTAAATAACACAGAGCCACAGTCAGACAACAGTTTAAAAACAGTGCGGCAGACGGGTCTGTGGAGTTGGGGAGTGCATGGGAGACCAGATGTCACTGTACAAGCTGAGGAATGGTGGCTGCCAACTGTGGCAGTTCCATTGCTAGATGATGAACTTGCTTCCAATATCTGGAAAAGCATGCACTGAGACCCTCTGACCTCCCTACAGAGCCCTGGGAGACAACAATCCAAATCAAAAAGTATTGGGGAAGAGTTAACAAGCAGCTGAAAGTTCTGGAGTTTCCAAAGGTTTGGCAGGTCTTGTTTAGGACGATGCCTGAGTGACATTACAGGTGGGATGGGGAATGGCTTTGAAGGTGTTTAAATTATGTTTTATTTTTAATTGTCTACTGTATATTGTGTTGTTATCCTTGCGAGCAAAGCGCCAAGGCAAAGTCCTTGTATGTATACATATTTGACTAATAAAATTTATTCCATTCAATTCAAATTAATGTTGGAAAGTGCAAGCAACTAACAGCTGGAAAGTGGCAGAATCAAGAGGAATATGACTAAAAGAGCTTAGAATGACCAGAGGAGGAGTGACTGAGAAAAGGTGATCAGGGTAGGTATGAGCTGAGGAAAAGGACATGCATCTGTGTGCTTGTTATATCCTAGTGATGCCTGGCCTCCAAACCAGGGGTCAGGCCAGTGGATAGGTTTTAGGCTGGAATATGAGTGCTGTGTGCTTATATTTCCCACTTTGAACTCTGTTCACTGGAAAATTTTAAGCCTGTTACATGGTAGTGAAATTGGTTATAGTATTAAAAGTAGCATTAAATCTGGAAAAAATCTGCTAGTCTAGCACTTTCAATGTCTGACAGTTGCTAAATATTGGAGTTTCACTCTACCTCCAATCTAGATACACTTTCCTGGCTTCAATTTTTGGAAGATTTGCTATACATTGTTATTTATCCTTTAACTAAACATAGCACAAAAAGTAAGGAAATTTGTGTTTGGTAGATTATTTCTTTGTTGTAACAATGCTTCTTGGCAATAAATCTTATACCGTTGGAAAGCCTGTTTATTTCCCTTTTAAATGGGGCCACATTTGTAAGGAACATGCATTTGTGGGATGAGCAGCAGAGCTGAGTATGTGGGTTGCGCCCATGAAAAATCTGCCAAATCTTCTCTGCCAATGCCAAACAGCTTATTCTGCCATTGACTCTTGTTCGGTGTTGTTTGGTGGATTGGATGATTGAAGTCTGAAGAAACAAGCCATATTGGCAATTTAACAATTTATTCATTTAATAAACAGGAGCCTCAGTAGCGTGTGGAAGAACCATACACAGCCACAACAGCCTGGCACCTCCTCCTCATGCTGGTCACCAGCCTGGTCACACACTGTTGTGGGATGGCATTCCATTCTTCAACCAGCATTTGTCGCAAGTCAGCCAACGTGGTTGTGTTGGTCACTCTGGCACGAACAGCACGCCCAAGCTGATCCCACAAGTGTTCAATGGGGTTGAGGTCAGGACTGCTGGCAGGCCATTCCATCCTCTCCACTCCCAAATTCTGGAGGTAGTCTCTGAGAAACCCTGCTCTGTGGGGGCGAGCATTGTCATCTTGGAGGATAGAGTTTGGTCCCAGACTGTGGAGATATGGGATTGCCACTGGTTGCAGAATCTCATCTCGGTATCTCTCTGCATTGAGATTGCCTCCAATGATGACAAGCCTCGTTTTTCCAGTGAGGGAGATGCCGCCCCACACCATCACACTGCCTCCACCAAAAGATGTTACTTTATCGGTGCAGCAATCAGCATAGCGTTCTCCGCGTCTTCTCCACACTTTGAACTTATGATCCAACTGCCGTAGGCAGAATCTGGACTCATCGCTGAACATAACGTTCCTCCACATGTTCAGGTTCCAGTGCACGTATTGCCGACACCAGCGCAAACGAGCCTGACGGTGAAGGGCAGCCATGGCAGGCCTCCTGGCAGCCCTATGAGACCGGAGATCGGCTGCGTGCAGTCTGTTCCGAATTGTCTGGGCAGAGAGCCGTCGGCCATCTCGTCCTGCAAACCTTGACTGCAAATCTGTAGAAGACAGCCTACGGTTCCTAAGTGCTGACAGGGTGAGGCAACGGTCTTCTTCGGGTGTCGTCTTCTTGGGACGCCCACTTCGCGGCCTGTCTCTGACATCCCCCGTTATATGGAACTTGGCCTTCACTTTGGAGATGGTACTAGGGCTCACTCCAAATAATGCCGCAACTTGGTTTTGCGGAACACCAGCTTGAAGTTGCCCTATCGCACGGGCCCTATCCAGATCAGTCAAACGTGGCATGCCGATTCATGGAGCAGACACCTACTGACCACTGTAGCAGGGCCCATGCTCACAGATGCTGCCAATCAGACACCCGATTGTCAGCACCTGGGGGTACCAGAAGCTCAAAACAAGAGTCAAAAGCAACAGCAGAATAAGCTGTTTGGCATTGGCAGAGAAGATTTGGCAAATTTTTCATGGGCGCAACCCATATACTCAGCTCTGCTGCTCATCCCACAAATGCATGTTCCTTACAAATGTGGCACCATTTAAAAGGGAAATAAACAGGCTTTCCAACGGTATAAGATTTATTGCCAAGAAGCATTGATACAACAAAGAAATAATCTACCGAACACAAATTTCCTTACTTTTTGTGCTATGTTTATATTTGTCTCAAGTCCACTGTGTGCGCACCCATGCAGCAGTCATTTTGAAAATCCAAGTACATGGCTTGGAATGTAAGCACATGTTCAAAATTGCAGTACTTGCAGTTAAGATGTTTCCACTGTTATACAAGTCAGTAGCCAGGGAGCACGAATTTAAGTTTATCAACACCCAATTTAACCTAGTATAGCACACAGATTTTAATATCAACATGCGAAGCCAACATAATAAGTATTACTAACTTGATTTTCTAAATAAGATCTTTATTCAAATGCGGAGAGAACTGTGTTTTAAACATTACAGAACTGTAATCTCAAATGTATCAACAAATACCAATTTGCACTCAAATCTTCACTCACTTTACAAATAAAGATGATTTAAATTAGTTAAATTAACAATTTTCCACTACATATTAATCACTACAATAACTTATAGTGCACTGTAAATTACCTTTATAATGCAAAATGCTATCCTTTTTAAATTGGATCAATTGAGGATGGAAACTTAAATCTAGTATAAAATGCACTTATCTTATCAGTACCCTGGGAAAATATGGAATTATGTGCAGTAAGAGCCAGGGCTGTGGAGTGGGAGTCGGAGCAATTTTGTTGCTGCTGGAGGCTGTCGGAGTCGGATACACAAGAAATCAAAGAGTCGGAGTCGGGTGTTTTGGGTATCGACTCCACAGCCCTGATAAGAACTGCTTATATGATTAGAGTTCAATATAACCATAAAGACAGTGAAGTATACAGATGCATTGACTTATCTGATGGGATAGGACTGCATGTCAGACCCATGGCATGTTCAACACTTAAAGTTAATCAAAAAGTTGTGTACAACATTTTGGATAACATGATTGTATCTTGTTTATTTAATTAGAGCTACATGGTGGACCATTTGTGTATAAATATTATAAACACTATTGTCGCAAGTTTAGATGTCAGCATTTGGAAGCCGAATATCCAGTCAGAATATGCGTTAATGGATCTAAAAAAGTTGATCCATTACCAAAGCCATGCTTATTATCCTGCTTAATCCCTGCCTTGCCAAATATAAATTAAAGCTGTCCCTCAGAAGTATTGATGAAACTCATTACCTTAAACATCAGAATAGCTCATTGTCTATCAGACAACAATTACCCTTGTATTCCTGTATGTTTCCAGGGCATGGCTACCTACATCATGCACCCCAAAGCATTGGATAGCAATCACCATCACTACAAAATCTTCCAAATCCGCTGGTAGGTCAAGTGTCGATGCAAGGAACCGCAACTGCTGGAATCTTGAGCAACATATGCGCTGGATAAACGCAGTGGGTGAGCTAGCATTAGTGGGGGGAATGGATAGGCAACATTTTGGGTCAGGATCCTTCTTCAGACTGAGTAGAGGGGAAAAAGCAGGAAAGGAAATGGGAGTAGGACAAAGTTTGGCTCTTTCCTTATCTGACACCCTTTTGTCTCCTACTCCACCCCTCTCCTCCCCTCACTTACCAAGCTTTGTCCCATCCCCACTTCTTTTCCAGCTTACTCCCTGCTACTAAAATAAATCTAAAAGGGTTTTGACCCAAAATGGCATGTATTCATTCCCTCCTCAGCTGCTGCCTAAGACAGAGTTCCATCAGCGTTTTATATTTTGTGGTAGGATAAATGTGCTCTCACAAGGGCAGTCCCAGCCAGAAGCTTTCTTCTTGTGCCTGACACCACACTTCCAAAAGACACATTTTATGTTCATCAGAGCATGATGTCACCAAGAGGACAGAAGAACTTATTCAAATATGTTCTCAAAGCCTCTTTGAAAAGGTGCAACATCCCCAGTACCTCATGGGATTCTTGGCTCAAGTCCACTCAAAATGGGAAGCGCATTGAGAGGGAATTGGGAATCACTAGTCCCTTTGTTTGCAGCATGCAGAAGTCCAGCAAAAATTGTGGAAGGAACTCTCCACCTGAAGAAGGGTCTCTATCCAAAATGTCACCTATTCCTTTTCTCCAGAGATGCTGTCTGACCCAATGGGTTACTCCAGCTTTTTGTGTCTATCTCCTCTAACTCTCCTGCTGACCATCATCAGGCACCTCCTATAGCCTTCTGAAGGCCCTATTCGCCCTCATCAGCTACCTCAGAACCCACAAAAACACATTATCTTTGATTGCAAGGGATTGCTTAAGAGAAGCTGTAAGCCAAAATATTGCTTTCTTGGTATATTAATGTGATAAGCATCATGCAGTTTTGGTCAGCTAAATCCTATGCCCTAGTAGTACAAGTATAAATATATCCTTTAGAAAACAGTCTCGCATAAGGGGTTTCTAGTTTATAACAGCTTGTGTAAATAATTAAAAGAACCATTATCTAAAAGCACATTCAATAATGAACACTTCAATAACTCCCGATGAATTTACATGATACACACATACTTTTATATTTTCATATTTATTTTCATATTTCAGATACAGTGCGGAAACAGGCCTTTTTGGCCCACCAAGTCCGCACCGTCCAGTGATCCCCGCACATTAACACTATCCTATACACACTAGGGACAATTTTTACATTTACCCAGTCAATTAACCTACATACCTGTACGTCTTTGGAATATTTTCATATAGTTGAAATGTTTAATCAAAACTCTAGTAAGATATTGAAAATTGGGATGACACAGCTGGGAAGAAAAATATTTATTTCTTAGTGAATTTTTTTGATGCAGCATTTGGGTTCAACCTCCTCCTCCCACCTCCTAATCTGCCGTCCCGAATGTTTAAGTTCGCAGCTCTGCTGTAGATATCATTCTCCACAAATGGGGACACCCCAGCAATGTAATCTGGGTCAAAGACATTTGTCTTCTGCCTCGCTTTCTTGGATAGTCGTTGCTGAGGGAAGTTCTGGTCCTCACTCAAGTGCGGATTACTGGCATGTTTCCCACCGTGTGGTAATGGCAGAGGGTGCTATTGGAGAGGGGGAAATATATAATTTCACTCAGAGAATTGTAAGTCCAGAAATGTAAATGGATCATGCTAACGAAATCACAATTATTTTCAAATTATGATCAACCATGATTTACCAAAGAAAAGATTAATCTTAAAAAGGAATAGCTCGTTTCATCAGATGCATGACACTTATTCCCTCAAATATTTTTAAACATCTTTTTCTATTTTCTATAAAGCTTTACTACATTCCACAATACCGTTTATACCACCACACTTCAAGAGTTATTGTATATAATGTTGCAATTTTCCTTTAAAGGAATTGTGCTGTTAAATAGTTCTCCATCATCTCCCCTCTCACCTCCTTAAATCACTCGCATTAAAGGCACAAAGTGGAGGAGGTGAAATTATCAATTATACCATTTAGTGCACTACTTCTTTTCCCATCGAGTTTAATGAATTAACTCCCCACCCCTAAACCACACTCATCTATGGCAGAACGCACCACTTTAAACTATATTGTAAAAACAATGTCTAATTGACCCAGTACAATGGAATGTTAAAAAATGAAATTATCAATCCTGAAATATTGTTTTAAGGCTGCAACTCAATATCCATGCATCACTTTTAAATATGCAAACTATAATCTTTTCAATTTTGTATAACAATGTTAAAAGTAATTAGAGAGATAAATACCAAAATTCATGCAACCTCTCAACATATTTCATACTAAATAGTACAAAGGAATAGTGATATTACCCGTAGACCTCGTGGATTTAGCACTTTGGGGTTTTTTGACAAGTGGAAGAGAAGACTGCCATCCTCGTTCACAGTGACTGCAACCTTTTTTAGCGTCTTGTTACCACAGTTTGGGCAGAATTTCTTATTCATATTAGTTGTGGTCCTAGTTAAACAAAAGCAGAGATAAGATTAGTGCACAACTCAGACATTCAATTATCTTCATTGTTCCTTCGTGTTTACTAATAAATTAATTGAGCATTATATTTCTCTATTGCATGATTTTCCATGTTGCTTTCTGGTTGTCTTATTAACTTAGTCACACAGACTGAAGATTTAGGCTAGATTCCAGAATGCAAATTTCAGCTGTGTGGGGTGTGCTACAATTAGCCTTAGCAACAATAGAATAATAAGATATTCTAATGTGACAGTGCACATTATGAAATGGATGAATATGTAAATGGGTGTTTCCGTAAATAAATACCGCACTCAGTAGTGAAACTGAAGGTCTCCAAACGTCCAGGTTATTTTCCTGTTTTTTATGAAATATTCCCATTGTTTCATATCCTGTATTTTAAGTAGTATAGATCATGGTGTATAGCCAAAATAATAAGATGAAGCAAAAATAAATCTGTTTTTATAAAGAAAAATATCAGATGTGTCCCTGTGTTTTCTTGCCTTTTTATGTGACATTTTAAGCAGGATTTCATCAAATCCTTAGGCTAATTTAAACCAGAAAGATTACATTAATTTTGCAATTAAATAACTCTATACAACCCAAATTCTGATTATGCTTATGATTTTTATCATTAAACACCCAATAAGATGGTTTTCTGATGCCCCGTTTTTGCACCAGAACATGCAATTTTGCACCAGTGTCCCTTTGGTCATGTGTGTAATGTGTGAATTAAAAGCAGAGTAACCATTTTTATATTTATTGTCTCTCTTTTATTGTTATATTTTGTGTTTAAGCTTTCCATTGAAATACTTAATAATGAATAAAACTTAAAATCATGAAATAAAAATCTAGTTTGCTCACCTATTTTAGCGATGTCTCATTCAGTAGTTCCTCCCATTGAGTAACGTTGTCAATGCAATTTCTAGCGCTGTAACGCGTTTTTTTTGCACTCAACGCAAATTATAATAACCCTGGTGTGAACTACGGACCTCGTGGTGGCTTAGGTGCCAACATTTTGTAAGGGAGCTTAGAAATCAGTAAGTGTCCCATATGTCTTATAAATTTTATTTTTTCCCCCGTTTTCCCCCCAAATTTTGACGGTATTAAATTTTGGTCGATTTTGATCACAAATTAGCTCAAAAATATCATAGGTAGGCCCATTTTTAATGCTGTGGTATTTCATTATGAATCAATAACTTTCAAATTTGGCCACCTTTGTCACAGGTTGGTACCCTTATTTACGGAAACACCCAAATATGAAAAGTCAGCAATAACATGTCTGATATGAAAAATGTAAAACAACACTGTGCTCTTTGGCTTGGAGCTTGAACACAATACAGGACCAATAACTGGTTTTGCAGTTATCTATGCTCGTTAATGCTCACTGGATACTGCCTCCGAGTCCCATGAGAATAGAATATTTTCCCCTTGCAAGGACGAGAATTACAACTCAATTAAATGGATGTGGGTAAACTGGACTGGTTGGTGCTCAAGGTCAGTATGCCATGTCAGAACACCATGCAGGCAGAGTAGTCTATAATACTGGTGTTGGATTCTTATCTCTTTCAGAGATGCTGAAGGTTACTGCATTCTATCAAATTAGTGTGCTTCCAATTCTATGCTCAGATTCTCAAATGTTTTGAAAATGTATTTGTTTTCTCATGTCTTGTATTACTACATACTAATATCACGTCGGCTACTTAATCAATTCTTTATTCTCACTGATGTAGCCTCTTATGTATCTTTTATCTTGCCTTTTAAAAAAATATATTAAATTGTTCCCAAGTTCTACACAGGGTTTGACACATAATAACGTAATGAAAGCAAGCATTTTATGTGGTAATCTCCAATTACTCCTTGATATCCCTGGTCATTTATGCATCCCGTTTTTAGTTTCAGATACCTCAAAATATCTACAATGTATATTAATACTCAAATAAAAACAGAAAATGCTGAAAACACAAATCAGCCAGCATCTATAAAAAGGGAAACCAACCCCTCAGTCATTAATACTCACTTGAAACATGCATGACAGCGCAGAATGTAGTTCCTTACTTGCTTTATAATCATTCCATTCAAAGAAATAACATGAAGCCCCATTTGAATAAGGACATTCTAAGAAAGTAAAGCAATCGCAATTAGCATTTTGCATTGATCTCAATCTCCGCGATTTGCAAGAAAGGCAAATGCAGCAGTCAATTTACATATTCCGTGTGATCAGAAAAAATAATGTGAAATAAATTAATGGATTTTAAGTGACAGATGATGGATTAGTAGACCCAGAATCCAGATGTTACCTGCATAGCAAAATCTGTGGTCATACAGCCAACTTTGACATCCACTGCTGTCTCAGAGCAGCCCATATCTCGATAAATCTGCTGAATGTTACTTGGCGTTATCCACCCTTCATTGTCATCATCGTCATCCTCCTCCTCCTCACTCCCAAGTGCTCCTTCTTGGTCCTGGTTCAATGATCTCTCTCTTGAAATGCAGATATTCTCTTTGTTCTGTCAGTTTGTGAAAAGCAGCAAAATGTTACAATTAGAATGCCCAGAATTATTTTCAGTGCCTTGAAATTAATCTGGTTGATAAAGTTGACCTATATTTACTCATCTTGTACATGCATTGCTTGTATATGATAGAGAAAAAGCACCCCATAAAAATACTCTGAATGCTCAAAATGTCAGAATAGAAATGTAGACGTTTCACATTAATAATCCAATAACCAATAAAACTTACGAGCAAATTACTTGCGAAAAAATCTTGGATATCATCTTCAATATTCGGTAGTGGGTTTCTCCAGAACCGAAAGGCACCAAATTCTGATAAATCAGCTTCTTGAGACTCACTAGAATGTCCTGTTCCAGTTGGATGACCCGGCTCCTCTGAACTTAAAGGACGTACACAATCTTCTTTTGTGACACCGCTCTCAGAATTCCGCTTCATAAAAATAACAATGATTTTAGATTTTTCTTACATTTGTTGCATTGGCACAAACTTACATGTGTTTCTGAATGATCAAATACCTTTAACCTGTAGGTAGCATTCAATAATAAAATCTTTACTTGACTTGCATTGACCTGCAAGGCATGTTAAATCACCGAGGTACACAATTCAACAGAAAGTCAAGACTTGTACATATTAACTTCATTCCAACGTACCTAATCCATCATTTCAGTGAGAGATTGAAGTTTCAGATGAAACTAATAGTTCAGATTAGAATAAGAATCTGAGCCATTTCCACTCTCCTCCCACCTTGACACCAGGCAACAAAAACTAAACACATGGGCCAGATCATACTGGCTGTTACCTGTGGTCCTAGAGAATCAAAAGCAAATAAAGACCAAGTCTTAAAAAACGACATGGGCAGCAAGACCACTGTGACGTTGCAACTCGGTTTCCTATGGCAGCACATACTTACTGACCCAAAGATGATTGACCAATGGTCCTGGTGACTACCGCATCCCAACAAAGGAGGAGTCAAGATGTAGGGGCAACTAAATGTGTAGGAAGGAACTGCACATGCTGGTTTAAACCAAAGATAGACACAAATGCAGGAGTAACTCAGCGGGTCAGACAGCATCTTTGGAGAAAAGATATAGGTGACGTTTCGGGTCAAGACCCTTCTTCAGACTGAGAGTCAGGGACTGAAGAAGAGTCTCGATCCAAAACGTCATCTATTCCATTTCTCCAGAGATGGTCGGATCCACTGAGTTACTCCAGCATTCCGTGTCAATCCTCTGTAGGAATGACTAGACTGATTGTGACGTTTTTTTTTTTTAGATTTAGATTTAGAGATACAGCGCGGAAACAGGCCCTTCGGCCCACCAAGTCCGCGCCGCCCAGCGATCCCCACACATTAACACTATCCTACACACACTAGGGACAATTTTTACATTTGCCCAGTCAATTAACATACATACCTGTACGTCTTTGGAGTGTGGGAGGAAACCGAAGATCTCGGAGAAAACCCACGCAGGTCACGGGGAGAACGTACAAACTCCGTACAGACGGCGCCCGTAGTCAGGATCGAACCAGAGTCTCCAGCGCTGCATTCGCTGTAAGGCAGCAACTCTACCGCTGCGCCACCGTGCCGCCCTTATATTATCTACATCCCTGGGATGGAGTATAGATCTTGCCGATTATGGTTCCCGGTCAGGACTCCTGTGAGACTCAAAACGTTAATAATACGGGCCGGGAGACCAGGAGCAGAACCTGGACGAAGGTTGGAAGAACATAACGACAGGGCTTAGAACCTGCAGCCGTCCTCATACCGACTGGAGAAAGATAGCGGCCTGCCAAAAGTGAACAACAGAAGATGTCTCAAAGTACAGTGAATGATTCAAGGCCGTTTGGCAAGAACACTGGGGGGTGGTCGTCAAATAGGATAAGATGGATGACTGCTCTTTCAGTCCCCTGAAATCAGCCAGTCAGCCATTGTGGCAGGACTAAAACTGGAACTGTCCAAAATGCCAAAGGTAGAGTAGCTCAACTGGGAGAAGAGGGATACGTACATGGACAAGAATACCGGCGCAAAACGTCTGGCTACGCAGGCGGGAGGTCAAGACAACATGAGACGAGGGTAAAGCCAGACAGGTGACCTAAAAAATGCTATTGTTGCAAGGAAGAGGGTTACTGGGCCAACTTGTACCAGGCAAGGTTGAAGGCCCAGGGTTTCTCCAGTGGAGTACTAGTTAGAGTCTCCCCTTCCCTCAGCTCCTCCTTCTGATGAATTCAAGGAATGGCAAAGATTTATGCAACTCAAACCCATAGAAAGGAAAGAGCTCCGAGGCTCTACAGAATCCTGACCTGATCCTTTTTACAGATGACTCTTCCTTTGTTGATAACAGCATCAGGAAACCAGGGTGGGCCATTGCAAACCTACATGAGATCAGGGCACATTGTTGTGTGCCCACAGGGACGTCATCCCAACTGGATGAGCCGAGGACTCTGTCGGAAGCTGCTATTCGGCACGAGTTGGCTCATATCTACACGGACTCGAGATATGCTTTCAGGGTGGCCCATGACTTTGGACAGCAATGGAGAACAAGAAGATTTCTTTCTGCCACTGACAGTTCAATTTGGAATGGAAAAGTCCAAGGCCTATTAGAAGCCATCTGCCTGCTGCGAGAAGTGGCTGTTTTGAAGAGGAAAGCCCATGATAAAGGATGGTATGTGGGAGGTGCAGGGGAATGCACTAGGGGAATGACAAGGCCACTAAGGAAGCAATGTCAAATGTTACTCGTGACTTGTTCCGCCATCACCACCCTCAATCCTTGGGTCAAGTGGAACATGCAAATCGAACCTTGAAACAAAGGTGAGCTAAATACCATCAAAGAGGAATGCCATGGTCTCAGGTACTGGCACTATTCATATGCAGCATTAGGGCAACACCAAGTAGACCTATGGACCAAAGTCCCTTTGAACTAATTACTGGCAGGCCCATGTCCCAGCTGCGAACTATTGATTTGCTAAAGGTTGATTGTCACCTGAAGAGTGGCGCATTAAAATATAGAAACATAGAAACATAGAAAATAGGTGCAGGAGTAGGCCATTCGGCCCTTCGAGCCTGCACCGCCATTCAATATGATCATGACTGATCATCCAGCTCAGTAGCCTGTACCTGCCTTCTCTCCATACCCCCTGATCCCTTTAGCAAAAAAGGGCCACATCTAACTCCCTCTTAAATATAGCCAATGAACTGGCCTCAAAATATTGTCAAGTTCTAACAAAAAGCTGTCAGTTTTGCTTCCCAACAGGTATTGGCAGCCTAGGGGGACACAACATTGTCCTCACTGTTTGGGTCTACATGAAGAAACTACAAAAAGAATCATTGGGTTTTGCGTGGGAAAGACTTTTCCAGGTGCTACTGACCGCCCATGCAGTAGTTAAGGTAAAAGGAAAGAAAACCTGGAAACATGCCTCCCACATGAAATGAGCTTGGTGAAGCTGTTACTTGGTGCACGGACAACTAATATTGTGTGCCAAAATGTCTCAAATGATTATAGCAGCTGACTTTCTTTTAAACCTGTAGAGCCCAGGGACAACAAACAGGCTATGGCCTTGGGTAAGGACCAGCCTAAACCAATGGAATTGATAAAACCAAGGCAGAATTTTGAACAACAAGCCCTTATTAGTATGAAGGTAATGAGATAATGCCAAGTATCAGGACAAAAAAGGAAGGGACACAATCTGGTTGATTGGTTTTAAGCCAGTAAGAAGCACTGTAGGGATTGCTAGCCCAAATATCTTCTATAAATAAGAAACAATGTTCAACTGTTTTCTGTAGGCTTTCAGCTGTGTTCTGCAGGTCTTTTAGCTTGCCTTAGTAGTTCTTTTAGCTTGCCTTGGAGGATTCATTCTCTCTCTCCTGGAAATGTAACAACTGCAAGCTGTGAAAAAAGAAAATCTACAACCAAAGTGTGATTCACAACCACGTTCAATCTCAATCACAACTTCATTCATCATCTAATGTCATCTCATTTGTTATTTGAAGAATCCTGTGTGTAAATAGATTGTCACATTTTATCACAAGAATGCATTCAAGAGAAAGCTGGATAGAGCTCTTAAGGATAGCGGAGTCAGGGGGTATGGGGAGAAGGCAGGAACGGGGTACTGATTGAGAATGATCAGCCATGATCACATTGAATGGCGGTGCTGGCTCGAAGGGCCGAATGGCCTCCTCCTGCACCTATTGTCTATTGACTACAGTTCTTTTCTGTTAGAAACTTTGGTAATGGAAAATACAAAAGCAATATTTATGAAGCTATCAACTGGTATTTCCACCCACACCCACTCACTCCCCTCAAAAGCCACAAAATACAACAGATGCTGCAAATACTCAGCCAATCAGGGAGCATCACTGGGAACAGAAATGTTGTTTCAGGCCAATGGCCTGAAGTGCTTGAAGAGAGATCATTGATCTGAAACGTAACATTTTTCCCCCATAGTTGCTGCTTGACCGTAGATTATTTGCAGCATTTTTTGTTTCATGTTGTTGCTCAAAATAGAACAAATTCTTTACAATGTTCTAAACCATGTATTTGTAATTTTGTTTACCTTAGATGGCAGATGAAAGCCTGCTAGGTTGATGAGTGACTCAGGGTGTCTTAAAGTGCTGCTCACTTCAACCTAAAAAAAAAGAAGCAAAATTTGATTTTTTTTCACAATGCTTGTATCTAATTACATAAAATAATCACTGGATTACTGATGAGATGTGCATATTTTGAGGAAATGTGTGTTTTAGGCAGGATACATTCCGTGAATGTATTACCTTGCAAATAACCAAATTTTATGTAACACCAGTGACTTCTATTTATCCTCATATGCACATTCAATAGGAGCAATTTTATTCAGGTTGGGACCATTCAGGGATATTGTTTGCCCTTGTCGCAATGTCTAGAGCCAGGGGTCACACTCGCAGATTAAGGGCTGACCACTCAGGACTGTGCCGAGAAAAAAAATCTTCATCTACCATGTAAATATTTGGAATAGACTACCCAAGAGGCTGCGAAGAAATAAAAGTGCTCCTATTGAGTGTGCATACAGGATAAATACAAGTCACTGGTGTAAAATAAAATTTGGTTGGGAGACAAATCTCCTTGAAAAGGTGGATAATGGAAGCCCATTTTTAGATTGTTCTCTTGTCACCAGAACAGATCTTCATGACAAAATGCAATTATATTCTATAAATATGGCTGAATTTCTGGGGCATTGAGGGGTATTGAACCCGGGTGCTTCTCATTTTGATCGTGCTGCCAAAGGTCAATGATGCGTGATCAGGTGTTCCTTTCTTTCGCTGGCATTTGAAGTAATATTGATTTTCACTTTTCAGCACAAGCTTGGATGCTGAATGGATGTTGGAGCAGGTGGGCAAGAACTGCTATACTGCATCACTAAATATTCAGGTGTTGTATACGTTCAAATTCCAGTGTTTAATGTTTCTGGTACAACCCTTACTAAATGTAGAAACCTTCCTTAATAATAAAAAAAAATCTGCCCTCGGGGAACTGAAACAGGATATCAACTTACCTACACAATGAAAAGTTAATCTACAGTCCTGCTGTACAGCCATGGGCATCTGATTAGTTGCTTTTCCGACATTAAAGAACCCAGTAAAAGAAATTGAAACTGATAAATTACTTACTTTTTGTGTGGGTTCTTTTTTCAAGTGGCCAGCTCCCACAAACTCAGTTTCAAGTTGACAGGTTAGTGCCAGAACTTTAATGTCAGTTGCTGACAGACTGGGGTAGTCGCCAGTTTTCTTTGAAAATTCAGACACTATGAAGAAGATAGTGAAAATAAAAAAATGTTTTAACTATCTTTAAAATTAGATTTATGAACAAACTTGTATTAATAAAGTACTTTAAACATCCTCAGTGCTAACCCATGAATGATTTTGAAATATTTTGAAATATTGGCAAAGCGACCAATCAATTCCCACAAGGAGGTTCCACAAACATAAATAAGACATTTGTTTTTGTCACATAACCCCAGGAGACCCCTCCTGTTTAAAGTCACATGGGATATTTTACATTTGCTGAAACGAGAGGTTGACTCTGCTCTACCTTGACAACCAAGAGTAGCCCTCAAATAATGCAGCACTGCCTCAATGTTACAATTTAATGTTTAGTATTTCAATATCTGAATTCACAGAGTTGACTCAAGGGGCAAGACATAAACCAATAGCCCACACCATTGCACATGTATTCTGTTATAATTTAATCTCGCTATTGTTCTGGGAAATCAACAATGCACTCCTTCCAAGGATGAGGAGTTGAACAGATCGCACTAGCGGTGGTATAACCATTGTTCCAGCAGTACCAATATGTTTCTGGTTCTCATTATAAAGGCGAGTATCTAATAGCCTTTTTCCTTTTTTTTCCTTGGCCCAAATATATA
Source organism: Rhinoraja longicauda (assembly GCF_053455715.1). Lineage (NCBI taxonomy): Eukaryota > Metazoa > Chordata > Chondrichthyes > Rajiformes > Arhynchobatidae > Rhinoraja > Rhinoraja longicauda. The sequence continues at coordinate 38,151,011 of NC_135958.1, forward strand.
ATAATATACATGGAGGCCCAAGTTGTTTCGAATTTAGATTTAGATTTAGAGATACAGCGCAATAACAGGCCCTTCGGGTCTGCGCCGCCCAGCGATCCCCGCACATTAACACTATCCTACACACACTAGGGACAATTTTTTACATTTGCCCAGCCAATTAACCTACATACCTGTACGTCTTTGGAGTGTGGGAGGAAACCGAGGATCTCGGAGAAAACCCACGTAGGTTACGGGGAGAACATACAAACTCCGTACAGACGGCGCCCGTAGTCAGGATCGAACCCGAGTCTCCGGCGCTGCATTCGCTGTAAGGCAGCAACTCTACTGCTGCGCCACCGTGCCGCCCTTTGCACTATTAGTAACTTCACACTCACCATCCCATTTATTACCCCCAAAAGATCTCATACTTTACTTTAACAGATTACAGTTTTCGTTTTTAGAAATATAGCGAGGAAACAGGCCCTTCAGCCCACCGAGTCCGTGCCGACCAGTAATACACTAGTTTTATCCTACGCACTGGGGACAGTTTACAAAAGCCAATTTACGTACGTCTTTGGAATATGGTAGGAAACCAGAGCACCCGGAGGAAACCCACGCGATCACAGGGAGAACATAAGAATTCCATACAGACAGCACCCGTAGTCAGGATCGAACCTGGGTCACTGGCGCTGTAAGGCAGCAACTTTACTACTGCGCCACTGAGTCGCCCTGATATCACAACCGTATCTATTTACATCATCCATTGATATTTCATGTTTTGCTAGCTAGGCCTATAATTTGTCTTCAATTCCACAAATTTATTTTTCATACAAGTAACATCCATAGACATGCTCCTGATCATTACTTACATCATTCTGAAGAAAAATACAACAAGCATTGTCATGCATAGATTACCCCTTTAGAAAGCCTCGCTAGCTCCATCTAGGAGTTTCAAAATATGAATCAAATCCATCTTTGAGCTTAAACACCAGTACTTTGCCAGCAATAGAAGTTTATCCTACATTAGTTTCCTCGCGCATGCAATCTATTCAAAATATTGACACGAAATAATTGTTCAGTTTTCTATTTTCAATAGAATATCACCATTATTAGTTTACAAGGAACTTGCATTGCACCCATTCACCCCGCTCTTCCCTGATATAGCCATTATTGATATCTCTTGGAAGTTTAGTTTAGAGATATAGCATGGAACAGGCCCTTTGCCCCACCAAGACCGTGCCGACCAGCGATCACCCCATACACTAGCACTATCCTTCCACACACTAGGATTTACAATCTTTAACAAACCCAATTAACCTACAAACCTGTACATCTCGCGGTCGGTCATGGGGAGAATGTACAAACTCCATACAACTCCGGATCAAACTCGGGTATCTGGTGCTGCGAGGCAGCAACTCTACCACTGCGCCATTGTGTCTTTTCATATTTTCTTTGAGTTCTTTCTGCAACCATATTCTTTCATGATCTCAGACTGCTTTTTGCAATTTGTATCATTTTGTTTAATGTTCTTTTATTTTGTCATTGACTTTTTGTCGTAAATAGAAATACTGTCCTTGGGAACGTAGCTGCTTTTATGACATTAAAGCAACACGCAATAATTTTCTGTTGTTTCACTTGCTGAAATATTTGGCTAGTTCACTGTCAATGGTATTGGTCACATTGGTGGAAGCCAGCTTATCAAAATGTGTTTGTTTCACATGGTCCATCTTGAACTGTCAGAGACTAACTGCATCACAGCTAGATTAAAAAATAGCCACTGTGCACATCAACACAACTGGCTCATTTCAAGGCAATTGAATACATGAAAAGCATTTAGGGAGACATCTGGAAATATGATTGCAAGTTAGTACTTCACAGAAATCAATTTTGTATAAAAAACATAAAATTAAAAAACAATTTAATGCCAGCTTTATAAGAAACTGATTAAAGTTCCATACACATTTTTTTAAAGCTTTAAGTCAAGTGAATCACTAGGGCGAAGTAAAACTTACCTTGTCTGATGTATTCAGGAAAAGGCTCTTTGAAATGAAGCCGGTATGGCAAAACTGCCAGCCTTTGTTTTGTTTCCTTATCCCTTATTTCATTTACAACTTCTTTTAATGTGTAAATATTTTTTCCAAACTCCTTTTGAAACAAAAAGAAATATTGTAATAAAATCTTAGCGATCACTGTTAACGTGATAAAATCCTGGCCCAGATTGAAAGAGACCAAGCTAGTAGAAAATCTTCATACCCCTATGTCCACACCTCAATGAATTCATGATGTTGAGATCTTCTTCCTTTGCCTCCTGGCCAATTTCTCTAACAAGGAGTCCTTGCCTCCCAGTGAAGAACCCTCCAACATTCTTCCTCCACCTGGACTCAACCTGCCTTTCACCATTTTTGGCCCTTTTTATTTCTGCTGCCGGTGCGACATCAACCATCTTGACTTCACCACTTCCCTTACCAACTTCAATCTCACCCCTCTGAATGCAGAGCCTATCCACTGCTCAGTAACAATCCCAATATTGTTATCAAACCTACTGACAAGGGAGGTGCTGTTGTAGTCCGCTTGGCTGCACTCTACTGTGGTGAGGGACAGCATCAGCTTTGGGACATTTCCTCATACCTACCCCTTGACCATGACCCTACAGACAAACACCAGGCCACAACATTACCAATCTCATCACCTCTGGTGATCTCTCCCCTACATCTCCAACCTTATAGTTCCCTATCCCTGCACTGCTCATTTCTACCTCCTTCCCAAAATACACTAGCAGATAGACCGTGGTAGATGCATCGCTTCTGCCTGCTCCTGCCACACCAAACTCATTTCTAAATACCTCAATTCTATGTAGCGCCCCACCCCCCTCCCCCATCCCATCCAGTTGCTTTAGACCTCCCATGCTCTTCAAAACGTCAGCAAAGTTAAATTATTCGAATCTCATCGCCTCATCTTTACCATACCAGTACCTTTACAACTTCATCCCCCACCAGCAAGGTCTCAGGACTCTCTGGTTCTTCCTTCAATGGAGACCCAATCAGTTCCCCTATATTAACACTCTCCTCCACCTGGCGGAACCTCACCGAATTCACTTTTGACTCCTCTCACTTTCTTCAAGTCAAAGTTGTAGCCATGAGTAATCGCATGGGCCCCAGCTATGTCGGCCTTTTTGTTGGTTACGTTGAACAGTCCTTGTTCCAAACATATCCACCAACCCTTTCTTCACATCGACAACTGCATTGGTGCTGCCTCCTGCACCCGTGCAGAAATCATTAATTTAGTCAACTTTTCTACTAAATTCCACCCAGCCCTCAAATTTCCTTGGACTGACACCTCTCTTCCCTTTCTCCGTCTCCATCACAGCGGACAGACTATCGACTAACGTCTACTACAAACCCCTGACTTCCACTGTTAACTTGATTACAGTTTTTCCCAATCCGCATTATGTACGGATCCTTTATGCTCAAGTTCTCTGACTCCATCGTATCTGCTCCCTATTTGAGGCTTTCCACTCTACGACATCCAAGATGTCATTTTTCTTCTGCAAATGTGGTATCCCTCCAGCAGCTGTGGATGGGTCTTCAGACTGAGTCTGAAGAAGGGTCTCAACCCGAAACATCACCCATTCCTTCTATCTAGAGATGCTGCCTGTCCCGCTGAGTTACTCCAACATTTCGCGTCTATCTTCGGTGTAAACCAGCATCTGCAGTTCCTTCCTACACATTAGATGCAACATCTGTCCCTACTCCTCTTCCCTCAACTTAATTTGGGGGCACCCTTCCAGGTGAGACATTCACATGCACCTCTTCAAACCCTTTATTGCATTCGATGCTCCCGATGTGGCCTCCTTTGCATCGTGAGACCAAGTGTCGACCAGGCGACCATTTTGCTGAACGCTTACGCTCTCTCATCACCAAGAGATCTGCTGGATCTCTCCCGGTTGGCAAGGTTTTTAAGCCCTCTATCCGTTCCCATACGAACATTTCTGCCCTCCCTGTGGGTAAATCGCTCCCACAGCCAAGACTAGGGCACGGGTAACACTCAGAGTAAACGACAGCCGTGAATAAAACACCAAAAGGCTGGAATAACTCAGCAGCTCAGACACATCTCTGGAGAACGTGGATGGATGACGTTTTGAGTCGGGACCTCTCAACAGTCTGAGGAAGGATCCCGACTGGAAACGCCACGTGTCCATGATCTCCAGGGATGTGTAGGGAGGAATCGAAGTCAAGATAGACACGAAATTCTCAGCGGGGCAGGCAGCATCCCTGGGGAGAAGGAATGGGTGACGGTTCGGGTCGAGACCCTTCTCCAGAGATGCCGCCGCGCCGAGCTACTCCCGCATTTTGTGTGCTTTACTGAAGGCCCGGGCGTCTGCAGTTCCTCCTTGCATCCCTGACAACCGAGAGCGCTTCTTCCAGAAATTAAAAAAACAACAGACGAAGATGTGGCACCGACATGCAGGGGAGCGTTTCTGAGGAAAGCTCCAGCGTCCGCTACGACATGGTTCGCCGCCATCTTCAACCGCTGCTGTTGCTGCCGTCCAACCGCGAGCAACGTTACATGACGCCGTTCACCAAAGGTACTAGAGGAGCAAGATAGACCACTCGACCCTAAAACCCGCAGTACGTCACGACGCCATTTTAGTAGGCAGAAACTTGCAGAAACATTTTAAAAGAAAAATAACAAAAATCTGTGAATTGATAGAGGAGATATATTTTGCATTTTTATGGTATCATCACACATACTGTTCCCCCACAACACTGACTACACTGCGAGAGGCATAGCGAACGGCGAGTTTTGCCTACTAAAATGGCCTTTGCGTACTACACTTCAGTGCGATTTCGACAGAGTGGTCCATCTTGTTCCTCTAGTATCTTTGCCGTTCTCTGCATAAACCCTGCTGCTGATTAGCCAATAGACAATAGGTGCAGGAGTCGGCCCTTCGAGCCAGCACTACCATGCAATGTGATCATGGCTGATCATTCTCAATCAGTACCCCGTTCTTGCCTTCTCCCCATACCCCCTGACTCCGCTATCCTTAAGAGCTCTATCTAGCTCTCTCTTGAATGCATTCAGAGAACTGGCCTCCACTGCCTTCTGAGGCAGAGAATTCCACAGATTTACAACTCTCTGAGTGAAAAAGTTTTTCCTCATCTCCGTTCTAAATGGCCTACCCCTTATTCTTAAACTGTGGCCTGTGGCGAGTCTGGAAGCGGACGTGTGTTGCAGACGGAGTTTATTGCATAGGCAAACCTCCGTGACAATCGCAACACTCAAAACTGTAGACAACCAACAAAACGTCTTCATCAGACGGAGTTCAACACTAGACTGCTTGTCCCTCCCGCGCTGGCCCACCTCGTGACGTCGCTAGCCAATCCGAGGGTTCGAACTCTCCCAGCCAATCCCTATGTCCCTACATTACCCCCCCAGAACCCTCGGTACGGTACCTAACGGGCACCCGGACCGCCCGACGTGAACGAGTACGGAGAGGGGAGGCCGGTACCCCCGGCGACGAAGGAGGCGGGGAGGGCCCTGCAGGTGGAGGCGATGGGGGCGCAGCTGGAGGGGGAGTCAGGGTGGGCTCTGCAGGTGGAAGCGATGGGGGCGCAGCTGGAGGGGGCAGAGGAAACACGACCGGGGGCAGCGGAGGCTCGAGCGGTGGGAGAAGAGACGCAGCTGGGAAACCAGGTGGACCGGCCAGAGGGCGGCCCCGGTGAGGAGGTTGACCCACCAGAATGGGACGGTCCTGGTCCAAGTGGGCAGGTTTAAGCCGGGAGACAGAGACAAGCTCCTGTCGGGTGCCCACTTGCAAAGTGAAGGTGACCGCCCCTCTTTTCAGCACCTGGAACGGGCCCTGGTAGACTGGCTGCAGAGGGGGGCGATGGGAATCCCGCCGGAGGAAAACAAACTCGCAGTCATGTAAGTCCGCCGGTACGTGCGCTGCGGTACTCCCGTGACGGGAGGCCGGGACTGGGGCCAGGGAACCTACCCGGGCCCGGAGAGAAGCCAAAACTGACGGCACGGAAGGCGGCAGGGCGGAGGATGGAGGAAAGATGTCACCCGGCACCCGCAGGGGAAGTACCCAGATCGGATTTAGGGGCCGTGCGAATGCCGAGGAGGACCCAAGGCAGCTGGTCAGCCCAGTCAGGGCCGGTCAGGCGGGCGCAGAGGGAAGCGTTCTACCATCCCGTTAGCCTGGGGATGATAGGCGGTAGTCTGCTGCAAGCGAGACCCATACAGCTGCGCAAGCGCGACCCACAGGGACGAGGTGAACTGGGCGCGCCGGTCGGTAGTGATGATGGCCGGGACGCCGAAACGGGCAACCCAATGTAACGCCAGGGTCCGTGCACAGGAGGCCGCCGAGGTGTCCGACAACAGAAAAGCCTCAGGCCAACGAGTAAAACGGTCGACCACCGTCAGGAGATGAGTGTAGCCCCTAGAGGAAGGCAATGGACCAACCAAATCCAAGTGAATGTGGAAAAAACGGACGGGCGGAACCACGAAATTCTGGAACGGAGGCTGGACGTGGCGGTGGACCTTGGAGGTCTGGCACGGGACACAGGCGCGGGCCCAGGTGGCCACCTGCTTCCGCAGGCCATGCCAGACAAATCGGGCGGCCACCATAGCCGAGGTCGCCCGAATGGACGGGTGTGCCAGGCCATGAATGGCCCACGTCGGCAACGATGAAATCCCAATGGTAGGTCTCGGACCCGAAGGACAGGGACATGGCCCTCTTGCCGTAGGTGCGGATGGGACTGCCGTTGACCGCAATGAGGGACGGACCTTTCCTACCTGCTCGAACTTCGCAGCCGTGGGGAGGCATGATGCTAACAACAGCTCCCGTATTGCGGCCGATCGAGACTGCCTCTATATTCGATCGGCCGAGGCATTTCCCGAAAAGGTACACGGGGCCCTGCAATTTCGGGCTTCACCGCCCCACCGCTTGTGGAAAAAACACCAGCCGCGCCTGTGCAACTCTGTTGCGTGGGCCCGCTGCAAAATGGCGGGCGCTGCAGCTCCGTCTTGGCAGGCCTCCGTTACGAGCGCGTCAGCCTTCTCCGCGAACGCCACCGAGTCTTCGAAGGAGACGTCCGCCAAAACTAACCTGACGTCCCGGGGTAATTTCTCTTGGAATGCCGCTTCGAACATCATCATCATATCATATCATATCATATACATACAGCCGGAAACAGGCCTTTTCGGCCCTCCAAGTCCGTGCCGCCCAGTGATCCCGCCCAGTGATCCCCGCACATTCATGCAAGGTTGGTGCTCACCGATCAAGGTTAACATTTCGGTCATCAGGACAGACGGTAGCCGATCCCCTAGCTCCGGTAAATGCAGGAGCTTCAGAGCTCGCTGGTTTTGGCTAAAACCAAAAGTCCTCAGCAGGAGCTTCTTGAGCCCCTCGTATTTCTCGGTTTGGGGGGGGCTGGTCAGGTACCGTCCCACCCGCGCGGCCACCTTGGGCTGTAGGCTGCTTACCAAGTGGTAGAACTTATCTTGATCCTCCGAGACTTTCTTGAGGTGAAACTGGGCCTCTGCCTGCACGAACCACAGGTGCGGTTGGTGGGCCCAGAACGGGGGCAGGTGAACGCCGACCGCGTTCGGCTGCCCACTGCTCATTCCTTCTTGCGACATGTTCTTGTGGTCGTTGATCACGTCGGGGTCACCAATGTGGCGGGTCTGGAAGCGGATGTGTGTTGCAGACAGAGTTTATTGCATGGGCAAACCTCCGTGACAATCGCAACACTCAAAACTGTAGACATCCAACAAAACGTCTTCATCAGACGGAGTTCAATACTAGACTGCTTGTCCCTCCCGCGCTGGCACACCTCGTGACGTCGCTAGCCAATCCGAAGGTTCGAACTCTCCCAGCCAATCCCTATGTCCCTACAGGCCCCTGGTTCTGGACTCCCCCAACATTGGGAACATGTTTCCTACCTCTAACGTGTCCAACCCCTTAATAATCTTATATGTTTCGATAAGATCCCCTCTCATCCTTCTAAATTCCAGTGTATACAAGCCTAGTCGCTCCAGTCTTTCAACATATGACAGTCTCGCCATTCCGGGAATTAACCTAGTAAACCTACGCTGCACGCCCTCAATAGCAAGAATATCCTTCCTCAAATTTGGAGACCAAAACTGCACACAGTACTCCAGGTGCGGTCTCACTAGGGCCCTGTACAACTGCAGAAGGACCTCTTTGCTCCTATACTCAACTCCTCTTGTTATGAAGGCCAACATTCCATTGGCTTTCTTCACTGCCTGCCGTACCTGCATGCTTCCTTTCAGTGACTGATGCACTAGGACACCCAGATCTCGTTGTACGTCCCCTTTTCCTAACTTGACACCATTCAGATAATAATCTGCATTCCTATTCTTACCACCAAAGTGGATAACCTCACACTTATCCAACACCGCACCCGGAGACCCCAATGTGCAGCGAACGCACACACAAAATGCTGGAGTAGCTCAGCAGGACAGGCAGCATCTCTGGAGAGAAAGAACGGGGGACATTTCTGGTCAAGACCCCTTCTTCAGACTGAGAGTCAGTGGAATGGGAAACTAGAGATCTCGACGATGATTTAGAGAGATTATGGAACAAATGAATGAAGGATTTGTAAAAAAAGTAACGATGGTCAAGGACCATTCTGGGCTCCACCTTTCCTTGATCATGGTTACTTTTTACATATCATTCACTCATTTGTTCTATATCTCCATATCACCCTCAAAATCTTTCCCCTGGCCTGACTTCCCTGACTAAAGAAGGGTCTCGTCCCAAATCGTCACCCATCCCTTCTCTCCTGAGATGCTGTCTGTTCCACTGAGTTACTCCAGCATTTTGTGTTTTCACTGACTTTCAGTCTGAAGAATGGTCTCAACCCAAATAGTTACCCATACTTCTCTCCAGAGATGCTGCCGCGGAGTTACTCCAGCATTTTGTGCCTATTTTTGGTGTAAAATCATTCGTGTCTCTCATTGGTCTGCAGTTCCTTCCGACCAATGTGCAGCAAACCTGTTGCAATCACAGCATCTCCATGTGATCCATGTTGGGAAGACAAAGCTGTGGACTTTACTGACAAAAGAACGTAAACAAATGCTTAAAAAAAGTTAGTAATATCTTTGATTTCCAGAAATTATAATCAAACGTATGATCTGTAAAAGAAAGACCTCTATTCACTTACAGCAAAGCGCTGCAGGTACTCAGCGGTTCAGGCAGCATATGAAAAACATTGCACGTTCATTTATATCCACAGATGCAGACTGACCCATGGAGTTACTCCAGCACTTTGTGTTTTGCTCAGAATTCCAGCATCTGCAGTTCCTTGCCTCTTGCATTCACATAACATGTTCATACTCTCAGGGTCTTCACAAGCTCTCGCTCACTAGCCATTTTAACCCTTCCAGTTCCCATATCAACCTGTCTGTCCTCGGCCTCCTCTGTCAAAGTAAGGACATATGCAAACTGGAAGACCACCTCATATGCACCTTAGGTACCCAATGGCATGAGCATTGTGAATTGTAATCATGTATATTCTTTCCGCTGACTGGTTGACACGCAATAAAAGCTTTTCACTGTACCTCAGTACACGTGACAATAAACTAAACTAAACTGATGAAGATAGCGATCTTTGGAGTAATGTGTAAGAAGGAACTGCAGATGCTGGTTCCAGCTTACTCCAGCTTTTTGTGGCTATCTCCAGAGTAAACCAGCGTCTGCAGTTCCTTCCTACACATTTTGAACTGAAGTGCTAACAGGCGCCAATGCAGGCCTGCGGAAAGAAGTTGTGCCTTTGCCGGCATAAAGTTAATGTAGACACAAAGAGCTGGAGTAACTCAGCGCGACAGGAGAGAAGGAATGGGTATCTGTCTTCAGTGTAAGCCAGCATATGCACTTCCTTCCCACACAGAAGTTTGTGGCTAAAGGGATCAGGGGGTATGGAGAAAAGGCAGGTACGGGATACTGAGTTGGATGATCAGCCATGATCATATTGAATGGCGGTGCAGGCTCGAAGAGCCGAATGGCCTACTCCTGCACCTATTTTCTATGTTTCTATGTGAGTGCGGTCCGCCCGTGCGGTTGGGGGCGCTGTGGCCGCAGCTCCCCAAGGCTGGGCCGCGGGTGACGCCATCAGCCTGCGCCCGGGTGTTTGTCGATGGAAAGTTTTTTTTCTCTGAGTTTCTAATTTGCGGGCGAAAGAAAATCAAAGGCTCGATCGCGGAGGGGGAAGAAACCAATGAATTCCCAGAAGCTCTTAGATGCAGGATGAGATTTGCAGGTAAAGAAAAAAAGTGCGACCACAACTGGGCTCTGACAGCCTGTTTGGTGAAGTGTAAAAATCTGAAAGTGGAATCCAATTTCCTGCTGGGCCTGTCGGCAACTTTGAGATTTGCAAAATGCTCCCCGTTCGGCCAGGTTTAGAGGGACAGTGTCTGTTCAGGGAACTAACTTTTAAAATAAACGAGTCAACTTTACGTATATACTAATTGGTTTTGAAGTTTGGTTTTGTTTGTAATGATGCAAACAATTTTAATGGAGCATGAAAGTAAAACATCAACAGTAGCTTCCCGGTGAATTGGTAACATAACGGGAATGTAGTCCCGAGTACAAACGCTAAAGACGTTAGGCCTGTGTTAAATTGGCTCTTGATAAAGAAGGTAGCAAAGAACTGGCCAGAAAATATTTAACCAGATTAGCATCCTTGACAGATTATAGGTGTGTATAAGTACATTGAAACCTTACTTAATCAATGTTGGAAGGCTGTTTCTCAAATCGTCAAATCTAACTTAGTCTGTTACATACCAGAGGAACTGCAGTTAAGGACATACTTTCCCACTGTATTTATTTCTAAAGTGAAACAATTATACGAGTGTGCTATTATTCAGAGATAAAGGATCAAAATTAACTAAGTGAGAAGCAAAGATCTGAACCTTGATTTTCACACTGTGTCATTGACAAAAAGTACTGACAATCTCACAATATGCATAACTTATTTTCTTGTTTCTGCATTGTTACTTCTGATATTCTCCAAGATTGCAAATTTTCAAGAGAACATGGATAGGTCACATTTAAGGTCAGGGCCCTTTTAATACAAATTAGGACCAGGATCAGACCATTTGACCCTTCAAGTCTAGAATACTGTTCTGTAAAATGGTGGCCAAGTAAACTCAATAGTAAGCTCAAAGTGACATTCCTGTACATCCATCTTTCACACCCCTTTTTCTGGAATCCAACAACCCCTGCCTTGTTCTTATCCAAGAGTTCTACTTCCACTGCCCTTCCAAATACCTGAGATTTAGGGAGATTAAAAAATGCCACAAGTTTGTCCCAAATAGATAACCTTATTTTTCATCAGTGACTCTTCATTCCAAATTCTCCCACCAATGAAAACCTCCAACCTGTATCCATTGTGATAAGATCCCTCGGGATTCACCGTTGGCTTAGCGGGTAATTTCTGCGGGTAGCATGTCATTTAGAAGCAGAAGGCCCTGTACTCTGCAGGAACCTCTGCTAAAGCTTCTGCTTGAATTAGAGATAGGTCTAGTGAGCAGGGAAATGAGTTCTACAAGTGGATTGCTAGGATATTACAAACCTATTCACACGTGCTTAATGTGTATACTGATATCATCAGTTGCACCTCTCATTACTTCAATTGGTCTATTTGTTTATTCTGATTGGTTACACTACTAGCCACATCTGGTCCATTTTGGTTGAAAAAGTTTTTGTAATTAAAATATTGAAGCCATTGTCTTCAGTATTTACCATAAAACTGTTCCATGGCCATTGGATGTTTTACCCTCCCTTATCAGTGCACATGGTCCAGACTACTTACAACCCAAGTGTTATTTTTCATCTTAGGGTGATCATTGTTGTAGATGGGTGGTTGATCAACAGTCTGTTTCCATGCTGTAGGACCCTATAATTTGCAGTGAAGGTAGACACAAAATGCTGGAGTAACACAGCGGGTCAGGCAACATCTCTGGAGAGAAGGAATGGGTGAAGTTTTGGGTCGAGACCCTTCTTCAGACTGATTTTAAACCAGCATCTGCAGTTTTTTTTCCTATAATTTAAAACCATCTTTTTCCTCCTCCATAACATTGATTGAAACCTTGCCTCGGTTATCTACTTAAAACATTAATAGTTCTTGTCAAACATGCCATTTCTCTGGCTTCTTTTTACCCACTGGAAATAACCTCGCTTCCTTCTGTAAATCTTGGCTCATTTAAGTTGCTCCTTAAAATATTTATTTTTCTACCATGTTTTTGATCACCTGCCCTTACATTTCTTCATTGCCAAATTTTGTTTGATAACACTACCTTTGGAAAATTAGTTTAAAGTTGCTAGTTTAAAGTTGCTTCATAAATTCAAATTATTGTTGCTTTGTTTAGTTTAGAGACACAGCGTGGAGACAGGCCCTTCCGCCCACTGAGTCCGCACCGACCAGCGATCCCCGCACACACTAACGCTATCCAACACACACTAGGGACAATTTACACTTATACCAAGCCAATTTACCTACAGACCTGTACGTCTTTGGAGTGTGGGAGAAAACCGAAGATCTTAGAGAAAACCCACATGGTCACGGGGAGAACGAACAAACACTGTAAAAACAGCATGCGTAGTCTGGATTGAACCCGGGTCTCTGGCGCTGTAAGGCAGCAACTCTACTGTTGCGCCACCGTGCCACAATAATTAATTATTATTGTTGTTGTACATAGAATTATGGCATAGAAGCAAGAATTTCAATCCAATATTTCCATATATTCAGTTTCATCCTGTGTCACGTACTCCTTCATCTCCTTCAGCTATATATATCCAACCTTGTCTTAAAGATGGAGATCATCTGTAATTCAGTCACTGACCCTGAAAACGAATTATCTCTTCACTTATCCATACATGGTCTCTTTTTAATTGTGTTCCCCTTTCTCTATATGCCCATATCACTGCAAAACAATATCATATCATATCATATCATATATATACAGCCGGAAACAGGCCTTTTCGGCCCTCCAAGTCCGTGCCGCCCAGCGATCCCCGCACATTAACACTATCCTACACCCACTAGGGACAATTTTTTTACATTTACCCAGCCAATTAACCTACCTGTACGTCTTTGGAGTGTGGGAGGAAACCGAAGATCTCAGAGAAAACCCACGCAGGTCACGGAGAGAACGTACAAACTCCTTACAGTGCAGCACCCGTAGTCAGGATCGAACCTGAGTCTCCGGCGCTGCATTCGCTGTAAAGCAGCAACTCTACCGCTGCGCTACCGTGCCGCCCTATATATTTTCATCTCTTTCTCAACATCCATTTTTGGGATATCCTCAGACTTGGAAGAACACTATTGCTTGTCCTCCACAAGTTCTTTGAGTGCATGGATGTCAATCATAAAGTGTGTGACAGGATTTGGGCCAGATCAGATGTTCCTGGCAGCTCGTGCAACATCTGTGGGGGGCAAAACAAATCTAATGTATCAGGTTGATGGGCTGTCAACAGATCTATTTCCATTTTTCTGTTTTAATTCAGATTTCCAGCATCTACATTTTTTAATTTTCAGCTTGTGATAAAATATTGAAGGAGTTGCCAACTCTTCCCTATCTCATTCCTTAATAGTTTTAAGGTGCTATCAAATTGCTTGAATACTCTTCCAAAAGCAAAGTATGGTGATAGTTCAAATCTTTTCAATATTTCAGGTTTGTACTTGTACACATTCGGCAGCATCTCTACTAGATCCTCTCTTATTGTCTTAATAAATCCGTGCTTTTTCTGGACAGAAAACTAAATTTCCCATCAAAAGTATAATTAAGCAAAATACGTGCTTCACATATAATGAAATGGAATTTAATTTGCTATTCATTCCTTTTCCATTGTCATGTCGGTGTACTATACTGATGTCCCTAGAATGATCCTTTTCACTTATGTATTTTGGTAGATATCTGTAAACTTTGCACCTCCCATAAGCTAAATGAGCATCCAAACATGTCTGTCCCCCTCTCCCTTTTGCTCTCTCTCTAAAAGTGATTTCTTTGGCTAATGTTTTTAATCAAGGTATTTTTAATTAATTAACTTAATGTATTTAATCAAGACTTCTCCCACCCTTAACGGACGGGTCTTTTAAATGGGTTACGTTGTTTTTTTAAACAATGACACTCGGCTCTTGATTCTCCCACGAGAGGAAGTCTCTGATTCTCCATTGAAAGGAAGTCTCTCTGCATCCACCCTGTCAAGTCCCTTCAGGATCTTGTATTTTTCAATGAAGTCCCCTCTCACTTTTCTAAACTCTATCAGATACAAGTCTAGCCTGTCCATCTTTTTCCCAATAAGACAACCTGCTAATTTCAGATATTAATATCGTCCTTCCTCCAGTATTACACGCAGTACTCTTGGTGTGGTCTCACCATTGCCCTACATTATGGCAGCAGACCTTCCTCCTTTTGAATTCAGTTCCCGTAGCAATAAACGACAACATTCAATTAACTTTCCTAATTACCTATTGGTCTTGCATGTTATCCTTTTATAAAACATGCAGTAGAATGTCTGAATGTGTAGGAGGGAACTGCAGATGCTGGTTTACACTGAAGGTAAACACAAAATGCTGGAGTAACTTGTCTGAAGAAGGGTCTTGACCCAAAACGTCACCCATTCCTTCTGTCCAGAGATGCTGCCTGTGCCTCTGATTTACTCCAGCATTTTGTGTCAATCTTCAGCAGAGTGTGCAGCTCCCTCTGTACCTCGGGACACTGAAGAATTTAGGTAATATACAGGTTTTTTTTAATGCCAAACTGGACAATAGCACACTTTCCTACATTACCTCTCCTTCTGTCCTCTTCACAATTTCCATTCCTATGTGCCAGAGGAAATTGAAGAGCCATATCCAGAAACAAAACACGAGAAGCCTAACGGGGCAAGCAGCATCTGTAGAGGAAAAAGTATAAGTTGACATTTGAGATCATTTTGCCTGTGGGGGAACAGGAAGGATTGCCAGCACATAATAGAATATAGGGGAGGGGGGCTGTTGGGATGAGATTGACACGGATAGCTGATAGAACTGGATGGGCTGATGGTGTCTAGTGGGTAGGGGTTTGGTGGTATATCTGGTTGCATTTAATTTTAATTTTCCTTCCCACTCCTACACTGACCTGTCTGTATCCTCTGTCTGCTCCGTTGCTACAGGGAGCCAAATGCAAATCGGAAGACGAACCTTCACGTTTTGCTTGGGTATCTTCCAACCCGGTGGCGTGTTTATTGAATTGTTTCAATTTCAGTCAACCCACACCTACACACACGCGCACGCGCGCGAATTTCTTCTCCCTTTGTTCATCTCTGCCATCCCTTCCTTCCACCTGGTCCCATCTGTCCATTATCCCTTCCCCATCTGGCTTCACCAATCAGCCTCTGTGTTTCATTTCCCTCCACCACCTGGTTCCAGCCGCCTGCCAGCCTTTATCCCCTTCTGCTTTACTTTGCTGTCTTTTCTGCTTGTGGGTATTTTCAGGCATATCGGCCCATCAAGTCTACTCTGCCATTCAATCATGGCTGATCCATCTCTCCCTCCTAACCCCATTCTCCAGCCTTCTCCCCATAACCTCTGACACCTGTACTAATCAAGAATCTATCTCTGCCTTACAAATATCCACTGACATGGCCTCGACAGCCTTCTGTGGCAAAGAATTCCACAGATTCACTACCCTCTGACTGAAGAAATTTCTCTTCGTCTCCTTCCTAAAAGAACGTCCTTTAATTCTGAGGCTATGACATCTAGTCCTAGACTCTCCCACCAGTGGAAACATCCTCTCCACATGCACTCTATCCAAGCCTTTCACTATTCGGTATGTTTCAATGAGGTCCCCCCCTTTATTCTTCTAAACTCCAGTGAGTGTAGGCCCAGTGCTGACAAATGCTCGTCATGGGTTAACCTACTAATTCCTGGGTTTCTTCTTGTAAACCTCCTCTGGACCCTCTCCAGAGCCAGCACATCCTTCCTCAGATACGGTGCCCAAAATTGCTCACAATATTCCAAATGCGGCCTTACCAGCGTCTTATAGAGCCTCAACAAATTGAAGGAACAGCATCTCATATTTTGTTTGGGCAGCTTGCATCCCAGTGGTATGAATATTGATTTCTCTCACTTCAGGTAGCCCCGGCATTCCCTCACTCTCCATCCCTCCCCCACCCAAGTCTCACTAGCTTCTCATTTTCACCCTACAAACAGCTTACAATGTCATGTTTCCTTTATCATCGTTACTTTTTTGCATATCTTTCATTCATTGTTCTTTATCTCTCCACATCACCATCTATATCTCTCATTTCCCTTATCCCTAACCAGTCTGAAGAAGGGTCTCGACCCGAAACATCACCCATTCCTTTGTGCCTGTCCTGCTGAGTTACTCCAGCTTTTTGTGTCTGTTCTCAGCATTACATCCCTGTTTTTGTATACAAGCTCTCTTGAAATAAATGCGGGCATTGTTTGCTTTCTTTACTACTGATTTGACTTGCAAATTAACATTTTGGGAATCCTGCACCAGCACTCCCAAGTCCCTTTGCACCTCCGATTTCTGGATTCTCTCCCCATTTAGCAAATTGTCTATGCCTTTATTCCTACCACCAAAATGCATGACTCCACACTTTGCTACACCATTGCCCGGTGGGGGCTTCAAAAAGTTGGGAGCCTCGATCACCTCGTGGCACCACGGGAGAAGAATGAGGAGGAGATAAGACTTTGCCTTCCATCACAGTGAGGGTGTGCCTAGAGCAATCACTGTGATGGCTGTTTGTGTAAAAATTATATCTGTGTGTCTTGTGCTTTTTGATGTCTACTGCCGGACCCTGACGTGAGAGGACGCTGGCGTTGTGTATTCGCCGCTTTTCCGTCAGGATAGTTTGTCTGTTTGTTTCTATGTTAATTGTTTTTGTAAAGCGCTTTGAGCACCCGATAAGGCGCTATATAAAATAAATGAATTATTATTATTATTATTACTACATCTACCACTTCTCTGCCCACTCTCCCAATCTGTCCAAGTGCCTCTGCAGTGTCCCTGCTTTCTCTACACCACCTGCCCTTTCACCTATATTCATATAATCCGCAAACTTGGCCACAAAGCCTTCAATTCCCTTGTCCAAATCATGAATGTACAACGTGAAGAGTAGAGGCCCCAGCAACGACCCCTGCGGAACTCCTAATTTGGACCTAGGTCAGGAAAGTTATGAAAAAGGATGACATTTGGAAATAATATACCTTTTTTGAAGATGCTGAATATCTTCGATAAATTGAATGACTAAATAAGTAAAATCTATGATAATGCTTAACAAATGAATATGTGCATTTCGGACTATATCCAAAAGCCAAAGCCAATCCAAAATTCACGCGTAAACCAAGTTCTGCTCACCCATTATCCCTGTGTTTCCTGGCCTATTTTAGCTTCTAGTTAAGTCATATATTCTTTTTAAATTCCCTGAGTTTTTGCTTTTCTCTATCTCTATAATTTCTTTCAGCCACACAGCTCTGTTAGGAAGCTGTGTTCTTATGGTTCTGGCCTCTTATCTTTCATTAATTTTCTTTTTTTACCTTTGTCATTTTGCCATCAGCTACCTCGGCCCTAAATTCTACACTCCTCCCGAAAGCTCCTTGACTCTGGACCACACTTTCCTCTTCTAGTAGACTATGTATAACGTATCTCATGGGCATTTGCCCTACAGAATAAGTCATTTCAAAGGTCTTTTATTGTCACATGTACCAATTAAGGTACGGTGATATGCGAATTACCATACAGCCATACGAAAAAAAGCAACAAGATACACAACTACATAATAGTTAACATAAACATCCACCACAGCAGATTCCCCACATTCCTCACTGTGATGGAAGGCAAAAAAGTCCAACCTTCTTCCTCTTTATTCTCCCGCGGTCGGGGCAGTCGAACCATCCGTCGGGGTGATCGAAGCTCCCACAGCCGGCAGTCGAAGCCCCCGCGTCGGGGTGATCGAAACTCCCGCGGCTTGGAGTTCCCGATGTCGGTCTCTAACCAGGCTTCCGATGTCGGTCTCTACCGGATGTTAAATCCGCAAGCACCCAGGGTTGAAACTCCGAGGTTGATCCCTGGCAAGGGGATCGCGGGCTCTGTGATGGTAAGTCCGCCAGCGACCGACGTGGAGCTCTCAAAATCGGTCTCCAGCAAAGGCCGCCAACTCCTCGATGTTAGGCCGCAGTGCGGACGGAGATACGATAAGGGAACAAATCGCATCTCCGTCGAGGTTAGAGATTAGAAAAAGTTTACCCCAACGTTGGGCGGTCACGGTGGCGCAGCAGTATAGTTGCTGCTTACAGCGAATGCAGCGCCGGAGACCCGGGTTCCATCCTGACTACGGGTGCTGTCTGCACAGAGTTTGTACATTCTCCCCGTGACCTGCGTGGGTTTTCTCCGAGATCCTCGGTTTCCTCCCACACTCCAAAGATGTATAGGTTTGTAGGCTAATTGGCTGGGTAAATGGAAAAATTGGCCCTAGTGGTAGGATAGTGTCATTGTGGGGATTGCTGGTTGGCGCGGACCCGGTGGGCCGAAGAGCTGTTTCCACGCTGTATCTCTAAACTAAACCCCCACCTCCCACATAAAACAAAGCTAAAGAAGACTAAAAACATACATTTAACATATACTATTAAACACTAAAGAAAGAAAAGACAGACAGACTGTTGGCGAGCCAGCCATTGCTGGCGCTATCCAATGGAAGTTGGCCCCTAAAAATTGAAAAAATCTAGTCTGAAGAATGGTTTCGATCCGAAACATGACCCATTCCTTCTCGCTAGAGATGCTGCCTGTCCCGCTGATTTACTCCAGCTTTTTGTGTTTATCCCCCAAAAATCTATGCTGGCTTCAAGTAGAGCAATCCCTGCACTTTCACCCATCCTGGCAAATTATTCCCTCTGAAGTGTTTTTCCAGTAGTTCTTCAAAGCATTGATTGAATTTACTTCCACCATCCTCTCAGGACGTGCGTTCCAGACTGTAACTATTGAGTTTAAATAATGATTTTTCACACAAGCCTCTTGCGTCATTTGGACAATTTTAAATTCTGTGTTAGACACAAAAAGCTGTGGTCACTCAGCGAGTCAGACAGCATCTCGAGAGAAAAGAAATAGGTGACATTTTGGGTCGAGACCGTCTTCACATCTGAAGAAGGGTCTTGACCCGAAACGTCACCTATTCAGATGTGAAGAGGGGTCTCAACCCAAAACGTCCACTATTCCTTTTCTCCAGAGATGCTGTCTGACCCGCTGAATTACTCCAGCTTTTTATGTCTGTCTTCGGTTTAAACCAGCATCTGCACATTAAATTCTGTGTTCCCTAATTCTTGTATCATCTGCTTCTCATTCTTCGCCCTATCTAAACCTGTCATAATCCTGCACACCTCAATCAAATCCCCTCGCAACCTTCTTTTTTCCAAGAAAACCTCCAGCTTTTGTTTTCAGTCCTATAGCTGAAATCACTCATGCCTGGAACAATTTTTGTAAACCTTTCCTTCACTCTCTCATGGACTGCCACATCCTTCCTAAACTGTGGCAAACAGAATTGAATTCAAATTTCCTTCATAACATTCCTATGAAGTGTCTCATGACATATTTGTTCCTTAAAGACTCTATATACATATTTTTGTTGTATAAATCTCTTCCTCTTTACCAAAAACCTCTGGCGATCATTCATTCACCTTTGTTGTTTACTTACACATATTATATTTGCATATGAAAGCAACAACTCTATATTTGCACTGATTTGTTTTTCCAGAAATCAAACTAAATTTTACGTTTTGTATGTTTTATTGAAATCTTTGCTGATAAAACATTGATCTAATACTGTCTATTATGATTCAACTTTCCTTTTCATTTTTACAACTATAGCAGAAATTGCTTTGTTGGGTTCTGTCATAGTTGATGAAAAGACTGGCATTATATTAAATATTCTTAAACAATTGAAGGTTTAATATGTGGTAATTCATGTTATAAGATTTAATATAGAACTATGAATGAAAAATGACGTGGTGCATTTGAAAATTCTGTTGCCTATCTATATACTAAAACTCTCGTTTATTTGTTTGTTTGTTCCTGAACTACAGCCAAAACGGTACATGATAGCACAACAATTTTAGGCCCATCTTACTCACCGTCGTCCCTTTGGTGCTAATGGAAGAAGTTTCATTGAAATCGGTGTTACATTTTTTAAGTTATTCACATTTTTAAGTTTAAATCTATCTCCTGGGGTGGGCGGAGGGAGGGGGGGAGGATCAGGGAGGTTGAGGAGGATGGAGTGGGGGGAGTGGAAGGAGGGGGAGGGGGGAGGAGAGGGTGCTGCACCAATGCAGGAGAGGTTTGGGCCCAACGGGTCCACTTGGTCTAGTCATTTATATTTATCAGAACTATATTTGAGCTTAATTTTTTTGTGCTCAAGGTGAAAGATGCCAAAGCTGGGAAACGCAACATTTCTGCGCTTTGGGCACTCAATGTTCTCAGACACTCTCATGGGTAAGTTATAACTGTCAATGTACTATGCATTTTTTGGGGGTACAATTAAAATTTGTGACATGTTTTTCCAGACTGTAGTAATTGTAATCAACATATAGTAATTGTAAGCATAATTGATACCGATGAATGGGTTAAAAATGTATAAAATGTTCTAACTTCAATCCCATCTCTCTCCTAGGCATCTGTAAGAAACAGAATAATCGTCTTGCAACCTCTTTCATTTTCAGACACAATTTCTATCTATGGAACGTTAGCAGATTCTGTTTCTGCTGCTGAAACTCTGTTCAAATACAGTCCTGGCCAGTGTCTCCCAATCATCACTCCCGAAACTTGAGGTCAACCATAAGTCACCTGCCATGTTACAAATAATGCCAAGCCATTTTTACCCATCACCACTAATGCTTATTGACCTTTTTTGGGTTTCAGATAAGTAATAGGCAGTGGGCAAGTCCTAAATGGGACTTGTACGGGAGTTTGACGACCCCGCCCCCACGATGTCTCCACTGTCTTGTGTGCATGCCACATGTACAGTCGGCAAGTCGTTGGTTCCAGCGGCTTTAGGGCTTGTCTACCTAGCGTGTGAAGCCTGGGTTCGGCGGATTGCGCGGAGGAAACCACCAGTAGGTTCAACGGGCAGAAAGATGATCCCAGCAAAGCGCCATGGAGCACAAACTGGGCAGAGTGAGATACGTAGGACACTTCTGACCATCCACTGCATCCTGACCTGTCCCCAGCCGTCCCGACTATGTCTTGCTGCTGGAACCCGATAGGCCAGGACGAGAGAGTGAGGCCGACCATCTGCGCAACTCCCCCTCACTTAAATCTAAGTCAAGCACATGACTCAATATAAAAATTGCTATTCTACTTTGGGTCCTGACTCGAATCATCACCTATTCTTATTCTCCAGAGATGTTGTCTGACCCGCTGAGTTACTCCATCACTTTGTGTCTTTTTTTTCTAAATGCCTCCATTGTTTCCTCCTGCACATATCTCCAATTCCTGTTTTTGAACTTGTGGGCCATCTGAAACACTAATTCTGGTCACATGATTCTCCTAAATGTAATCACTGCTTCATTCGCAGACGTATATTCAGTACCAAGGCAATATGGTTGACTTTAAATTGCCCTCCTGAGTGAACTAGCAGGCTATTCAGCTGTGTCAAGTCACACTCATCAGGAATATTACAACCGTATTCAAATAAAACAACACTAATTGGTATTATTGCCGAACACTTGCGCTCAGTCTGCCAAGGCCTGCTGAATCGCCCAGTTGCTAACCACTTTAATCCCCTTCCTATTCCCATACTGACCTTTATGTCCTGGGCCTCCTCCATTGCCAGAGTGAGGCCAAATGCAAATTGGAGGAACAGCATCTCATATTTAGCTTGGTTACCTTACAACCCAATGGTATGAACATTGAATTCTCCATTACCTCCCTTCCCGCTCCCCTTTCTCTCCCCCTTCCATTTTCCCCCCACTCCCTTCCCCGAAAAATTACCTGGCCTTGCACCAGTTCACTTCCCCCTTTGCCCCCCCCCCCCCCCCCCCCCCCCCCCACCTCACTAAAAATCTGTTAATTAGTTAATGGCACTATGTATGCCTCTTGGCTCACACCTATTTCTACCAACCAATCTGCCTATCATGGAACCTCCTCGTCTGAGGTCATCAGTTGCCAGCCCTGGTTTATCCTGGGGTTTTCTCCCGCTCTCCCAACTACAATTAGTCTGAAGAAGATTCCATCCCGAAATGTCACTTATTCGTTTTCTCCAGAGTTGTTGCCTGACCCGCTGAGTTTCTCATATCTATCTTTGTCATTAACCTGGGTCCCTGATTCAGATGTTACAAATGCACGGCAATACACTCTTTTTGAATATTTGGGCTCTAACTTGTGAAATCTGTAGGCTGCCTTTAGAACCAAGCCAAGAAATGAACCCTGGTTCAAATGAGGTGTATAGAGGAACAAGCCAGGAGTTGCACCAGGTACCCAAAAATTGAAGCTGCAGCACAGGCACATTAAAAAAGAGAAGTCATCTTCAACAGTAAAATTTGCACCCTGTTCTGAATAGTGATGGACAATTAAAAAGATGCATTTAAAAGGAGAAATAAGACTTTCCCATCTTCAGTGATGGCAGAGATTAGCACATGAGAACGAACGACAAAGCTGAAGCATTTAGACCATCTGCACCCATTAGCGCCAAGCAGATGGCCCATCTATTTCTTACTGAGACCCCATGCATACAGAAGCCAACCTCCAAACAATTGAATTCATTGCAAGTAACATCAAGAAATCGCTGCAAGTTTGGGGACAGTTTCGGCAACGGGTGCACTCAGAATCCTTACTGTAATTGAGGTTTTATGATCCAGAACTAGTCAGACTTCAGATGAAGATATTCCAATACCATAACAGCATTTGGGTCTACCCAAAAATGTAGAAAATTACTCGTGTGACCTGTTCACAAAAGTCAGGACAAATCCGAAGCAGCTATCGCCATAATGCTACCCTGTTATTATCAAAGAGATGAACGGCAACATAAACAAAGCCAAAAAGTGGCACTTAAATATAACCTGTTCATGAATGTCAAGTTTGCAGGGACCACATGGCCTTGGACCATTTCAACATTGATGCGCCATGGCCAAAAAAGTTTAATTCCAAGGGTGATGTCAGAGTGACTGTCCTCAATACCAAGCCAATATTTGACCCTGACATTCGGAAGCCCTGGTAAATTTGCTTGGGATTCGAATGGGGAAAACTACCCCTTGGGTAATGGTAGTGAATGATGGGGCGGATTTAAGTGGTCAGGTTTCCGACTCCTATTTCTCATGTTCTTCTGTTCACATAATGATAGCTGGTTGCAGTTATTGGAGACCATTAATCTCTGCCTCTTATAACAGTTACCACCTGAATAATGATTTGGGTGTGGGACTGCACAGACAGTCAAGGCAGAGCATGATTATCTCTTGGTGAATATCTCACCTGCTGATACCCCAGAACATTTCCACTCTTTGCAAGATGCCAGTTATATCTCGGCACATGTGACAATAATAAGCCACTACCAATCGTAGGTGCCAAGGTAGAGGTGGTTGAAAGCTTCAAGATCGTGGGAATAAATATTACCAGCAATATGTCCTGGACCGGTTATATTGAAGCAATTTCCAAGAAAGCACACCAATGCTTCTACTTCCTCAGAAGCCTTAGGAAGTTTGGCGTGTCCCCATTAACCCTCACCTACTTCTACAGATGTGGCATAGAAAGCATTTTATCAGGGTGCATCACAACATGGTTTGGGAACAGCTCCATGCAAGATTGCAAGAAATTGCACTGACAATCAAGCAAACCAGCCTCCATTCCATTGACTCCATTTACACCTCACGCTGCCTTGGGAAAGCCACCAGCAAAATCAAGGACCAATCTCATCTCTCTCTCTACTCCCTCTACTCCACTCTCCCATCAGGCAAGACGTACAGGTTTGAAAATGCATACCTCCAGATTCAGGGACCATTTCTTCCCAGCAATTGAACCGTCCTCTCACCAACTAGAGAGCAGTCCTGATCTCCCATCTACATCATTGGAGACATTGGAACTCTCTGTATTGGGCTTTATCTTGCACTAAACGTTATACCCGTTATCCTGTATCTGTACACTGTGAACGGCGTGATCATGTACAGTCTTTATGCTGACTGGATTGCACGCAATAAAAAAGCTTTTCACTGTACCTCAGTACATATGACCGTAATAAATTAAACTTAGTAATGCATTTGCAATCCTTATTTAGGGTCTCAACTGTAACATTGACTTCCATCTTTGTCTTCGCAGGTGCTGCTTGATCTGATTTCTCTCAGTATTCTGATTTTTGTTCCAGAGTCCAGAAGTTGTAATCTCTTTTGTCTTCCTTTATTTTACAATAATTCCCAAGCCGCCTACACTTCTTATCCAACAGGATTAGGATCTTGGATGTGGGAATGTGACCACCTGCAAGTTCCTTTCCAAGTCTCTTGCTGTTCTGACAAACAAAGAGGGAGAGTGGTAGTGAGCCAAATAAAAACAAAATGTAAAATTAGAATATATGTAAAAGGGCGACAGAACTGCAATAAAGAAGCTGTGCCATCCTCTGTATTAATTCTTAATTCCATTTCCAAACTAACCTCACTGGAACATTGAAGGCCAAAAAGAGGGTAGATCGGACGTCTTCCTGCCTTTAGAAAGATTACTTTACATCTCTGATCTGAAATGTGACTGTTAATGTCCAGGAGTGGATAGGTTGTTTACTGTTTCAATACGGTGTGAATTCAAAATGTTGGCCTGTGTTTCTTTCTCTTTGGACATCTGCCAATAATCCTATTGTCATATCTACTTCCTTGCAGCTGCATGTGTATTTAGCAGTGTTTCATTGTATACAGCATGAAAGGTCCAGAGGGTGAAATTATTCATTAATCAAGTCTGATATTAACCATTTTAGTAGTTACCATGTAAAAGAATGATTGTATTTTTATTAAGAAGGCAGGAAACTGTTAAATGCTGGAACTCAGAGTAATTTGTAGATCTTTGTTCTGTGATCA
Source organism: Rhinoraja longicauda (assembly GCF_053455715.1). NCBI lineage: Eukaryota > Metazoa > Chordata > Chondrichthyes > Rajiformes > Arhynchobatidae > Rhinoraja > Rhinoraja longicauda. The sequence goes on from NC_135958.1 coordinate 38,176,063, forward strand.
CAAAGCTGAGATGCAGATACAACAATCATTTAGTAGTGTGAGTGTTAGATCATTCTTTATGTTAGGAGATTTAAGGTAGAAAAGTAAGGAGGATTTGATGGGCTCTGATATATCTGATGTACAGTTTAGCTGTCACTCCCTCAAGAAGGGAGGGACTGAAAAGATGTTTCACTAGATTGATTTCTGGGATATTAGGGGCTGAGCTTTGGGAGAAAAAAGGCCCATTTGTGTTTTTATGAAAAGTAGTTTTAAAAAAAGATTTTGCAAGGACAACGAGATTGGTGCTGAGGGACTGTTTCCCTGCTGGTGAAAATATAATCGTGTATTGAGGAACACAGCAGCTGGCCACGTAAAATTCAGCAGAAAGTTAGTGTTGTTAATCATTTGAAGTATCTACCACAGAGTGGTGTGTTATAAGAAAATAACAGCAGATGCTGGTACAATATCGAAGGTATTTATTCACAAAATGCTGGAGTAACTCAGCAGGTCAGGCAGCATCTCTGGAGAGAAGGAATGGGCGACGTTTCAGGTCGAGACCCTTCTTCAGACTGACCTATATCGAAGGTATTTATTCACAAAATGCTGGAGTAACTCAGCAGGTCCGGTAGCATCTCAGGAGAGAAGGAATGGGCGACGTTTCAGGTCGAGACCCTTCTTCAGACTGACCTTTATCGAAGGTATTTATTCACAAAATGCTGGAGTAACTCAGCAGGTCAGGCAGCATTTCGTGAGAGAAGGAATGGGCGACGTTTCGGGTCGAGACCCTTCTTCAGTCTGCAGAAGGGTCTTGACCCGAAACGTCGCCCATTCCTTCTCCCGAGATGCTGCCTGACCTGCTGAGTTACTCCAGCATTTTGTGAACAGAGTGGTGTGATAATCATTATCAAGACTATTATCGGTAGTCTTTTTCAGCGTTAAGGGAATGAAGGGATTTGGGGATTAGGCAGGAAAGTGAAGTTGATTTAGAAGTTCAGCTATAATATTATTGAATGGTGGAGTGGCTCAAAGCCTGACCAAAGCCTCAAAACGTGTACATAAAGATTGAAGCTGGAGCATTTCATTGAGGCGGTATAGAGTTTGGAAAAAGTTTGGTGCTCTGTAAAGGAAGGATCTGCAGTTGCTGTTTAAACCAAAGATAGACACAAAAAGCTGAAGCAAAACTCAGCGGGTCAGGCAGCATCTCTGGAGAAAAGGAATAGGATATGTTTCGGATCAAGACCCTTCAGACTGAGGGTCAAGGGAAAGGGAAACGAGAGATATAGACTGATATAGAGAGAGATAGAACAAATGAATGAAAGATATGCAAAAAGTAACATTGTGGGCTCTATCTTTCCTTGATCATCGTTACTTTTTGCATGTCTTTCATTCATTTGTTCTATATCTCTTTATATCATCGTATATATCTTTTGTTTCCTTTCCTCTGGCTCTCAGTCTGAAGAAGGGCTTGACCTGAAATGTCACCTATTCCTTTTCTCCAGAGATGCTGTCTGACCTGCTGAGTTATTCCAGCTTTTTGTGACTATCTTTGATACACACTCTGTTTACTAAAGTGATGACGTTTATTAATTTTGCCAATTATAATGATCAATTTGTTGAGTAGAACCAATTTGAAAAAGTATTGACTTTAATTTGAGAATGCATGTTTTTTTTAAATACAACCATTTTTTTTTCCTTTGCTGGTTTTATTCTCACTTACATACTTTTTCTCTCCATTGACTCATTAGGCTCCTGCCGGCAAGTGGTTTGAGGAGAGCTCCAGGATATCTTTGTCCTCCCACTGACTTTCCTTGGTGATATTTATAAGTATAATAATACTCCAGAGTACAATATGAAACCTGCTCATGAGCGAAATCAAGAATGCCTGCCACCAAAGAAACGAGAACTTCTGCAGAATAGCACTGGAGGTGAGGAGGTCTTAAAAAATAATACTTTGCCATCCAATATTACTACTGTGAGTGATGCTGATTGGGCGAAAAGTGCTGCTGAAGAGAACCAAACAACACTGAGATATGGAGTGAGAGCTGATAATGGTGAAAGCTCTCCAGGCGTGGCAGTGGACCAGTATAGTATGATGTACAAATTGGCTGTACCTTCTGCCAGCTATTCACTAAATGCTCAAAATTCATTGGTGAACATGGGGCATCTCTCACCAGGTTACAGCATTGCATCTCCACTTCTTCAGCACCATGGGGTTCCATATATGCCTGTTCATTACACCCAGCTACCCCATGCTTCACTGCAGTTTGTAGGAGCTCCATATACGATTCCATACGTGTCTCATGGGATTCTGCCAAATCCACTAATTTCTTCTACCATGGGCATTCCCACCTCTCATTTATCCCATCTTGTCTCGTATCCTTCCATGATGGCCGAGGCTGTTACTCCTCCTCCAATGGCGACTTCTCCTATAGAAACATATAGTAAAGCTACGGGTTCTCCTGCACAAAATTTGACTCCACAAGGACCACTGGCTCACTTCTCCACAGCAGAACTGCCGCAAGGTATGGCCCATGGTAGGGTTCATTTTCAACCCTCGCTGTTAACACCATCGTATACGTCATTTACTACAGCAGTACCGAATCTAGATACCTCTCATGAAAGTAGATATAGCTTTCAGGTGGCAAAAGACAAAGAAATTGCTGAAACTATGTTGGAAGTCTCAACAAACCGAGGTGAAGGAGCTTCAAACCATCAAAATTTTGAGAAATGGCCACGACAAGAAAGATTTATAGAACTTCAGGCACCCCATAATGTTGGCAGAAAAGAGGTGCAGTTATCTTCCTCGCCAAATGAGAGAGCGAGAGGCAGTCCCCATTTTCCTTTTCATAGAGAACCAAGGAATGAGGTGACCTCTCCAGCACAAAGGAGCACACCGGACACCGACCTAGAAGTCCAGCAAGTAGTTGGGAGTTTGAATGCACAAGGATTTCAGGGTCCTGTAGTTGTTAGAAAAGAACTCTTAAGTAATGTGAAAGTTTCACAGAATTCAGTCAGAAGTCAAGAGCAATTAAGACACCACTTGCAAATCATTCCAGGTAAGAACTTTGCAGAGTTTTGTTCTAGTGAAGAATTACCACAATCGACATATCTGCCTGCTCAACAGCATGTTACCACAGGACTCAAACGGCAAATGCTGGATGATCAGCGTGGGCACTTGCATAAAACAATGGTGTTAGCCAGTGGGCAGCCAGTATTAATGCCTGTTGATGCCCCTATTCTTGCAAATTCCTTGGTTAATGCTGCTGCTGTAACTACAGAACCCATAATTCACAGGCCTCTTGATGCGCAAACGAGTGTTTGTACAGTGGTTCCAGTTCCAGCATCACAGCCCACTGTACCAGTTCTTCAGCCTGTCCTTGTCCAGCAGTCCCCAACTACGCATATTCCATCACACTTTATGAAAGGTGCCATCATCCAGTTAGCAAATGGGGAACTGAAACGTGTAGAAGACTTGCAAGCACAGGACTTTGTGCATAGCGCAGAAATTAGCACTGGGTTAAAAATTGACTCCAGCACACTCATTGAAGTTGAGGCGAGCCAGCGAGCCGGCTATGTCATCCTCCATTTCTCTGTAGGAGAACCTAAAGCAAAGGTGAGTCCTCAGTATGTTGCAAGTAATCTCAATGATATACGTGTCACAAAATGCTGGAGTAACTCAGCAGGTCAGGCAGCATCTCAGCAGAGAAGGAATGGGTGACGTTTTGGGTCGAGACCCTTTTTCAGACTGAAACATCACCCATTCCTTCTCTCCTGAGATGCTGCCTGACCTGCTGAGTTACGCCAACATTTTGTGAAATAAATACCTTCGATTTGTACCAGCATCTGCAGTTATTTTCTTACTCAACGATATATGTGTTGGATTAAAAATAATAGTTACCAAGCAGGTCCATTTACACTTTGTTTTCATTAATGGGATGTTACTTTACTTGGAAGGCCAGCATTTATTGCCCAATACTAACTGAGAAGGTGGTTTGAACTGCCCTCTAAGTATGGCAGTCAGTCTTCTGCCATGCTTCTGGTAGAGAGTTTCATTATTTTAATCGAGTGACATATAAGACAAGATAGTATTTGGCTTGGAGCCAAATTGTAGGTGGAGGTAATCAGACTCACTTGCTGCTCTTGGCCTTCTAAGCAGTGAGTTTGTGACTAAAACCCATATGATTACCAGACACCATACAGAGAGACAAGGTGTTTGGTTTGCCCATTCGAATGGATGATACAATAAAGTTTAGCTTTTTTTTGTTTAAACATTTATGAGTGGCGCAGCGGTCGAGTTGCTGCCGTACGGAGCCAGAGATCGGGTTGGATTGTGACCAGGGGTGTTGCCTGTACGGAGTTTGTATGTTTTCCCTGTGACCTGCACGGGTTTTGTCCGGGGGCTCCAGTTTCCTCCCACACTCCAAAGACGTACAGGTTTGCAGGCTCTTTGGCTTCGGTAAAGATTGTAAATTGTCCCTTGTGTGTGAAGGACAGTGTTAGTGTGCGGGGATCACTGGTTGGCGTGGACACGGTGGGCTGAAGGGCCTGTTTTCACGCTGTATCTCTAAACTAATCTAAATGCAGCTTGGAAAGCTTAGTAATAGTAAAGATAAAGTGTGGGTGGTTAACAAGGGGAAATAACATTTATTTTATTTCATGACTGAAATTGACTGTGGGAGTGAGAGATTGTGATATTTTTTTCCTGTGTTATAGGTGAGTGTAGAGGTCCCTCCAGAGCACCCATTCTTTGTATTTGGCCAGGGTTGGTCCTCTTGTAACCCAGACCGCACTGCACACCTCTTTGGACTCTCATGTCAAAGGCTTACAGTGGGTAATATTTGTATATCACTCAGCGCGCAATCTTCTGGCAGGAGCTCTACCCGGCCAGCATCTTCAATCAATGCCATTTCACCTTTTGAGTCAAGGACCATGGTAACATCTGAGGTTGTCTTAACTCCTCCCGAGGTTTCAGTCCACATACGTAGAAACTCTGAGATTAGAAATTATTCTAAGGACTCGTCCACGCAGCATTTGCACACGGATTCTGAAAGCGCCGGAGTTCCCAGCCACCCAAATTACCAGGGCCGCTGGATCTCTCCGGTGTTCCAAAGAGAGAGTTTCCAGTCAGAGGAGACAAAAATGTCCACCCGACCATCCTTCATATCACAGGAAGTCAAGCTTTCAATAGAAGGACGTTCAAACGCCGGCAAGTAACTATGAACCCTGCGGAATATAAATGAAGGCACCGCCTTTTGACAGTGTTTGACCAGTTATGTTAATGTATTGAAATGTACTTAAGAAATTTTATGCAAATAACTTGCAGCATAAGAGAGCTTGGATCAGGCTCTGAAGCATTAGTAGCAAGGATGGCAGGATGATTTTTTTTAAATAATGAGGATGCTCTTAGCAGCTCATATTTTTGAAGAGCAGTTGGGTTGATCTGAGGCTGCAAAGCTTTTATAAATTGAAAGATATCCAGTAAATTCTGTATTATGTTCCATGCAGTGCATGTTTTTTTTTCTGCATTTGGTGATCCTGTATGAAAGAATGAAAAATTAATCTCTTGAAGTACCTGCAATAACAAATTGTACATAAGCCTGATATATATTAAATAATACAAATTAATTTTCATTTCCCCAATTGAGAAACTTGGTTTTTTTCTTCATTCTCAACAAAGCAAATTTAATATTACATTAAGTATAATATTGATTTGATGTTATCAGTTAAAGACATTTGTTAATGTCATTTCAAGAAGGACAGTTATTTGTGTAGAAGGCAGACAGTATTTGGGGTCATGCAATCGTGATTGCAGAAGCCAAGAATTGATTAAAAGGTGTGGTGGTTAGCAAATGAAAAGGTCCATTCACTAACAAGAGGTTTGACTTTGTATTTATTGGTCATCGTAATTTTCATACAAGTTTGTTTCAATGCCTTTTTTTCGTGCCTAGTTAAAACATAAATGTTATTCATTATGTTAAAAACTCAAAGGACCATTACTATTCTCTATAGTGAGGGCTGTCCCAGTTATTTAAGTGAGTGAACAAAAGATTTGCCGTGTGTGGTCTGGTTTTTCATTAAAGTCCGGTGGTTAAATTTTAATTTTCACAAAACAGGAAGTTGACTTGTGCAACCTGTTTTTTAACACTTGTGGTCAAATGTATGGATTTTCTAGTTAAATTTAAGATATTTAAAGTAATTTAATGATTATGGTGCACAAGCATAATCAAAAAGGTAAGTAAATATTAAGAACATTATTTTGCAAGTGTTAAAAGAGGATCAAACTATTGAATACCTATGTTTTAAGGTGTTTGTGTGTTTTTGTACTAAATTAGTCTGATTTACAGCCTAAATAGAGTAGCTCAAACATTTATTATGTGAGCACCAAAAGCTGAATTATTCTGCTGTGTATTGTTGCTGATATTTAGAGATGCTCCTAAATGAGAGTGGTGGCTGTAGACGCTTTATGTTATGATGTCCTGTGGTAGCCATTGAAAAGTTTTAAATCCATATATACTTCTAAAGAGTGTACACAAGTTGAACCTGCATATAATAGGATTTTAAATTCCATTTAACAGAATGCTCTTGAGGTGCAACAATAGTGAGATTGTATTGCTTTGAGCAGACATGAGGAATTGAGAAAAGTTGAATAGGATTGCATGCAAAAAGGGATTGGGTGTGTGATGTTGCTCCACGAGTGACATATTATTGCTACATCTTTTACATAAAGTGTATAGCTAATGTAATCCTTCCCAATATTTGATTCATTGATATATGTTGTACTGATTAGATAAAGACTGATTGAATTGTACCATAGTGTGTTCTTGATATACTGCTTCCCTTGCTGCATGATGCTCAAGTTCTATACATGCATTTGTTTTAGAAAAGTATTTAATCTTCAAATTTTTTTTCTGCCTAGTTCTGTTTCATGGTTTATTAAAAACAATTGTTACAGTCTTTGGATAAGCCAGCTGAACCGAAATGGCTGACATTCAATTGTAGTGAGGACAAACTTTAAAGTTGTATTGTTTTTTGCAACAGCTGTTTATAGGTTTGTGCCATTGGAAAAACAAAGTAGGACGTTGCAACTAATAGATGAAGTGTAAAATAATTTTATTTTTGAAATGATGGATAAAAAGATATTGAGAAAAAGATGAAAAGTGACTGAGGGATTATGGAGTCTTCTATTTCTGAGAATAGTCGGTGCACTACTATGAAAATTAGTTTATCCTGTTGGTGATCGAGGACCCCAGAGCATAAGACTAATCACACATGTTTATGAAGGTAATATGAAAGAATATTAGAATTAGAACTAGTGCTAAAATATGTTTGTGTTTACCTTAGTTTGCCTCTATTTTGTATTAAACATTTTGTCACCTAGCACTTTTTTATATAATTGACAGTGCTGATGCCGTAAGCATTATTCCTTACCAGCTTCTTAACTAAACTGCCCAGTGTATTCCTGATGTTGTTGTGCATACCGATGATCTTTCTGCTTGATGTTCACATGTGTTTATGCACTTTGAGTTTAAATGTAAAATGTAATCTCCCATGACCTTAACTTAAACTAACATCAGTTTTGCTGAAATTTTCACAAGGAAAGAAATAGTAGAACAGATTTTAAAATATAATATTGCGAAACCTATGCACAATACATTTCATGTTCATCTGATTAAATGTGGTTATTTTACTCATTTTATGAAGTGCTATTTGATAAGTGGCATCAGAAATGGAGTGAGCTCTGTATCCATGTTGCTGTGTTAAATCATTAATATTTGCACTCCTGATTGGACATGAGTTGGCTTTTGAATTTCAAATTAACTGTCGCATCTTCAGTAATCTTAACGTGTGCTTTCCCTCTCCCTCGCTCACCAAATTCCCAATCAAGTTATAACGCAGCATAATCTGAACCATGAGTGTTTTAGCACATTTATTTATTCAAAATCATTCACGTTTGTGAAAGGCTGCAGTCTTTTTTGCAGCAAAAGCATCTTTAAATCCAAGATGTGGCATGTTTACTAGCACACCAGTAATTGAGTCTAATTATGCTCATGAAGGAAAGTAAGCCCTCTGCCAACTGTGATACTTGGAGTCACTTTTTGAACATTTTAATGTTAGTGTTGTCACTGGAAGTAAATGATTGCCCGAATCATGCAGTATTTGTATCTGAAACCACATTACCCATTTACACATGTGCTAGAAACTGACATGAGGAAGATGATAAAAGGGAAATGTAAAAGTTTAAGAATTATACCAAAGTTAAAGATTTAAGCAGTTATGGTCTAGTAAATTTTGCAGTTTTACTTGTGTAAACCACCATTGGATGCAAATGTAAAAGAACTGCTGTAACCAAATCTTGCATGAAAAAATTCCTATATGTCTACATTAGAATCTACATCTTTTATATTGTTCACAGCAGCAAATTTAATATTTTAGAAACTATCAGCCCTTGCTAATATATAACATTAATTCTGACTGCCTTTATTTTTTTTAATTAAAAAATTTCAAAATAAAATTATTTTGCAAATTTGTATTATTTTCATTTGATATTACAATCATTCAGAATTGATTTCTTGACTGTTGGCTTGATTTTTTTTGACCCTTTGAACTCCATTTGATAAGATGTATTCTAATCAAGACATAGGGGATTTTAATTTGTTTTGCAACTCATTCCCTGGAAAGGTGCATTTTCTTTCTGCAGGTTATTTACATTCAAATGCACAGAAAGTTCTTTAATGCTATAACATTACTCAAAGTATCAAAAGTGCAAATTGAAACAATTGGTAAGATTTACCTCCTTAATAACATTCTGTTGGTTGTATAATGTATTTTAATGTTTGAAAAATGATAGTTTTCTATGTTCACGCTATAGGAATTGTTTGATGCATGGAAGTTTCCTTTCGGCCTATTTGATAAAGGAGATAATCCTATTGAACTCCCAGAGTGGGGAACTTTGTTGCTACCTTCTGTTAGTATCTGTTTGTCAGGATGGTCAGCATTCACATTTGAAGTTGACAGCATCCCTTTTGAAGAGACAGGCTTGCAGAATTCCAGAATTACCAATTTGAAAGTTTGTAGCATTTACTGACATTTACAGTAAATACTGTCTACCTTTTTAAAAATATGTTTTTTTAAATGTGTACGATAGTTTACAACAGGAAACATCAGTCCAATTATTACATATAACATTTTAAGACTATAATAATTATCTAATGGATCACAAAGTGCTGGAGTAACTCAGCAGGTCGGGCAGCATCTCGGGAGAGAAGGAATGGGTGACGTTTCGGGTCGAGACCCTTCTTCAGACTGACCGACCTGCTGCGTTACTCCAGCACTTTGTGAATAAATACCTTCGATTTGTACCAGCATTTGCAGTTATTTTCTTATATATCTAATGGATCATAACAGGTAGTTTATTAAATTTGTTCCCTTTGGAAAACTGGTTATCTGTTTCCTGGTACATCATGACAATTTATTTTAATGTGTAAAGAAGATAAAGAAAACACTAAACTATTTTTGGTTTCAAATTCCTCAGAAGGGATGCTGACAGGTTTTATTTTTTGCAGTTTTCAACCTGTGTGTAGGTCAACAGAAGGAAAATTCTGTAAATCATAAATTAAACTAGCTTGAAATATTATGATCAGCTTGGAACATTGTCAATGTGCATACGTGCAGCGGAGTTAAATGATTGCAATTCTTTGTGGATGTTTCTCTGGAATGTAATTGGCTGAGACGACCCATCCATGTAGACAATGTAACGTATCTTGAGATGGGAGGAAGGATGGCATTTTTTAAATTCAAAGACAATTAGGTTGACCAATAGCCTTAGTATTCCTCAAAATCTGAGATTTGTGCTTATTATTCACTGTTACCGTTCGCATCTTCCAAGATTTGCACATTTTCTGTTCTCCAATATCTACAGTTGTCAAGTGTGATTATTAAACACTGTAGAGGTTGCAATTATGTTCACTACTATTGGTGAAATTATTTTTATTAAAGTCCTGAGTAGGTCATAAAAATAGAAAAATAATTACCAGGTCGACAGCTTTGTGGGGAGAGAAACATATTTTAAAAGGAAAATACTGAAGATGCTGGAAATCTTAAATAAAACAGGAACTGTGAAAAAAATCTCAACAGGTCAGGCAGATCCCGATGAAAGGCCATCGGCCTGAAATGCTAAATCTGTTTCTCCCTCCATGGATACTGTTTGACTTGCTAAACATTTTCATTGTTATTTGTTTTTTTTCAGCTTTCCATCATCTTCCATATTATGCTCTTCATAATTAACTTACATCCCATAAACAACCCATTCGTTCAGACAACAGCATTTCATATGTTTTATTAATATCAAGATAAAATGTAAAAATTTTCTGCTAAACAACCAGAGTTTCATTTAATCATTTTAATCACATTCATGTTCATACTGATGCCTCAGGCAATATCGCAAATGTACAAATAGTGATAGATATCAGTCTAAATTTCACAATATAGAATCTGCCTCCACTTTATCAATTTATTCACTGATGTTCACAAGGTCATAAGTGATAGGAGCAGAAATAGGCCATTTGGTCCATCAGGTCTACTCTGCCATTCAATCATGGGTGATTTATCTCTCCTTCCTAACCCAATTCTCCTGCCTTCTCCCCATAACTCCTGACACCCTTGAATAAACTTTGTAATTTGAATGCTCTTTTCTGGTTGTACGATTTAACCAATACCTGTATCAAAAGTGGTATCAATGTAATTACTTTTCAAGTAATCACCCACACAGTGATATGTATACTAACAAGACATTCCTTCCATTAATTATGCTTTTGAGTATTACAGTAATTGATATAATTAATATTAACTTACAATGCAAACGAGGGAGATGGTACAAATGTCAAACTCTAATGTAAATGTAATCAATTTTAATTAACTGTTTCACGCAGACATTTCATAGGCATTTAAATTAGTGGTGTCATTGTAGAAGCTTTGAAAATTTTTAGCCCCTTCCTAAATCTGATATTTATTTTTTCTGTTAGACTATCCAAAACCAATTAATGAATAAACATTACCTTGCTTATAAAATTAATATTTGGAAAAGAAAATTTGGCCAGTGATTTTCTTACATCATTTTGCATCAGTTTTATCTTTAGAAATGGTCAGGGTGAAAGATTTGCAAAAGCCAATAAATAAAGCTTCAGTCTCAGGATTGGAATATTACTCTCACTACATAGGTATTGGTCAAATCTCGATGTTGGAATCTCTGTGTTTCCATCAGCAACCTTGAAAGCATTAATCTATATTTTGTTGTGTTTTTGTAACCATTTTTTCTAGAGAAAAGACTAAAACTTTTAGATTTGTATATTTGTATTTTTGTGATCTTTTATGCTGTTTACTGTTAATTTTGTGTACTGCGAAAGAATTGTATTTTTTATGTCGAGTCTAACTGTATTGCATTAATTTGTTGGTATGTAAACACTGCATAATATAAACTCTACATTTTACTTTTGTCTCAGGATGATTATTCAGTGGCTCAATAATGGCACACAATCATTACTTATGACATTAATATCCTGTACATTCTTTTAAATAAAATTTGTCCTTCTGCCATAATCAATGTCTTCATCATGGGCGTCAAATGAGTCATTTTTTAAATATTTGTACATCTCTTTTCCTTTCCACCATAATTTGCATTACCATGCTGTAATGATGCAAGAAGGCTTTTGAAAATTTGCATCAGTGATGGGAAAAAGCTCATTTCAGGGTTACAAAACTGAAACCCCGTTTTTATACAGTAAAATGCAGGAAAAAAGTAAAGCAACAAATTTCTTACTCCTCTTCTTGGCAAGTCTTCACTGATACAAGTGGTGGACGGTAGCAATTAGTCTCATGGCCTTGTATCCATCCTGTTTACGAAGGCTGGTCTGGAAAACTTGAGAGTCCTGGCACCGTTCTGAATCTGTCCCAGACAAAGCCCAGTGAGCTTGTACTTGTGTACTCAATAAGCCCCTGCTTCTTCCCCAATCTGCAAGCAAGAGTCAACTTAAAATAAAAAAAAACCCTATCCTTTTTATTAATAGGAACAGGGGTTATTATATCAGGATTGAGCTAATCTCAGATGATTCTGGGACGGAAGGTTTGCCTTGTATTACTACTGTGTGTCTCTGAGGCTGCATGATCTGAGGCTTTGTGATCTACTAGTTCTTCCAAGTGAGCCCAATTATTATTTTTTATGATCAGTTCACTGGTGAACAATTTGTTGACTATGATTATTTTCCGAACACCAGTTAAAGGAGGAATATCAGGAAGTTTTATGGGCACAAAATGGTGCATATCTTGATTCAATCATTCAATCAACAAAAGGAAAGAACATAGAAAATAGAAACATAGAAAATAGGTGCAGGAACAGCCATGAACATATCGATCATAAACATGTGCCATAACTACCATCCATGGTTTATCTGTAAAACATATCTGTTCTTATTTTCAATTACATATCTGCACTGCATAGGTTTTCCTGAATCTAAACGAACAGGCTGCTCAAAAACGTGTTTGCTGAGGTTAATTTGGGTAGTGCACCTTCCCGCTCTTACACACTGGAAAGCAGAGCACAAGTGGGAATAGGCTTAGTATTGTTAGAGTTGAACATCTGTATTGACAATCTGCCCAACAGTTGTGCAGAGCACGAGACAAAACAAATCAACATCCTTTAATAGTATGGTTGAAGAGCTTAACCCATTGTTTAAGCTGAACATTCATTTTCTCAATCAGGCCTGACCCTTGGGGTCAGTAGGGAATGTGGGGCAACCAATGCACACCATTGTCGCATGTCCATTCCTGTACCTGCTGTCCTGAAAAATGGAACCCACTATCAGGCTGCATTTCAAGAGAGTCTCCAGTAGGGTATGAGTCTGCTCTGCCAGTCTGCTTTTACAGAGGGGATGGTCATCAAAAGACCAGAGCAGATGTTGACTATGGTTAAAAGATATTGGTATTTTTGTTGCAGGGGAAGTGGCCCAATGTAGTCAACCTGCCAAACCTGTGCAGGCCCGCTCTCAAGCTCAGTGTGCAAAAGGCCATTTAAATAACAGTCGATTCTTCATTATTTATTCACAAAATGCTGGAGTAACTCAGCAGGTCAGGCAGCATCTCAGAAGAGAAGGAATGGGTGACGTTTTGGGTCAAGACCCTTCTTCAGACTGATGTCAGGGGGGCGGGACAAAGGAAGGATATAGGTGGAGACGGGAAGATAGAGGGAGAACTGGGAAGGGGAGGGGAAGAGAGGGACAGAGGAACTATCTAAAGTTGGAGAAGTCAATGTTCATACCGCTGGGCTGCAAGCTGCCCAAGTGAAATATGAGGTGCTGTTCCTCCAATTTCTGGTGGACCTCACTATGGCACAGGAGGAGGCCCATGACAGAAAGGTCAGACTGGGAGTGGGAGTCGATTCTTCATTTGTTGGCAGACTGAAGTTAGATGCACAATCAAACCTTGTCAAAGGGGAATGAAAGGCCATGATAGCCCATTCTGCAATGCCTTGAATTCCCAAATGTCTTGAGGTCTCATGTGCCCATTGTTCACGGGGGGTGGGGGGGTGGTTGCTGCTGTTCTTCAATAGCTTCCGGTCTATGGTTGCACAATCTGATCCTTGGTGTCATTGTGCAGCGTCATGTCAGATTCAGCTTTCATGTGTGCGTCCAATTACAATTAAAACACAAAATATTTGTGCTATAGCACCAGGATAAGCGCTCAACCAAGAAAACCAAGCCCAAAGACAAAAAGTACCATCTAACTACTTATGCCAAGGACAATAACTAACTCCATATGCATTAAACAGCTACCTACATGTTAACAAGCTCATTTAAAGAAACTGATTATGTAGATACACAGTAATGGTCATGTGTATCGACAGGAACTAAAATGGCCTTTTAGTTTAGTTTGTTTAGTTTACTTTCATGTGTACCAAGATACAGTGAAAAGCTTTTGTTGCGTGCTAAGCTGTCAGTGGAAAGGCAATACATCATTACAATTGAGCCATTCACAGTGTACAGGTACATGATAAAGGGAATCATGTTTAGTGCAAGATAAAGCCAGTAAAAGCCAAAGATAGTCCGGGGGTCGCCAATGAGGTAGATAGTAGATCAGGGTTGCTCTCTAGTTGTGGTATGATGGTTCAGTTGCCTGATAAGGAAGAAACTGTCCCTGAATCTGGAGATGTGCATTTTCACACTTCTATGCCTTTTGCTCAATGGGCTACCTTTTTCAACCCTGCTACTACCCCTGTGTGCTGTCACTGAAAAGGAAGCATGTTTTGAATGGGCCCCAAAACAGCAAAGGGCCTCTGAGACTGCCAGGGAAGCTGTCCCTCAGGCTTTGCTGTTGTCCAACGTCTGCTTGGCACTTCATTTGAACTGCAAGCCTCAGTAACGTCTGACGTTGCTGTCTGACAAAACAGCCGCACAGTTCTTCTGGGCTTTTGGTCACGCAAGCTTCCAGATGCTACACACCTTTTGAAAGCTACAGCTGCTCTCCTACTGTTGGGTGCTGGTAGGAACAGACGTACAGATAGGACACAACAATCCTACTGTGACCAGACCTTCCTGTCATGACATGGATCCTTTAGGAGACCCCCATCCATCAAGTGGGGAGAGCACAGCAGAGCTCTGATGCCAAGTGGAAATGGTGCATTGCTGAAAGGGCTGCCACCTTCTGGCTAAAGAAATTCCTCCTCATCTCCATTCCGAAGGCACGTACCTCTATTCTGAGGCTGTACCCTCTGATTCTAGACTCTCCCATTACTGGAAACATCCTTTCCACATCCACTCTATCTAAACCTTTCATTATTCGGTAGCTTCCCCCGCATTATTCTGGTATCATGCAGTCTCCTTTAACTCACTGAGGACCCACTGAAATTGAACAGTTTGACTGGGATCCTGCACCTTGGCAGGGTTAATCTCTGTGTGACTAGCGGGGTGCCGCAAGGCTTGGTGCTCGGACCCCAGTTATTTACAATATATATTAACAATTTAAACGAGGGAATTAAATGTGACATCTCCAAGTTTGCGGATGACACAAAGCTGGGTGGAGGTGTGAGCTGCGAGGAGGATGCTATGAGGCTGCAGGGGGATTTGGATAGGTTGGGTGAGTGGGCAGATGCATGGCAGATGCAGTAATAATGTGGATAAATGTGAGGTTATCCACTTTGGTGGCAAGAACAGGAAGGCAGATTATTATATGAATGGTGTCAGATTAGGAAAAGGGAGGTGCAACGAGACCTGGGCGTGCTTGTACATCAGC
Organism: Rhinoraja longicauda; assembly: GCF_053455715.1. Lineage (NCBI taxonomy): Eukaryota > Metazoa > Chordata > Chondrichthyes > Rajiformes > Arhynchobatidae > Rhinoraja > Rhinoraja longicauda. The sequence goes on from NC_135958.1 coordinate 38,191,321, forward strand.
CACTGAAAGTAAGCAGGCAGTGAAGAAAGCTAATGGCATGTTGGCCTTCATTGCGAGAGGATCTGAGTTTAGAAGCAAGGAGGTCCTACTGCAGTTGTACAGGGCCCTGGTGAGACCGCACAGAGTACAGAGCCTTTATTTGTCATTCGGTACCGAGGTACCGAACAAAATTACGTTACCAGCAGTCACACAAAAAAAGAAACACAAGACATAACCCCAACACAAACACCCATCACAGTGACTCCAAACACCCCCTCAATGTGATGGAGGCAACAAAACTTCCGCTCTCTTCCCCACGCCCAAGTCCCCGCGGCCGAGCCGCGCCGCACCGGGCGCTGAAACATCCCACGGCCGAGCCGGGCGATGGAAGGCCCCGCGGGCGATGGAAGGCCCCGCGTTTTTTTCACCAGCGCAAACGGAGATACGACCCGGAAAGGGTCGCATCTCCGTTGAGGAAGAGATTTTTAAAGGTTTCCTCCACCCCCCCACCATATACACAGCTAAAGATAGACTATTTCATACATCTAACATTAACAAATAGACAAGAAAAGAAGAAAGACAAACAGACTGCCGGCGAGCCGCAGCTGCAGGGCAGCGCCGCCACTTATTGCACCTGGAGTATTGTGTGCAATTTTGGTCTCCTAATTTGAGGAAGGACATTATTGCTATTGAGGGAGTGCAGTGAAGGTTCACCAGGTTAATTCCCGGGATGGCGGGACTGACATATGATGAAAGAATGGGTCGACTGGGCTTGTATTCACTGGAATTTAGAAGGATGAGAGGGGATCTTATAGAAACATATAAAATTCTTAAGGGATTGGACTATGCAGGAAAAATTTTCCCGATGTTGGGAGTGCCAAGAACCAGGGGTCACCGTTCAAGAATAAGGGGTAGGCCATTTAGGACCGAGATGAGGAACATTTTTTATTCACCCATAGAGTTGTGAATCTGTGGAATTCTCTGCCAAAGAAGACAGTGAAGGCCAATTCATTTGGGTGTTTTCAAGAGAGAGTTAGATTTAGCTCTGAGGGCTAAAGGAATCGAGGGATATGGGGGAAAACAGGAATGGGGTACTGATATTGGATGATCAGCCATGATCATATTGAATGGTGGTGCTGGCTTGAAGGGCCGAATGGTCTACTCCTGCACCTATTCTTCTATGTTTCTCACCCTCAACAATGAGACGAGAGCTTCTGAGATAATTTTCCCAGTCAGTCCTTGTAACAACATGTTGTCAATGCGCTGAGCCACCTCACCGTCAGGGGAAGGGAACACTTGCCTTGGTCTCTAGCCACTTTGCCATGGCACAATGTGGAGCTGAAGGTAAAGGCAAACTGGTCTGGGGATTCTTCAGCAAAGCCAGCAATTTTGGATAGATCGGGTAGACGCACAGAGGCTCTTGCCCAGAGTAGGGGAATCGAGGACCAGAGGACATAGGTTTGATGTGAGGGAGGAAAGATTTAACAGGAACCTGAGGGGTAAATTTTCCACGCAAAGGTTGGTAGGTGTACGGAACGAGCTGCCAGAGGCAGGGACTATCACAATGTTTAAGAAACATTTAGACTGGCACATGGATAGGATAGGTTTAGAGGGATACTAGACCAAGTGGACCCATTGGGCCCAAACCTCTCCTGCATTGGTGCAGCACCCTCTCCTCCCCCTCTCCCCTCCTCTCTCCCCCTCCCCCTCCCCCTCCCTCCTCCCTCCCCATCCCTCCCCTCCCCCTCCTCCCTTCCACTCCCCCCCAATCCCCCTTATCCTCCCCCCTCCCTGGGAGATAGATTTAAACTTTCAAATGCAAATAACTTAAAAAATATAACACCGATTTCAATGAAACTTCTTCCATTGGTACCAAAGGGACGATGGTGATTAAGGTGGGCCTAAAATTGTTGCGCTATTGTGGACCGTTTTGGCTGTAGTTCAGGAACAAACAAACAAAAAGAGTTTTAGTATTTGGAGGGGCCAAATGCAGGCAGGTGGGACTAGTGTAGATGGGACATGTTGGCTGGTGTGGGCAAATTGGGCTGAAGGACCTGTTTTCACACTGTAAGACTAGCACTCTATATCATGGCCCAATCCTAGTTGAAAGGTACCCAAGTAAAATAGCAACATCAGGCACCGCAGTTGTTAATGTGGACGCATGCTTATTTAACTTGCGATAGTTAATTGTCATTCGCCTGCTGCTACCAGCTTTCTCAACGAGCCAGACAGGACTATTCTACATGGAAACAGCAGGTCAGATGATTCCTGCCTGTAGGAGCCTGTGTATAGTTTCTCCAATATCTCTCTGGGCACGGAATTGCCAGATTGCTTTGCAGATATGATACGAATGGGTTAATAAATTGGCAAGTGATAGGAGCAGAATTAGGCCATTCCGCCCATCAAGTCTACTCCTTCATTCAATCATGGCTGATCTATCTCTCCCTCCTAACCCCATTCTCCTGCCTTCTCCCCATAACCCCTGACACCCATTCTAATCAAGAATCCATCTATCTCTACCTTTAAAAATATTCATTGACTTGGCCTCCGCATCCTTCTGTGGCAATGAATTCCACAGATTCACCACCCTCTGACTGAAGAAATTCCTCCTCATCTCCTTCCTAAAGCAATGAGTGGGTGTCAGACTCGGGACAGGTTCCCATTGAGTATTGCCCATCACCAATGTCATTCCCCATATCCCAACAGAGGATTTTCCCAAAGGGGTCTGTATCATGAATGCCCTCAACAGATCCATGCCCATTATGGTTTTAAGTACATCTGAGATTAAAACGGGGACAGTGTGTTGTATAGAACCATTTGCTGAATCCATCAGGAAGGACGAGAGTATGAGGAGTGACGTTGCCAGGTAGCGGGGGACGGGGGACGGGACATGCGTCAACACCTCCCTGTACATGAATGATGTTGCCGTCTTTTCCTCGGATCCAGAGTTGTGTCCGCAGGTTGATTAGCATCTGCGACCAGTGTGAGTCGGCATCGGAAGCCAGAATCAACTCCAGGAAGAGCGAGGTTGTGCTTTTTGGCAACTGGGCTGACCGACCGTCCGTCCCGTTCACCATCAAGTCCGACTTCTTGAAGGTGCTGGCGATTTGGTTCAGGAGGGGCTGAGGCCTGTGACAAGAATTGGCTGGAACAGAGATAGCCAAGGTCAGAATAAAAATGGGTCTGTGGAAGCAATGTTCCCTCTCTATAACGGGGAAAGATTTGGTCATCAGCTGTGAGGTTCCCTTGTGGCTGCCAAGCTTGAGTGGCCCGTCCCTTGCTCCTACGCCATAGCGTTTCCTTGGGCCATCTTCCAACGGTCATAGATGGATCGCATCCGACAGGTCACAATGCACAAGTCGGCAGAAACGGGAAAAAGTGTGCCAACATTGCCCTCACCCTGAGAGCCACCTTCATGTGTGGCCGCATCAGGCTGTCTGTGGAGCAAAAGCACGTGGGCACCAAGTGGGCACATTGGCACTACCCGATGAGATTCTACCCATCCCCAGTGTTGCGTAGGATGGACCTGGCACCGATGCCGTGCAGTGTGCCAGTTAGCTGAACATTGCCGCCTCACTTGACCTTTGTTCTTCCTGACCAACACCTTTGACCACGTCCATCAGGCAGTGGCCAGCATGGAACATCCTATGGGCACTGCAGGAAAATTACTCTTTGGATCCTGTGGCGTGGTTCCCAGAGCAGACTGCCCAGGTGGAATGGCTCATTGCCAGAACTCACCGACAAGCACCAAGACCTGGCTTGGCTGGTGGTGAGGGGAGCCCTGCCAGTTAAATCCTCCCTGTACTGTCAGAACCTCACTACCAGCACAAGCTGCCCTCGAGACAATTGCCCACCTCTTTGCAGGGTATGGATTTGCAAAGAGAGTCTGGAGAAGGATGCAAGGACCCTTGTGATGATTTATCCCGAACAGCTTTGTAACAGAGGACTCTGTTTTACGGACTGTTCCCAGGGACACATTTGGAGATGGCGTCATGTGCTGTTGGAAGGTCATCAACTCGGTGAAAGATGCTCTTTGGTCTGCCCAAAACCTGTTGACCTGCCTGCAGAGCGAGATGTCCAGCAGGGAATGTTGTCGACTGGCCCGCTCCAACCTGCAGGAGTACGTGCTGAGGGACGCATTGAAGTTTGGTGCAGCCACCGGCAAGCTACCCCTTATTCTTGAACGGAGAGCACCAAGCATCCCTTTGTGGGGGAGAACCACAGTTTAGGGTCCTTCGGCTGCTGGACATGGGGGGGGGGGGGGGGGGGGGAAGAGGGTCAGGTGGATTCGCCTCTCGAACAGGAAATAGCATCCCAGGGGGCCATGAGTGACAAGGATGCCAGGTATAAAGATATTTCTGTGAACACTACCAAATACAATGCTAATTAATGTTTGTATAGGTGTTGAGAATGTCGGAAGAATTTTTTGCAATTCTTGTTTAGTATATATTTTTAAATTCTGAATAAAAGTTGTTATGTTTAAGAAACAGGGATGCTCTGTGGTGCACTGCTAGTGATGGACAATTAAACAATGGTCCGCATCGCGAGAGCATCTCCCAGACACTCAGTAACCTGTAAATCAATCAGGATTGCCATGCATAAGTATAGCCTTTGCACTGGTATCTACCAGTGGGGAGGACCTCATTGAAACTTACTGAATAGTGAAAGGCTTGGACAGAGTGGACGTAGAGAGGATGTTTCCACTAGTCTAGGACCAGAGGTCATGGCCTCAGAAATAAAGGACGTTCCTTTAGGAAGGAGATGAGGAGGAATTTCTTTAGTCAGAGGGTGGTGAATCTGTGGAATTCCTTGCCAAAGACTGTGGAGGCCAAGTCAATGGATATTTTTAGTGGATAGATTCTTGATCAGTACGGATGTCAGGGTTTATGGGGAGAAAGCAGGAGAATGGGGTTAGGAAGAAGAGATAGATCCATCATGATTGAATGGCAGAGTAGACTTGATGGGCCGAATGGCCTAATTCTGCTCCTATCACTTATGACCAGTCCTTTCGGTATATTACCCCCTCTGCACATTAAAGTTGTCAGAACATGTGGCCTCAGGTCTCCAGGTGATACTCCAGTGAAAGGGATTACTCGCACCTGAGCTCTGGAATGCTGGTCCCATCCCCAGTCCAAAGGGTGGCTGAGGTGCCACGTAAATGTAGAAGGATTAGCTAGTAGGTTTGTAGGCAACACTAACATTTATGGAGTTGTGGGCCATGAGGAAGGCTGTCAAAAGTATAGAGTGGGGTATAGATCAGCTACAGAAATGGGCCATGAAAGCAAATGGAGTTTAATCCGAGCAAGTGACTGTATGAGGTTTTTTGATCGAAAGAAACAGCAATGGAAACAGGCCCTTTGGCACGCCAGGTCCATGCTAACCATCAATCGCCCGTTCACACTACTTTTACATTATCCCACTTTCGCAACCATTGCCCGTACACTAGGGGGCAATTTGCATAGACCAATTACTTCACAAACACGCACATCTTTAGGACGTGGGAGGAGACCCACGTGGTCACATCGAGAACGTTAAAATCTCCACAGACATCACTCGAGGTCAGGATGGAACCCGGGTCTCTGGCACTGTGAAGCAGCAGCTCTACTACCAGTTGTGCCTCTGTATCGCCCTATGTGGTGCACTTGGGGGGGAGGGGATTGAGAGCAGAACTATGGACATAGAGGAGACACGTGCGAGGGGCCCACCTATGACAGAAAGGGGAATCCCACGTTCCTTGAAGAATGAGGACATCTCACATGTGGGGGTGGATGCGGCAGACAGGAACTGAGAGTAGGGAATAGCATCGTTGCATGGGGCAGGGTGAGAAGTGTCGGCCAGATAACTGGGCGTCGGTAGGTTTGCAATAGACATCCATCGATAGTCTGTCTCCTGTGATGGAGACAAAGAGAGATCAAGAAAGGGCAGAAACGTCTGAGATAGTCCAGGTGAATGAGGGCAGAGTGCAAGTTAATAAAGTCCATGAGTTCTGCATGGGTGCAGGAGATATCCCTGATGTAGTCATCAATGTAGCAGAGAAAGAGGTGGGGGATAGGGCCAATATACGCCTGGAATATGGACCATTCGACGTACCCAACAAAAAGGCAGGCAGAGCTGGGGCCCACGTGAATGCCCATGGCTACGCCTTTGATTTGGAGAAAGTGGGAGGAGTTAATGAAGAAGTTGTACCCACTTTCTCCAAATCAAAGGTGGTGCCCACCACAGACACTGTCACCACCGCCCCTTCCCCACACATCGGCCGCCCGTGGGCCGTGACCAATGACTCGGCCATTTCTCGCCTCTCGCCCAGCCGCCAGCAAGCTGGGGTCGTCAACTCCCCAGGATTCCAGGCACAGTTCCAGATCAAGAGTTTAAAAAAGGCTCCCGACCCAAAACATCACATATCCATGTTCTCCAGGGGGCTGCTTGACTTGTTGAGTTACTTCAGCACTTGGTGTCCTTTTGTGTATAAATCAGCAACTGCAGTTATTTGTTTCTACTACTGGTAAAACGATAATACCTTTTATCTACACCTTATCGATAGTGTAGGAGACCGAGGTTTGATCTTATAAAGATGTACAAGTTAATGTGAGTAGTAGACAGGGCGAATGAACTGAATCCTTTTCCAAGGGGAGGGGAATCAAGAACTAGAGGACATCAATTTAAAGGTGAGAGCGAAAGGATTTAATAGAAAACTGCGGGGTAACTTCTTCACACAGAGGTTAGTGGGTATATGGAACGAGCTGCCAGAAGTAGTTGAGGTAGGTACAATAACGGTTAAAAGACATTTGGACATGGACATGTACATCATTTTGACAAAGTTTTGAAGGACAGTGCCCAATGTGGGCAGATGGGACGAGCTTAGATTGCATCTTGGTCAGCATGGATGAGTTGGGCGTAAGGGCTTGTTTCTGTGCTGTTTGACTCTGCAGCAGGTCTGCATTGTCTGACAGGTTCCCTTGATCGGCTTCCATATAAAAGTGAAAAAGGGAAGAGCAGATGTAGTTAAAACCTTTAATGTTGATCAGTTACAAGTACCTCTTCATTGTATCAACAAAAAGTCTATAAATTCACAAGAAGAAATTTGCACAAAATAGTTCTGAAATAACTTAAGTGTACATAGTTCTACTTTGTATTCAACTTTTCAAATGCATCTTTTGATTTATACCCAAAAAGCTGGAGTAACTCAGCAGGTCAGGCAGCATCTCAGGAGAGAAGGAATGGGTGACGTTTCAGGTCGAGACCCTTCTTCAGACTGATTTTTGATCAGAATTTGATTTATACCATTCCAAATAAATCAAATCATGATTGAAAGACAAGTGCTTTTGGCCAGCTCCTGCCTCACTTCTTTATTCTGCGCTGCCCCCTTTACACACTCACTCCTGATGCTGGTTACTGAGCTGAAACTTTGCCAATGTTGCCCGATTCACTGAATACTTTCGGCAGCTTGTTTTTTAAAAAACTTCAGATTTTAGCGTCTGCAGTCGCTTTTGTCTATAAATAATGTTGGTGTCAGTATTACATGTTATATTAATTAGAATTAAATATCTCCTCTGATTTCCAGCTGCGCTACATTTCTTTTTCCAAAACCATTCCACAATTAAGCTCGTAATCGTAATTAATTTATTAGCCTAGTATGTTTTGCAACGTGCAAAGAATTTGATTTTGCCACAGTCATACCAAAAAAAAGCAACAGGACACACAACTACATAAAATGTAACATAAACATCCCCCCACATTCCCCACTGTGATGGAAGATTGCAGCATCCTGAGAATAGAAAGGTTTAGGATTTGATTGTTAAAATTATATTTGTTCATTAGTTACATCTTAAATACAACCTAGAACATAGAACCAGTACAGAACAGAATCCACGATATCTGTGTCGAACATGATGCCAAATTAAATTCATGCCTTCAGCCTGCAGATGATCCATTTCCCTCCATTCCCCGCATAATCACACGTATACACCGATCAGCCAAAACATTACGACCACTGACAGGTGAAGTGAATAACATTGATTATCTTGTTATAATGGCACCTGTCAAGGGGTGGGATATATTAGGCAGCAAGTGAACAGTCAGTTCTTGAAGTTGACGTGTTGGATGCAGGAGAAAAGGGCAGGAGTAAGGACCTGCTTCGACAAGGGCAAATTGTTATGGTCAGAGCATCACTGAAACGGCAAGGCTTGTGGGGTGCTCCCGGTCAGCAGTGATGAGTACCTACCGACGGTGGTCCGAGGAGGGACAAAACACAATCCGGCGTCAGGGTGTTGGGTGCCCAAGGCTCACCCTGCTGCGTATGGGGCAGCACATGGAGGACCAACACCAGGTGGTCATAATGTTTTGGCTCATCAGGTCATAATGATTTGGCTGATCGGTGTATCTGAAAGCCTCTTAAATACCATTCCCATATCTGCTTCCACCACCTCCCCTGGCAGTGCATTCCAGGCACCGATCACACACGGTCTCATCTCCAGTATTTGACAATTCCACCTCGAGAGGAAAATTCTGACTGTCTATCCAATCTATGCCTCCCATCATTTTATAAACTTCTATCAGGTCTCCCCTTGCACTAGAGAAAATAACCCAAGTTTATCCAGCCTCTCCTTAAAGATAACACTCTTTAATACAGACAGGTAGCATCCTGGTAAACCTCTACCTAAACCTCCACATCCTACCCATAATGGGGCAACCAGAACTACACACATCATTCCAAATGCAGCCCAACTAAAGTCCCATAAAACTGAAACATGACTTCCTGACTCCCATGTGCTGACTGATCCGGGCAACTATGCCATATGCTTTCTTTACCACCCTGTCCACTTGTAGTGATACTTTGAGGAATCTGTGGACCTAGATTTAAGATCGCTTTGTACATCAACACGGTTAAGCCTCCTACCATTATACTGCATTAATTTGAAATATTGCGAGCAATTTTGGGCACCATATCTGAAGAGAGATGTGCTGGCACCGGAGAGGGTCGAGAGGAGGTTTACACGAATGATCCCAGGAATGACTAGGTTAACCTGTGATGAGCATTTATCAGCACTGGGCCTGTACTCGCTGGAGTTTTGAAGAACGAGGGGGGGACCTCATTGAAACAATAGTGAAAGGCTTGAATAGTGTGGAGAGGGCGTTTCCACTAGTGGGTCTAGGACTAGAGGACTTTAGAGAATGAAAGGACTTTTTTTTAGGAAGGAGATGAGGAGAAATGGTTACATATTCTGTTGTGCTGCAGCAAGAATTTCATTGGTCTATCTGGGACATTTATGACAATAAAACACTCTTGACTTGACTCTTGACATTTCTTTAGTCAGAGAGTAGTGAATCTGTGGAATTCTTTCCTACAGAAGGCTTTGGAGGCCAAGTCAGTGGATATTTTTAAGGCAAGTTAATGAAGAATGGGTGATTTAGAAATAGCCCTATCAATTGTTAAAATTGGCAGGTCATACCTGTAAGGATATTCCACAGTTTAGTTCATTCATTTACAGGATGTGGACATTTCTGACACAAATTGCCCTTGGGATGGCGAAGGTGAGCAGTCAGCTGTATTCTGTTTGTTAGGAAGTTCCAGAACATAGATTTTGCAATCGTGAAGGACAACGGGTTATATATTTCGATGTCAAGCTGGCTGTACCTTGGGGTGCCTGCAGGTGGTGATGTTCCCACATACCCGCATACCTGTTCTCTTTTGTGGGGAAGTCTCGGGTGTTAGAAAGTGAGTCATTTGCCACACGATATCCAGCCATGGTATTTATAAGAGTCAGACCAGGGGCAGTTTTTTGGTTAATGGTGACTCCCCCAACATATTCGTGGTGGAGGTCTTGGCAAAGCGATTGGATGTCAAATGGTTGATTGTTAGTCTCTCTTGTTACTGCCTGGCACTTTAGTTTAGTTTTTAGTTTACAGATACAGCACGGAAACAGGCCCTTCAGCCCATCGAGTTCGCGCCGACCAGCGATCCCCACACATTAACACAAGCCTACACACATTAAGGACAATTTACACTTATACCAAGTATACAAACCCAAGCCAATTAACCTACAAACCTGTACGTCTTTGGAGTGTGGGAGGAAACCGAAGATCTCAGAGAAAACGCACACAGTCACGGGGAAGAACGTACAATCTTCATACAGACAACACCCACGGTCGGGATCGAACCCGGGTCTCCGGCGCTGCAAGGCAGCAATTCTACCGCTACGCCAACATGCCGCCCTTACATCTGGGTACAAATGGTTCTTGTCAGTTATCAGCCCATGCCTGAATGTTGTCAAGATCTTGCTGCAAACTTTTCTGCACCAACATCAAAATTTCTTTGTACTAGTACTCATTTAATAATTGTACCATTGTATTTGATTTGTGTATCTTCAGCACACCAAAATCCACAACCTCTTGCCCTTTGTGGATATGGTTTTATCCACCATGCGACCATTTGAGAGGAAGCGGAGAATTCAGATAATTTTCCCTGCAGTCAACAGCCATTCTCCCATAACGGAAACTAACTCATCATGGGACCAGCCCATGCATGACTTATTTAGTTTCACATTTCCACATCTGCAGTAGACCTTTCAGGCCTATATGGCTCTATATCAAATTCAAAAATATATTTGATGATATTCCCCAAGAAGCGTTGCTTTCAGAGGAACCTCCGAGAGTTGGGAACAAGAGCAGAGAGACAGAGGGGTATAAAGTGAGGGTAGAAACAATAGGTAACAAGGTGAAAAGTAAAAGTGGCAGGCAGACAGATCCAGGGCAAAGATCAAAAAGGACCACTTTGCAACATAATTATAAAAGGGGCAAGAGTGTTATAAAAACAAGCCTGAAGGCGTTGTGTCTCAATGCAAGGAGCATTCGGAATAAGGTGGATGAATTAAATGTGGAGATAGTTATTAATGATTATGATATAGTTGGGATTACGGAGACATGGCTCCAGGGTGACCAAGGCTGGGAGCTCAACATCCAGGGATATTCTATATTCAGGCGGGATAGACAGAAAGGAAAAGGAGGTGGGGTAGCGTTGCTGGTTAGAGAGGAGATTAACGCAATGGAAAGGAAGGACATTAGCTCGGAGGATGTGGAATCGATATGGGTAGAGCTGCGAAACACTAAGGGGCAGAAAACGCTAGTGGGAGTTGTGTACAGGCCACCTAACAGCAGTAGTGAGGTTGGGGATGGCATCAAGCAGGAAATTAGAAATGCATGCACCAAAGGTGCAGCAGTTATAATGGGTGACTTCAATCTACATATAGATTGGGTGAACCAAACTGGCAGGGGTGCTGAGGAAGAGGATTTCTTGGAATGTTTGCGAGATGGTTTTCTAAACCAACATGTCGAGGAACCAACGAGAGAGCAGGCCATTCTAGACTGGGTATTGAGTAATGAGGAAGGGTTAGTTAGCAGTCTGGTTGTGCGAGGCCCCTTGGGCAAGAGTGATCATAATATGGTGGAGTTCTTCATTAGGATGGAGAGTGACAAAGTCAATACAGAAACAAGTGTTTTGAACTTAAAGAAAGGTAACTTTGAGGGTATGAGGCGTGAATTGTCCAAGATAGACTGGCAATTGATGCTGAAAGGGTTGACGGTGGACATGCAATGGAAGGCATTTAAAGGTCGCATGGATGAACTACAGCAAGTGTTCATCCCAGTTTGGCAAAAGAACAAACCAGGAAAGGTAGTGCATCCGTGGCTAACAAGGGAAATCAAGGATAGTATTAAAACAAAAGATGAAGCATACAGATTAGCCAAAAAAAGTAGCATACCAGAGGACTGGGAGAAATTCAGAGTCCAGCAGAGCAGGACAAAGGGCTTAATTAGGAAAGGGAAAATAAATTATGAGGGAAAACTGGCAAGGAACATAAAAACTGACTTCAAAAGCTTTTATAGATATGTGAAGAGAAAAAGATTAGTTAAGACAAATGTAGGTCCCTTGCAGTCGGAAACAGGTGAATTGATCATAGGGAACAAGGAGATGGCAGACCAATTGAACAAATACTTTGGTTCTGTCTTCACTAAGGAAGACATAAACAGTCTGCCGGAAATAGCGGGGGACCAGGGGTCTAATGAGATGGAGGAACTGAGGGAAATCCAGGTTAGTCGGGAAGTGGTGTTGGGTAAATTAAATGGATTAAAGACAGATAAATCCCCAGGGCCAGATAGGCTGCATCCCAGAGTGCTTAAGGAAGTAGCCTCAGAAATAGTGGATGCATTAGTGATAATTTTTCAAAACTCTTTAGATTCTGGAGTAGTTTCTGAGGACTGGAGGGTAGCTAATGTAACCCCACTTTTTAAAAAGGGAAGAGAGAGAAAACGGGGAATTATAGACCAGTTAGCCTAACATCGGTAGTGGGGAGTCAGTTATTAAAGATGTGATAGCATCACATTTGGAGAGTGGTGAAATCATCGGACAAAGTCAGCATGGATTTACAAAAGGCAAATCATGTCTGACGAATCTTATAGAATTTTTCGAGGATGTAACTAGTAGAGTGGATAAGGGAGAACCAGTCGATGTGTTGTATCTGGACTTTCAGAAGGCCTTCCACAAGGTCCCACATAGGAGATTGGTGTACAAACTTAAAGCACACGGTATTGAGGGTTCAGTGTTGAGGTGGATAGAAAATTGGTTGGCAGACAGGAAACAAAGAGTAGGAATAAACGGGTCCTTTTCGGAATGGCAGGTAGTGACTAGTGGGGTACCGCAAGGCTCAGTGCTGGGACCCCAGTTATTTACAGTGTATATTAATGATTTGGACGAGGGAATTGAATGCAACATCTCTAAGTTTGCGGATGACACGAAGCTGGGTGGCAGTGTTAGCTGCGAGGAGGATGCTAGGAGGCTGCAGAGTGACTTGGATAGATTAGGCGAGTGGGCAAATGCATGGCAGATGCAATATAATGTGGATAAATGTGAGGTTATCCACTTTGGCGACAAGAACAGGAAAGCAGAGTATTACCTGAATGGTGACCGATTAGGAGAAGGGGAGATGCAACGTGACCTGGGTGTCATGGTGCACCAGTCATTGAAAGCAAGCGTACAGGTGCAGCAGGCAGTGAAGAAAGCGAATGGTATGTTGGCATTCATAGCAAGAGGATTTGAGTTTAGGAGCAAGGAGGTTCTACTGCAGTTGTACAGGGCATTGGTGAGACCGCACCTGGAGTATAGTGTGCAGTTTTGGTCTCCTAATCTGAGGAAAGACGTTCTTGCCTTAGAGGGAGTACAGAGAAGGTTCACCAGATTGATCCCTGGGATGGCGGGACTTTCATATGAAGAAAGACTGGATAGACTAGGCTTGTACTCGCTGGAATTTAGAAGACTGAGGGGGGATCTTATAGAAACATATAAAATTCTTAAGGGGTTGGAGGGGCTAGATGCGGGAAGATTGTTCCCGATGTTGGGGGAGTCCAGAACCAGGGGTCATAGCTTAAGGATAAGGGGGAAGTCTTTTAGGACCGAGATGAGAAAACATTTCTTCACACAGAGAGTGGTGAGTCTGTGGAATTCTCTGCCACAGAAGGTAGTTGAGGCCAGTTCATTGGCTATATTTAAGAGGGAGTTAGATGTGGCCCTTGTGGCTAAAGGGATCAGGGGGTATGGAGAGAAGGCAGGTACAGGTTACTGAGCTGGATGATCAGCCATGATCATATTGAATGGCGGTGCAGGCTCGAAGGGCCGAATGGCCTACTCCTGCACCTATTTTCTATGTTTCTATGTTTCTCTGAGTTTACGATTATGAATACATTTGAGTGGCAAACAACTTTCTTCACATGGATTACAATGTGCCACTTAAGGAAGTCAAAATGGTTAGTAACCTGCTGTTCTAATACCATACAAATCTTACACTAAATACAGTATATGTAAAAAATATTCTTCTAATATGGAAATCCAAATCTAATAGGAAAGAAACATTAGATTTTTTTTCAATTTAAATTGTAACATTGATTGAAATTGGAGATCTTAAGTTTTAAAAATCTAGAAGTTTTTTGCAAATTACCTTTCTATTATATTTGTATTTATATATTTGTATTTTTGCAGGTTATTACAATTGAGAAAGCTTCCTTCATTCTCTTGCTAGCTGCGGGAGCGGCTGCGACTCGCCTTAGGCTCGGGCCGCTGCGGACCGTCCGGCGCGGCCTGCAACCACAACAGCCTGACTGCGGGAGAGGACAGCAGGAGAAGGGAAAAGACATTGTGGCCTTCCATCACAGTGAGGAGAGGACTGGAGGAGACTCACTGTGATGGATGTTTTCTTGATGGATGTTTCTTTTGTGTGTTTTGGGGGTTGTGTAATTTTAATGCCTATTTTGATGCTTTTGTTGTTGGACTGTGGGTGACTGAATTTCGTCCAATTTGGATGACAATAAAGTTATCTTGAATCTTGAATCTTGAATCAAGATAGACTTTCATCTTATATTAGAATCTTTCTAATAATGCATCTGTGCCCTCAGGGATCAATTTTGTGAGTATCGTCTCATAGAAAAGACCAATGTGATTAGCAAAAGTAGTAATAAGAGTTTGGCCAATATAACTTTCATAACTGACTTTCTGGAGGAACTACCTTTTTAAAGTGTATACCAAAAATTATTAATAAATGATAGTATTCAGTATGCACATTTTAGTGCAAGATGAAATGGAATACATTTCTTCTGGAAAAATACTTTGTAAAGAACAAGTCACAGGTTTTTCAACCTACTTGTGCATTTACTAAAATGTTTATCTCTCTCTCTCTCTATATATCTAGAGGAGAGCAAGAGAGACAGACACGTGAAGAAATGTACTTTAAATATTACCATTCATTATGCTAGCCTTATGATAGCTGTAATTTGTTTTATTGGTAGTTTGTGTTCAATACATCAATGCTGATGCCGCTGGGAGAACATTGCAAACAAAATAAAGCCTTAAGTGCACTGTCCCTAAAGGAAATAAATTCCATTACTGCATTTTACATGTTTAGGGCAACTTTTGGAATCAAAAGCATTTCCAGCAGCCTTTAACTTGCATGGTAATTTTTTTTTGGCGACGTGTGGTGAAGTATGCATGTACCAAGCCAAATGAATGAATTTTCCTATTCCAAAGTGATTCGTAAAATTTGATGCGTGTGGATATATTTGGACACAGTACCAGCCATTCTATATTAATAAGAACACTACTGGATTCGATTTTTTGAAGTAAACCACAGTATTACAAATATTACTCAATGAGTAAATTAAGTCCAATACTTTTAAACACTTTGAAATTAACATTTACAAAGATATTACTGGACAATATAATTATTTTTGTTTAATGAGGAGCTCAACCTGTCAATACCATGATTAAGCATCAAATATCAAACCCTTTTGGCCATATTTTTTCAGGCCAAGAAATAAGTTTCATGTCCAGGATCAAGAAACCCAGGATCCACAAAATAAAATTTAACCTTGTGAATTAGTGCATATGATTACAAGTATGGTACGCAGAATGAATATTAAGATGTAATAAAAAAGAACTGCGGCATGCTGCCTGACTCGCTGTTACTCCAGCATTTTATGTATATTATTATGAATATTAAGATGATGCTTCCACAAACACTTGGATTGTTTTTCATAAACACTTTATCAAATTGAAAGCATTATTAATACCAGCAGAGATTGAGCAAACCTGTCCAGATTTTGATTGTCAGTAAATTACAGTGGTCCATTGCAAGAAAATGGTACTTCGGGTATGAGGATATCCATTGCTTGCTTCA